>NW_028085119.1:3325000-3369591 GCF_014824575.4 Sturnira hondurensis | reverse complement strand
GGGAACAAGCCCGGGGTGTGGAAGGAGGAGAAGGGGGGAGAAGGCACAAAAAATAGCATAGATGGTAGGTAGAAAATAGATAGGGGGAGGGCGAGAATAGTGGGGGAAATATAGAATGTAAAGAACTTGAGACACGTGGTTATAAACTAAGGGGGGGGAGAATGGTGAGGGAGGGAGGGAGTGTGCGGGTGGAGGGGAATGACGGGGGGAATAGAACAACTGTAATGGTGTAATCAATAAAATATATTTTTTTTAAAAAAAGACCACCCAGAAGTTACAGCCAATGTAAAATGCAAAAAAAAATAAATCCTTTTAGGCTTTACTCAGGGTAATTTCTCTTCAACTAGAAACACTTTCTTCAGTATTTTACATAATGTAGGTGATAAATTCTCTCAAATTTTGTTTGCCTGAAAACATGCTTATTTGGCCTATGGTCTTGAAGGATATTTTCACAGACTACTGAAATTTAACAATTTATTTTCTTTCAGTGTGTTAAACTTTTATTCCATTTTCTTCTAGTTTTCATTGTTCCCAAGGAGATGTTTTCTGAAATGCAGAGTCCCTTTTTTCTGTTTGCTTTTAAGTGTTTCTCTTTAAGTTTGTTTTTTAATCTCTACCGTGGTATTCAGCTGTCTGACAATAACATGCCTAGGTGTAATTTTCTTTCTTTATCCTTTTTAAACAGTTTTATTTAGGGTTCTTTGAGATTTTGAATCTAAAAGTTGATGTCTTCCTTCACTTTTGAAAATGTTCTGCCAATATTTCTTTATATATTGCTTCTGTACCATAGTTTTCTCTCTTTCTCCAATTACATATGTGTAAGATTGTTTGGTGTTGTTCCAAAAGTTTGATGATCTGCTCTGTTTTTTCATTTTGCTTTAGATGGGATAATTTCCATCGACCTCTTCAAGAACACTTACTCTTTCTTTTGTTGTGTCAAACGTGTTATTAAGCTTCCCCAGGGAATTTTTCTTTTTTAGCTATTATATTTTTTAGTTAGAAAATTTCTATTAGATTACATTTTAAGACTTTTCATCTTAGAGTGAAAATTCCCCCAAGGCAATCTTTCCCCTCATTGTGTTCATCATTCCTTTTAAGTTCTTTAACATATTTATGAGTTGTCTTAAAACCCTGTCTCCTGGAATTTCAATTATTTCAAATATTGAAATATCTGGACCACCTATTGGTCCTCTTCTAGTGATTAATTTTTTCTATTGAGGTATAGTCACTTTTCAAGCTTATTTTATTTCCCATCTGTAACTTTGCTTTCCTTTCAGCTACCCCTGTATCTCCACCACAACTCTGAGGATGAGTGTTTCTTCATCTTTTAAAAAATAATATAATGTTTACAAGTTTATAAATTATGCTACTTGCATTCATTTCTTCCTTATGACTGATAGCCAGCCTATAAAAGAATACTTGCATAATGAGAACATTTAAACAGTGCTCACATTAGCAAATGTGCTATCGAATGCATAATCGTATTAGTAAAGAGCACACCTGGCTACTTTCTAAATCATATTTTCAGTGGTGCTAAAGTCATGTCTAACCATTATTTCTGGATATGTCTGTGATGGAGTCTTGGATGGGATTAGCATCTGGCTCAGTAAAGCAGATTGCCTTCACCGATGCAGGTGAGTATCATCTGCATGACTGCTTAAGCCGAGGTGTGGGTCTTCTCCTGCCTCAGTAGGAATTCATTACATCATTAATTCCCCTAGTTCTCAGGCCTTTGGACTTGGACTGAACTATCACCAGCTTTCCTGGATCTCCAGTTTACAGATAGCATATTATGGGACTTGTCAGTTTCCTTAATCATGTGAGCCAATTCCTCATAATAAATCTATCCATCTATATACATACGTGTTTCCATCTCTCTATCATTTCTCTATCTGTCTGTATGGCTGGCTGATTCATCTTTGTTGAGTTTCTCTGGAGAACCCTGACTAATACACAGGGTGTTTAAATATTGGTAGTGAGAAGGTCCTAAAATATGATGGTGGAACCAACAAAGATGCATGAAAAAATCAATAGAGTAGAGCTGTTCAAGAAAAGTAAGAGGCGAAACAATTGTCTAGTGTAGCAATGTGGAGCAAAGAGGACATTTACCCCATATTTAGGTCTAGTGGTATGAGAGCTAGAGGTTGAGTAAAACCAGTTACTACTTAAAAGGGTTGGAGAAGGAGCAATGTCCTCAAGGTAAAGTCAGATTTTCAGTTCTGGACAAGAATGCGCATGGACTACAGCCAGTTCATCTGTAACACTAATTTTGAAATCTGAATTTGTTTAAACACAAATGAGATATTAGGAAACAATTTGAGGATAAGGCTAATTTTGCTTTTACTTATATGTGATTTCATATGTGGAAAATACTAAGTGTAACACAGAAGACTCCACCAGGCTGATGGCAGCTCCTTAAGCATACACAAAATGCACAACCACAGACATCTCCCAGGTGCCTCAGTTTATGCATGCATTATGAACCCCACCCACCTGCATCTGGTGTTACAAATTTCCCTCTGATCTCAGCTGACCCTTCTTCCACCCTTCACAATAACTTACAAGCTGCAACCCTTCTGACATCCACTTGTATAGTCACACTTGGGTCCTCATCAAGGTAAAGTGCCCTATATGTTGGAATATTTCTGTCTTTCTAAACCATTTATTGTGTGTGAAATTGTGCTACTGTTTTTATTAAGCTATTTTCCCCTAATATGTCACTGATGAAGATTTTGATGTTATGCCCCATGCAATTTTATCCATAAGCTCTGTAGTTTTTATAGAGTGAGTTTAAATAGCAGAGGGATTTTTGTTGCATTATAGCAGAAGTGACTCTAATTAGAGAGGCTGAAGTTTAGTGGATTTTGCTGATGAGTGGGCCAAAAGTTCCAAAGAGCACAGTGGAAGGGGTTTTAGGGAATAAGGAGGAGCAGAAGGGAAGGCAGCAAGAGAATATGCATTACTAGAGGATTATTGGAATGCAAGGTATAAAGTGTGACCTTACAGTCTGGAGCTGCTTGTGAATTAAGTAAGAGACAACAGATAAAATAGGATTAATACTGAGGTCTTGAGGGTGACAGTGACCACCAGGCTGTGAGTGTTGGGGTTGGGAAGCATGAAGTCCAACAGAGGCAAAGAAGTCAGAAAGTGAGGGAGCCAAGGCAGAGGAGTTGTCTGAGCACAACTGAACTGACAGTCAGTTCCTACTTAAGTGTAAATTAATTCAAGATAACAATAAAGTAATACTCATCATTATGTCTGCTTGGATAGAAATAGGGCATTTAAAGATAAGAAAAGGCAGGGCCTGAAAATATGGGGTGGGGTGGAAAAACTTTTGCTAGTGCAAGAGGGAAAAACTAATAAGAAGGAGACATCATAGACAAACAAACATTATTTCACAGCCTCCGTTGCCTCGTTTTATTTTCAATGTCTGAACAGGAATGGTGAGGGGAACTTGGTATTATTTCTGTCAGAACTTTCAGGTATTTTATGAAATGGTTTGAGAAGGGAAGACAATTTTTGAATAGAGTACATCCTTATTTTTATTTTAAAAATCAAGTTATACTTCTGGTCAAGACGGCAGTGTAGGTAAACAAGCTTGCCTCCTTGCACAGCCACATCAAGATTACAACTAAGCTATAGAACATCTGTCATTAAGAACTGTCATAAACTGAGCTGAATGGAAGTTCTACAACTAAGAAATTAAACAAGAAACCAATTAGGAATTAAAGAAGAAACTACATGCACACTGGTAGGAGGAATGGAGGTGTAGAGATGTGGAATGGACTGGTCCCACACTAATGTGTGGTGGATAAATATTGGGAGGGATGTCTCAGGAGCAAAGGATACCAGCCCCACACCGGGTCCCATAGGCCAGGGCTCCAGTTCGAGGAGGAGAAGTCCCTGTAACTTCTGGCTGTAAAAACCAGGGAGAAACTTGAGTATCAGGCTGTTTCTCTTAAAGGGCCGATGCACCTATCTACTTGAACTCACTCCTTCTGAACTACTTGAACTTGCTCCTGCTGCACAGGTGCAGCAGACTGAAGGCATTAGCATGATAAGGGGAGGAAATCAATGTCTGACCCTGGGGCGAAAGCTGGGGGGCAGCTTTGTCTCAGACAAAAAGACTGGCAGAGGCCACTGTTCCTTTGATAAGCCCTCCCCACACACAGCCACAGAGCTTGCAGGCAAGCACCATATCTGAGACTCCATCAACCAGGCTCATACTGTTTGCCCCACCCTGGTAATTCTCTGAGGCCCTATCACACCCAAATTTGGGGCCCACCAAAGCTGTTTCCAGTGGCTTTTTTATACGAATGTGTTGTCTTGGCCCATGGCCCAGGTTCCTAAATTTTCTCAAACAAGCAGCATCTGGCTTCAGCAAGTCCCATACTTTTTGTTAATTTGTCCCAGGCCCAGCAGTAGGAGTAGCTGGTTTTGGTTCACAGCTTGGCATTGCCTTGGCACCTCAAGCCCAGAGGCATAGCAGCCATCTACATAGCCAAAGAACATACATGTATGACCTGTGGACATGGGCAATGGGTAGGGATTGTCTGAGGGATTGGGGGGTGCTGGATAGAGGGGGGCAAAGGAGTTAAAACTGGACAACAGTAATAGCATAAAAAATAAAACATAACTTTAAAAAAAGAACATGGGAGTCATGGAAGGGAAAGTAGAAATAAAGATGAAATGATATTTACTATGAGATATTATTTAAGATGGGTATTGGGTATATGTGGTTCATTGTATTACCCTGTCTTCTTCTGAATATGTTTGGAATTTCCCATAGTAAAGAAAATGAAAGTTTTAAAAAATAAATAAAAATTAAGTTAATGTTTTCTCACCAAAAGAGTGAGTGAAGTGCTGAAAAGTAAAAGAAAAAAATCTCTTTCTCCACTAAAAGCTGGAACCACCGCTAATATGTATTGTAGTGTTTTTCTTTTGAATATTTTCAATGTTTCATTTTTAATGTGAGTGAACCAAAAGCTAAAAACAACACAGCATAAGAGATCTGTCTATAAGGGTATCCAGCCATGTAACATGAAAAACAGAATTTATTGAAGAAGATACAAGAAACATTGTACATAGGACAATCACACCTCAGTCCCCTTCCAAGTAGGCACCTTGGGACCTCACACAGTTCTCCCAATTGCCATCAGCTGCCCCATCATATTTTCCTGAATCTCATCAACTGTCTGAAATCTCTTCCCTGTCAAAGATGATTTTAGTTTGGGGAAAAGACAGGAAACACAAGGTGCCAGATCTGGGCTGTAGGGTGGCTGAGTCACCTGGGTGATTTGATGTTTCACCACATAACTCTGCAGGGGTCATGATGCATGAGCAGGCACATTGTCATGATGAAGCTGCCAGGCACCGGTTGCCCGTAGCTGCGGCCTTCTGAATCATCCAAAAATTTCTGTGGAGGAATTTTCAAGCTTGATATAAAATTTGATGCAGATTTGTTGCTCTACTTGCTCAGTCATTTTGAATGCTATGGCTACACAGTACACATGCTCACTCAACAGTGTCTACCATGCCCACTGAGTAGTACAGTGAAGTTGTCATTGTCGATGCATGAGCATTCCAGTCCCCTCTCCTTGGCTGCCTGGTTATACTGATGTTGCACAAACCATTTTTGTTATATTAGCAATGATCGTACTTTTTCTGGACAGTCCTCATATACTCATATTTTTAAAACATTTATTTCTGATTTTAAAATCGTATCTCAACATGAAGGTCAGTAGGTACATAAAAGTACAAAAGAAAATTAAGAGCTCTAGGAACTTTATCACTGAGTTTTATGTATTTTCTGGAAGGTTATTTTATTTGCAGCTGAATATTACAATATTCTACATGCTATCATTTTTTCTGTTTTGTTTTTATTATGTTTTTTCCATTACCCTTTATCCCTTACACTCCTTCCCCATTTGCAATTACCACAGATGGAAAAAGTCCTTGAGTCCTTCTTTTTTGCTTGGTCCCTCCACCACTAACTCTCTCTTCCCAGAGCTGTCAGCCTGCTCTCAGTAGTTTTGAAGCATAGTTTTCACAGGTCCGTTTACAAGGTTTACATCAGCGTTTCACTGGTCAGTGGGCCATCTGCATTTGAAACTCCAGTGATCCTGGTGAAATGCCAATTCTTAGGCCCCCAGGCCAATTGAATTAGCACCTGCAGAGGGTGGGCCCAGTAGATAGCATTTTGTATTTTCCTCAGCTGTTTCTTACAGCAAAGTTTCAAAATATGATCCAGGTGGAAGACAGTAGAAAGAGAGAGTCACGTGCAGGTATCTTGTTTATTAGCTTTTTCCAATTAAAAATAACTGAACTACTGAGGGTATATTCAAAAGTGAGAAAACTAAAACTTATTAAGCTATGATGACAGCTGGTTTAATATGCAGCCCAGATTTCCCCAGGACTCTGAGTAAAATTAACTCACATTGAAGAACTCATTTCACTAATTTGTATGCCTCACCGGCATAATGCAGCCTGGCCCCTTCAAACCTTCCCTGTGCTAGTGTCTCCTCTGTGCTCTCTGGAAGCACCTGTGGATGGCACTTTAATAGTTTTCCTAATACTGCCCTCATTTGCTATTTTTCTAGCCTTTGTAGTTTCACTGGTACCTGCATATATTAGGATTCTCCAGAAAAACAGCACCAGTAATATGTACATAGAAGAGCTTTATTATGAGGAATTGGCTGGTGTAATTATGGAGGCTGGCAAGTCCCAAGATCAGCAGGCCAGAGACTCAGGAGGGCCTATGGTGTAGTTCCAGCCTGAGTCCCAGAGCCTGAGAACCAGGAGAACTGATGATGTACTTCTAGACTGAAGATTGGCAGCCTTGAGACTCGGGAAAAGCCTAGGTTTCACTTTGAGCTAAAGGCAGAAAAAGAGCTAATATCCCGGTTTGAAAACCGTCAGGCAGGAGGCAGTTTCTACTTGGGGAGCATCAGCCCACATTAAGATGGGCAATTTGATTTATGACTACCAATTTAAATGTTAATCTCATCGAAAACATCCTGACGGAAACATGGGAATAATTTTTAACCAAGTATCTGTGCACACTGACACATAAAATTACCCTTTGCCTGGCGCCTTCTCCCTTATTTGATCCAGATGACATACATGAACAAATGAAGTGTTTTTATATTTCAACCTAATTATTAGAGATCACATATTATTATGTATTAACATACTATTTCAGGTTTTTACAATAAAACATTACACTTCCCAAGTTAAATTTATGTATTTATTTGTTTGTTTATTTATTTTATTTTTTGTTTAAGTAGCACTTCGGGGTGCAATTTATTTTATTTTATTATCTTATTTAATTATTGTTCAAGTACAATTTTCTGTCTTTTACTCCCAGCCCAGCCCACCCCCCCAAGGCTCCCCACCTCCCTCCCATTTCCACCCCCCTTGGTTTTTGTCCATGGGTCCTTTATACTAGTTTGGCGCAGCGGACAGCGCGTCAATCCCATAATCTGAAGGTCCTGAATTCCAAGTTAAATTTAAATGTAACCAGTCATATACGAAAGGAGAGGCATTACAGCAGGAGTATGTTATGGTACCCAATTTTCCTCTTGTTTCTTAACACAAAATACTGTCTTTGCTTATTCTTTTATCATTGTCCTGTCATTTATGTCGGTTTCTTGAAGACATTATATTCATTCATGTTAAACGTTTACTGATATTTGCTGAGTATTAGGGCTTCCCATGTGCAGTCACTGTGAGCACTGGAGACTGGCCTATGGGAGGCATGGAGCTGCGAGCCAGCTGTGAAATAGATGTTAAACAAATCATGGCCTAAGTAACTTCTAGTAACACTTGTGCTTTAAAAAAAAATGTAGGACTGATGTATAAAAAGGGCCTCCGTCTAAGAATTGAGGGTTTGGGAAGTTGTGGAAAGTTTCTCATATTGAAGCAATAAAGGATGATTTAGAGTTAGCGTTGTACTGGGTAGAAATAAAATTATTTTGGGCAGAGGAAACAGAATGTACAAAGCTTCTGAAGCAAGAAGGAGCTCAAAGCATTTGGGCTGAAAGAAGTCTTAGAGGCTAAAGGCAAGTGCAGGGGCCCATTTAGATCCTGCAGTCTTTGTTGGCGATCTAGGGTGTTTTTCTAAAATAGAAAGCTTCTAAAGGGTTTTAGGCAGAGCGGTGCTGTGATTGGATGTGTTGCTGAGAAGTTCACTCTGGACACTAGAAATTAGAACAGGTAGGGGTGGGCGTGGCAGTGAGGAGAGGGTTCAGAGGCTGATGGAAGAGAGGGTTGGTGTAGGGTGGTGGTGTTGATGGGGAGCGGTGGGTACCTTCAAGACCTATTAAAGAGACAGAATGGACAGATTCAGATGTGGGTAAGAGAGTGAGAAGAACAGAAAATCACTGCCAATTTTCTAGGGTAACGGGGTGAATGCTGTTGCTTTTATCGGGAAAGGATACACTGGAGAGTTAATCACCTCAAGAGACAGTCTTTTGAGTTCACTCTGGACTCAGGATGTCACGTGGGACCTCCAAAGGCTATAATACCAATTAGACAGTTTGTAGCCAGGGAAGAGGTCCAGGCTATCAGTGTTTAGATGCTTGGGTTTTGATGCAATCTGGGAAGACTCATTTTAGAATGAAAAGTACCACTTCTGGAATACACCTGCTTTTCTGCCCAGTTGAGTTTATGGTTATTTCAGTCTCCAAGTGGATTTGGGAAGAGAGGAACTGATGACACTGGGGAAGGTGTGCAATGAAGGGGAGGACAACCAAAACATTCTGCAAACAGAGTAGTGGCCACTGCCCACTCTTCCAGATAGTTCAGGTCCTGTGTATCAGAGCTAGGAAATGATCTTGAGGCAGAAATAGTCTCTGCCTATTCTATTCTGTAGGTGAGGTCATTTTGTTTGCACTTCCATTTAACTCACACTAAATTGCAATGATCCCCAATACTATGTTTCATGGCACTATTGGTTTTTGTTTTCACCTGTTGTTGTATCACATATTTTAGGGGACGTTCAGAAAGCTGAATCAGTGGTCTGCAGACAGTAGTCAAAACCAGTAGTCAAACTCTTACTTTCTGATTTAAAAAAGCAATTTTAATTTTGTTCATTCTTTGTGAATTTGTATTATCATCGCTATCTTGTTTACAGCATTGCTTTTAAATCTAATTAGAGATATATGAACAATGATACTACATTTTAGATAATTTCTCCAAAATTTAAAAGACTAACAATTAAGAACTCAACAACAACAAAAGTAAGAACTCAACAAATTCTTTAGTCCTTAAAATTTATATTTTAATGGATCAATACATAGCATGAACAGGACTTCTATCCCATTAGATAATTCAGGATCCAAAATAAAAAAATTAATTGTCATATTACAGGCTATTAGTGTTTTCAGATCAGGGAATTTAGTATTCCCTGATCAATGGGATAGATGACCCTTGTTAAAAACAAGTGTCTGGGTACTTATAGAGCAACAATAGAACTCTGTCTTTATCTGAGAATTAAAAAAAATTATTTACTGATTTCAGAGAATGAAAGGAAGAGAGAGAGAGAGAGAGAAACATCCATTTGTTGTTCCATCTATTCATGCATTTATTGGTTGATCCCTGTACGTGCACTAACCAGGGATTGGATAATTATTATTTAGGCACTTTTTCTTTCTGTGTACCAATAGTACTCAATATAGCTTTCGGTCTAATTCATATTTAGTGAGTGTCTAATTCAGTTTTTTGGGAGATTGCAAAAATTAACCTAAGACTAAAATGAGTTGAATCAGAGTTTCTTTAACAAAAACACAGCAGACCCTTGTACTTTATTTATTTCCCTTATTTTCTCATAGTGCTTGTTTTATGACTTCTTGAAAAAATAAATATTCATTAGAATATGCAAAATATTTTGAGGCATTCACAGACTAACTTAATCTTTTAGTACAAACACAAAGCCATTTCTATAGTTCTCACTGGTGTTGGTAAAGTCATTCCTCCCTCCCTCTCTCCCTCTTCCTTCCTTCCTTCCTTCCTTCCTTCCTTCCTTCCTTCCTTCCCACATCAGGCTCAAAGCATTTTACCAAAATATGTAGATGTCTGATATGCAAGTACATAACACAAGAAAATGAATGAAGAGATGAAGAGAGCTGAATGTGTCCTAAATATGGAAGGAGCCAGCCCCCGTTTTCCAAATTGAAAAACTGAGTTTATGGCACAGTTTTCACAGGGCTGGGAGCAGGAGCACTGGCCAGATGGAAAGGGCTCTTTGAAATCACTTAAGTGGCTGGATCAAATGATTTGCTAACAAAATTCCCAATTCAGTACTAAAAATGAGGAGTTTTGTGAGTGAAAAATTTTACGAGTAAAATTAGAAGCCATTAAAAGCAACATTTAGATCCAAATGACTTCACTTAACCAAAGGCCAAATGCCTTTGTGGATCACAGTTGCTAAGGTAAATTGTACTCAGAGGTGAGTCAGGAGCCAGCACAGACTGGGGCCCAGTTGTTTTCTTCATGGACCCAATACCTCTAAGTGAACCAGCTGCTCCACTCGGAACTTCCTAACGATTTGCGCTGCTTTCAAGAGTAGCTGTGAGTGGAGAGAATTTATTCTTGGTTGTGGGTCACTCCACGGCATTATGTATTCCAGGTAAAAATGTGGTATGGTCAAATAAGCTTGGGCAACACTGAGTGAAACAAAGTTAAACAAGAATTTTTACTGCAGGACCTCTTTAAGACTTTAACACATTAATATGAATTATGAACTTATGAGAGTATTTTCCCAACTTATTTGTGCAGTAAACCATTTTTCCTAGAGAACTATTTGAATGTTGTATTCCACAAAATACACTTTGGGGTCCATTTTATTAGACTAGCCTGTAAATATAATTAGAGTAACCATATAATTTATTTTCCAAAGTGGGAGTTTTTGAGAATATACAGAGAGCTATTAATAATTATGCTTCACAACAAGTACACTGGAACTGTCTTGGCCAAGCCAGAATATGTGATTCCTCCTAGTTATAGTCCACAAAAGATGTCACAACAGCAACCACTATCCTCGGGGCATCAAGGAAGGCAACAAGCCATAAATACATTGGGTTAGCTCAAGTCCTGTGAGGAAGCAGGTCTTAACACGAGCTTAGGAATGCCAGATATGTTTTAAACTTTTTGTTATTTATTTATTAATTAAATTTGTTGGGGGTAACGCTAGTTAATAACATTATATAAATTGCAGGTGTATGACTTTGTGATATGACATCTGTATACTCCATTGTGTGCTCACTGCCTGATGCCTAATCTTCCATTACCGTGTATATGAGCCCATTTGCCTTTTTGTCCTGCCTTTGCCCCCCTTCCCTCCTGGTAACCCCCAGTCTGTTGTCTGTATCTATGAGTTTGTTTTTTATTTGTTTATTGGGTGACCCTCCCATGGAGCCTGAAGGGTGAGAGAGGAGGAGGAGGGAAAGCTTCAGACGGAGAGGCAGATCCAACACCTGGGAAGGGAGAGAAGGAAGGGAGGGTGGAGGTTTGGGTAAGAAGAGCCTTGGGTTGCAGCCCAGTTCTGAGAAAGTCTTCGCCAGGCTGATGGGATTCCCCAGGCGAAGGCTGCCTGCTGAAGAAGTTCCACCTGGGGTCAGAACGGACTAGCGCGGGCACCTTCGCGGCAGGAACTACGGGTGGGAAGCCTGGCCCAGCACGAGCATCTGGCCGGGTCCCAAGGGGTGACAAATAGAGGCCCTCTGCAGCAGGTTCTTCTGAAGGAGATTTGAGAAGCTCTTCCCTTGTAAAAACATTAAATATTATTTACTGGATTACCATTATAATTATTTAAGTCCTATTGTTTGGCTCTCGAGTAGGTCTCCACAGTCTGGCAGAAGGGGGTGACGCTTCTTTACGGTTAGGAAATCCCCTGCCTATGGGAAGATTCCCACCCCAAGTGGGCATACAGCGGAAGGACTGTCAGGTTACTCCCAAACAACGCAGCCTGCAGGAGAAATACATTTGCGAATAAGTGGGGAGCATCCCACTCTGAGATTATGTGCAATCTTTCTTCAGATTGGTTTATATTAGCACTGATGTGCTGTGGTGCAGTGGTGCAGCCCCATCATAGTTTATGGTTACATACATGATTCCTGTTCTTCGTAAATGCCAGCAGAGAGAGGAGAGGGCAGAATTTCAACAGTTTCAAATTCAAGGCTCAAAGCCTGACATGAGTTGTAAGGCTTCCGAGTTGGCTGTTGAAACATTGTTTTCCGAGATTTCAGTGCACTCTCGATAGCAATGACCCACACAGTAGAATGCTCTATTCTCCCCTGTGGCTAGTTCTAGGTGGAGATGGATTTTGACCCAAAGGAGCAAAGTGTAGCATTTGTCTGTGACTGTATTCCAAAGCTCAAGTAATCACTGTGATTATGCCTCTGTGATTACTAATTGTTTGTGTCAACTTGGCTAGGCCACAGTACTCAGATATTTGGTCAAATACCAGTCTAATTGTTGCTCTGAAAGTATTTTTAGGTGTAATTAACATTAAACCAAAAGACTGTGCGTAAAGCAGATTGCCCTCCATAGTGTGGGTAGGCCTTGTCCAATCAGTTGAAGAATTTAAGAGAAAAAAACTGAAATCCCCTGGAGAAGAGGAAATCTTGCCTTTAGACTGTCTTTGGAAGAAGCTGCAAATCTTCCCAGGGTCCCTAGTATGTTGGCCTATCTGCGGAACTTGGATTTGCCAGCCTCTACTGTCATGTGAACTTTTCCTTAAAATTGTATTTATCTATCATCTATTTGTCCAAACACACATACACACACACAGAGTCTCTAGGTGCAGCTTCTGAGGAGAGCCCTGACTCATGTGGCCTCTTTTTTTTAAGTTTAATTGTTCAGTTACAGTTGTCCTGCCTTTTCCCCCACTGCTGTCCCCTACCACTACCCGTCCACTCCCACAGTCAATCCCTCCCCATTGTCTGTGCCCATGAGTCAGTAATGGGCTCTATTCATGTTCCTTTGCTTGCCCCTCCCCTTCTTTCCTCTGTTACCCTCTCCCTCCTCTCCTGTGGTCACTGTCACTTTATTCTTTATTTTCAAGTCTCTGGTTCTATTTTGCTCATTTGTTCATTTTCTTGATTAGGTTCCACTTATAGGGGAGATCATATGGTATTTGTCTTTCACTGCCTGGCTTATTTCACTTATCATAACGCTCTCCGGTTCCATCCATACCTTGGTGAAGTGTAGGTGTTCCTTCTTTCTTTCTGCTGCATGGTACTCTTTTACTGATGGGCACTTAGGCTGCTGTTTTCAGTGCTTGGCTATTGTAAACTGTGCTGCTGTGAACATAGGGGTGCATAGGTTCTTTTGAATTGGTAATTCAGAATTTGGGGGGTATAGTCCTAGCAGTGGTATTGCTGTATTGAAAGGCAGTTCCATCTTCAGTTTTTTGAGGAAATTCCATAGTGTTTTCCACAGTGGCTGCACCAGCCTGCATTCCCACCAACAGTGTACTAAGGTTCCCTTTTCTCCACAACCTCCCCAGCACTTGTTTGTGGATTTATTAATGATAGCCATTCTGACCAGTGTGAAGTGGTATCTCATTGTGGTTTTAATTTGCATCTCTTAGATGGCTTGTGATATTGAGTACTTTTTCATGTGTCTGTGGGACCTCTGTATGTCCTTCTTGGAGAAGTGTCTGTGCAGGTTCTTTGCCCATTTTTGGGTTGGGTGGTTTGTCTTCCTGGTGTGGAGTTGTGTGAGTTCTTTATATTATTTTGGAGATCAAACCCTTGTTTGAGGTATCATTGGCAAATATGTTTCTACATTCAGTTGGTTCCCTTTCCATTTAACTGATGTTTTCTTTAGCCATGCAGAAGATTATTAGTTTTATGTAGTCCCATTTGTTTATTCTTTCCTTTATATCTCTTGCCCTATAGAATGTGTTGGTGAACATATTGCTGTGTGGGATATCTGAAATTTTCCTGCTATGGTTTTCCTCTAAGACTTTTATGATGTCATGGCTTATATTTGAGTCTTTTATCCACCTTGAGTTTATGTTTGTATATGATGTAAGTTGGTGGTCTAGTTTTGCATGTACTTGTCCAGATCTCCAAATACTACTTACTAAATAGGCTATTTTACTCCATTATATGTTTTACTCTGCCTTATGTTTATTCCATTTTACACTCCATTGGTCAAATATTAACTGACCATATTGACATGGGTTTATTTCTGGGCTCCCTATTCTGTTCCATTGATCTATGTGTCTGTTCTTATGCCAGTCCAGACTGTTTTGATTACAGTGGCCTTGTAATACAGTTCGATATCAGGTATTGTGATCTTTCCTACTTTGTTCTTCTTTCTCAAAATCTCTGAGGCTATTCAGGGTCATATATGGTTCCATATAAAATTTTGAAATATTTGTCCTACATCTGTGAGGTATGTCTTAGTATTTTGGTAGAGATTTCCTTGAATCTATAGATTCCTTTGGGTAGTATGGATATTTTAATGATATTAATTCTTCCAATCCATGAACATAATATATGCATCCATTTATTGGTATCTTCTTTAAGTTCTTTCTTTAGCATTCTGTAGTTTTCTGAGTATAGGTCTTTTACCTTCTTGGTTAAGTTTATTCCTAAGTATTTTATGTTTCTTGTTGCTATAGCAAGTAGGATTTACCCCCCTGAATTCTGTTTTTGACATTTCACCATCGGTGTACAAAAATGCTTTTGATTTCTGAATGCTGGCTTTGAATTCCACCATTTTGCCAAATTCATTTATTAGGTTATGTAGTTTTTTGGTGGAGTCTATAGTGCTTTGTATATAATGCAGCCTCTTATACGAGGGGAACCACAATGCCCGTCATTCCAAATGATGACTAATTCAAGTAGTTGGTATTTGAAAAGCATTTTCTGCCTCTCTTATCCATGTGTCTCATCCTAATTTATCTTCCAAATCTCTGTGAGCACCCAGAGAAACTGCCATGGCTATTCAAGCAATTTTGTCATATAATCCTTTTCTTGCCATTTTATAAGAAGCAAACATATCAGCATGTTAGAGTTGGCAACCTGCAAAATTGCTTCCTTTTCCTAAAATTTTAATGGGTGAGAAATCTAATAAACTTATAGTTGTACTTTAGAAGCTGGCACTTGAAGAACTTTGTCCCTGGGGGATCTGTCAAGTATTTCTGTCTCACCATTTCCCCAAGTTTCTCCCAGTGGAAAAGGACTACAGAACTTAACAGTCTACCCTTCCTTCCTGCTCCCTCTTTTCAAACAGTACTCTTTGAATTAAAAACAAGCGTGAGATCAATCTTTGGGTGAAAAGTATTTCTTCCTCTTTCCTATTCTCCTTTTCTGGTTTTTTTTTTTTTTTGGTTCTATTAAAAGATTTGCCCTACAGCCAAAAGAATTTGTGGACAGGATTTTAGAGAGTAATTAAAAAGACTCACTTTCTGTCTTTTTGTACTATTGCTTTATGTGCCATTGAATAAAAAGAAAGTATTGACTGTTTGCCCTCTCTTAGCAGGGAACTCATTACTCAGATGACTGAAAGCTATGTCCTTTCACCTTATTTTACAGATGTTTTGAAATCTCTTACTGCTTCTCTAAGGAGCAGTTCAAGGAACAAAATAATTTGCATATTTAATTTATCATGCCATAACTCTGAAACAGAACCATTTAAAAACCGAGAATGCTCTCATTCTCATATTATTGTCATTTCAATCCACATTACTTGCTTAACCAGAGCAAAACTGGTTTCATCTACCTGATAGGGCAAACCATGGGGAAATTCCACATAGAGGCAGAATACAGTATCAGATACATATCAGCTATGTATGCATCAGGCAAGCTAGTTTTTGGGGGGGGGCGGTGGAAAGAGTGTTAGACTTCTCCAAAAGATTAGCCTGGCTTGGTGAGGGGGACCCACTTCCACAGATTATTTTTTCAAGCCCTAATTGTGGACCCTGTCATAGCTGGCAAGGCCTCTAGCTGCTACTCAGTTGGCTAAGAGGGAGATTAGAATGTCATGAGCTGTCAGACGATCAGCAACATCAAGGCAAGGACTTCATTCAAGAAAAGGTAAGATTCCAGGTAGGTTTTCCAACTGAGAAATTAGGTAAATATCAATGATCAGATATGGAACACAGAAATTAGAATGTTGTCACCGGCTGAACTAGAGCACTTTAGATTCCTTCCAAAGAAGATGACCATAGTAGTCATTTGGTCTCATCCATGGGAAGTTTAAGACTCCACAGATTAAAAACTAAGCAAAGTTTACCAGTCACGTTGCATTATCTCTTACACCAACAGTGGCAAAAGTAGGTGAGAAATTAGGGACTGTTTTAATTCAATGTGATTTTATGATTAAAAATATTTCTTACTTGCGATTAACATAACCTGAAATTCTAGGTGGGGTTTTATCTCTGGAAACAATTTTAAATGCTCTAATTACAAAAATTTCTTCTAGATTTTGACTTCACACCATAAGTTGTAGTAAGTGATAATAGTGAACAGAGGTGAAAACGACAAGGCCAGGTTGTGGAGAGAGCTGGAGGGTATGAAAGAGTGGATGAGGGTGGGAGTATCCTGACTTCAGAATTGCAGTGAGGATTGAAATAGATACATCCATATTATATTTTTGCTAGCCAAGTTCCCTCATTTCTGAAATTAACTATTATTCACTGAATGAAGTACTTATAATTTTGCTACCTTAGACTTAGCTGAGAATCAGGAACTAAATGAATTTCATTAACTGATTTCTCATTGAAATAAATTTTAGAATTTGATAGACTGCAAAAGGAAAAAATTTAGTTTTTTTAATAGCATTTAAAAAAATCCCCCTTGGGTCAGGAAAACAAGGTTGTGATTTCTCTGCCATCTCATTTTTTCTATCCTCAAATCTGTAATCACTGTAAGTCAACAAGTACATATTAGGTACCTCTTGTGTGCCCCAGTACCATGCTAAATATTTTGAGCAAAGCCAAATAAGTCAAAGAGTTGGCTCTCGGTAAGTCCCATTCATGGCGTGTTTATTTTGGCAAACATCATGCTCGTTGCTTTATATACATGTAATACATTTAATTTAATTTAACCCACATCATCATTCTTTGAGTTTCTGATCCAGTACTGTTTTCACACAACAAGCAAACCTTGGTTGGTCACTTAAAATAACCATTTTATTATACCGACAGATTGAGTGAAGAGTTTAGATGGAGCACACTGAAAATGGCTTCTCCACAATTTATAGGGTCTCAGGTCTCAGTAACAGCAATTTGAATGCAGGGGATGGAATCACCTGGAAGTGTCCTTACTTATCTGGCAGTTGATGCTAGTGTTGGCTGGGGTTGTTCATTAGGGCCCCTACATTTAGCCTCTCCACTCCTTCTGAGGCTACCATGTTTTGCTAGCATAGCAGGGTAGTTTCAGGCCCTACGAAAATGAGTATCTTAGCTAACAAAGAGGAAACTGCATTGAATTTTATGAATGGACTTGGATGTCATTTAACACTATTTCCAAGCATTCTCTTAATTACAACCGAATTGCAAGTTTGCCCTGTATTTACAGAAAGTGTACTAGACCGCCACCTCTTGAAGAACAGAGATGAAATAATTAGCAAATGTATTTTAAAACGGCCACAGTCTGTCCACATACAAAACACATTAGTTTCTTCCCAAGACCCTCTACCAGTGGCATGCAAAATGTCATCGGGCTTAGGCTCGAGGGGCAGTGGCTCATCATCAAAATCTGGTTCATGTGTAGATAAGACTCCTTGGGTATAATTTCTCAGTCATGACCATTCAAGTATGATTCCTGGTTATCTGAAGCCCTGAGAACTAAAACATCAAATTGTTTACTCAACTCCCCAACCAACTCACCACCATTCGAAGGTGGAACACACAGTGTTCGCTGGTCCATAGCAGTTCCAAAGTCCCATCAGGTCTGGGCTGCCAGTCCTTCGTCTAGAGCTCAGTTTTACTTCTTAGGAGTGTTTCCTTGTGGTTCCTCACTCTTTCCTCTGAGTGTTTGGTTCCGTCTTTTGAATTGTCCTTCCTTTCTTTCAGAAGGTGTGATCCATGTTTGTAATGAAGTAAACTCCTCATACTGCTTCCTGCCCATGGTAGTTTGGGGGTTCAGTACAAATGCCCCCCTTCATTATTACTGTCTCAGTTGCTCTTAGTATAAGCTGGCATTTTTAAACTTTTTATTTTTATTGTTGTTCAAGTACATATCTTACATCAATACAATTTTCTTAAAACTTTGGGTTTTGTCTGAATCTTGTTGGGGTTTACTTCATTAAACAAAATCCACAACCACAGATGTCTTTAAAACAAGCTGTTATTCATCTTGGGGTCCCTGAGAGGTTGTTGAATGTCAAGGCCCTTAAGATCCCTGGAAGGCCTTTAAGAGGGAGGTTTCAGAGATGTGCTTCCAATATCCTCAGGGGTTCTTCTGTGTGTCTGAAAGTTTCTATGAGGAACAGCCTTAGATCTTCCTAATGTAACTGAAAGGCGGGTCCGGCTGCCTACTGCTACAAAGCCAACACTAGAGAGGCAGGTGCTGATGTGAAGGAAAGTGGTTTGTTTTCAGGACCAGCAGCATGGAAGATGGGGCACTTTCGTCTCAAAGCCCATCTCCCCCTCTCAGTGGAGGCAGAGGTTTTTATAAGGAGGTGCGGAGTGGGGAGAAGAGATCAAGGGAGGGGATCGAAAAGTTCTCTGCATGCAAACAAACACAGTTCATTCCTATAAGGCAAGTGATGGTCCGGTGCGCCTCATCCTGGTTTAGTCATCCTGGACTCACATCATTCTGGCTCAGCAGTTGAAGGTTGACAAATCTCCTGGAACAGTGATGCCCGAAGGTCAGAGTCTGTATCTTTTGAAGTTAGTTGCTAGGATTCTTATACAAACACGCTGCTTATCTACAAGCTACCTATTGCTCAGAGTCAGCACTTACAGAAACAATGTCAAAAGAATGGAGGGATGGGTTACAATTTCCCACTGGTTTAATCTCCACTGTCACACAAAGGCCTTAACAAATGGCCTTATAGCTCCCCCTTTGGATTTTATCTTTGCCCTAGAGATACTTCTTAGTTTGGAAATCGTTTGTCATTTAAAAATGTGAGAAACGTGAAACAGTTTTCAGCCCAACAACTTCTAGCGACTGTGTGTTTCCTCAAAATTTTGCTCGAAAACTAAACAGTTTGCCTTTTAGCTCATCTCTCTCCACTTGCATTTTATCATAGGCAGCTATAAGAAGCCAGGTGGCTTTTTAAATATTTGAAGGGAAATCTGCTTAGTTACATTTCCAGCTTTTCATATTTCCACATATGACCGTTTGGGCAAACTTTGTACTGCTAGGTAATAAGATTTCACTTTCCTCTAGCTTCTTACAACAGTTTTCCATGCTTTTAAAAAAAATCCTCACCAACAGCATCTTCTGGCCTTGTCGAAATTCCATTAGCTGTCTCCTTAAGGTCCAAACAGTTGCTGTAAGACAGTGGTCTCAAAGCCAATATCCCATGCTTAAGGTTTTTGATAAAGTAGCATTCTACTTCTAGGTACCAAATTTCTGTTCTAGTTATTATTTCTGCACAGTAAATTTCTCCCCAAATGAGCTGCTTAAAAGCATTATTTTATTATGCTCATGTGTTCTGCAGGTCAGGAATGGTTTGTGTCTGCTCCATGGTGGCTGGGTCATCAACTGGGAAAATGCAGTGAGCAGGCAATGGCTTGAGAGTTGAGTCCTGGAATCATCTGGGGGTGTCTTCACTCACATGTCTAGCAATTGGTGTGGCTCTTGGCTGGGACTTCTGCAGGGGCTTCTTGCTGAAACCTAACACATGGCCTTTTCATGTGACTTCAGTTTCCTCACAGCATAGTGGCTTCAGAATGCTTGGCCCTCTTAAAGGATAGTTCAGTGCTAAAGGTGAGCATCTCAGTGAACAGGGCAGGAGCCACATGGCTTTCATGGACCTCATCTTAGAAGCTGCCCAGTGTCATTTCTGTCGTGTTCCACTGATAACAAATAAGTCACAAGTGCATCCAGAAGAGTATATAAACTTTCCCTCTTCAGTGGAGGGTTGTCAAAGAATTTATGAACAGATTTATAAACATCCATAAGTAGTGTTGTCTTATTTTGCAGGTAAGGTGAAGTAAGTGACTGAACCCAAATTTAGTTTACTCCAAAGGTAAACCTCTCCATTATTAAAGTACATTGCTTCCAAATATGCTAGAGAGTAAACATTAACCATAGATAGAAGATAATTTGGGTCTAAAAGCTATGGTTCTTGAACTGAACTTGGGAAGAAGTGATAAAATAAGAATTTTCAATGTTAATTAAAAAATAAGAAAATGGTTTTTTTGTTACAAAATAAAATGTTCATAAAGATGATCAAGTTTGTTTTTTTCTTAGTTTTAATTTTCATTTCTCATTCACTGTTGACATTCAATATTGTTTTAGTTTCAAATATACAGCCTAGTGGTCAGATATTTATATAACTTATGAAATTATCCCCCTGATAAGTCTAGCACCCACTTGGTACCATGCAAAGTTATTGCAACATCATTGACTGTATTCCCTATGCTGTACTTTACATTCCCATGGCTATTTTTTAACTGCCAGTTTGTATTTAATTCTTTCATTGTTTTCATCCATCCCCCAACCCTCTCCCATCTGACATCCATCACTCTGTTCTCTGTATCCATGAGGGTATTTCTGTTTTACTTGTTCATTTTGTTTTTGAGATTTCACACGTAGGTGAAATCATATGGTATTTGTCTTTCTCTGTCTGACTTATTTCACTCAGCACAATACATTCATGTTGTTACAAGTTAACTTTTATCCAACCATTGCATCTCAACTGCAAAACATTTTGCCTAAAGGAAAAATCAGTTGCCCTTTATTTTGTTTTTTACTTTTCCTTTTAAATTTTTATTGCATTTATTGGGGTGACACTGGTTAATTAAATTATATGTTTCAAGTATACAGTTCTAGAATACATCATCTGTATATTGTGCTGTGTGTTCACTATCTAAATCCAAGTCTCTTTCAATCACCATTTATCCCCCTTTACCCTTTCCAAACTTCCTACACTCCCTTTTCCCTCTTGTAATTACAATGCTCTTGTCAGTGTCTATGAATTTATTTTTGCTTAATCCTTTCACCTTTTTCACCCAGCCTCTCAGCATGGCTCCCCTCTGACAGAGGTCAGTCTGTTTTCGGTATCTGTGAGTCTTTCTATTTTGCTTCTTTGTTTATTTTGTTCAGTCAATTACACACATAAATGAAATGGTATGGTATTTGTCTTTCTGTGACTGGCTTGTTTCACTTAGCTTAATACTCTCCAGGTTCATCCATGCCATTGCGAAATGTAAAGTGTCCTTCTTTTTATGGCTGTATAGTGTTACATTGTGTTTTCTTATCCACTCATTTAATGATGGGCACTTCAGCTTCTTCCAAATAATGGCTATTGTAAATAATGCTGCAATGAACATAGGGGTTCATATATTCTTTGTTTCAGGTTTCTTTGGATATATTATCAGAAGTAGAATTTCTGGGTCATAAGGCAGTTGTATTTTTTATTTTTTGAGGATACTCCATACTGCTTTCCACAATGATTGCACTGATCTGCACTCTACCCAGCAGTGCACTAGGGTTCCCTTTTCTCCATATCCTCAACAACACTTGTTGTTTGTTGATTTATTGATGATAGACATTGTGACGGGTATGAGGTAATATCTCACTGGAGTTTTAATTTGCATCTCTCTAATGGCTAGTGACATTGAGCATCTTTCCATATGTCTATTGGCAATCTGTATGTCCTCTTTGGAGAAGTGTCTATTCAGATCCTTTGCCCATTTAATTGGATTGTTTTTCCTTTGGTGTTGAGTTATATAAGTTCTTTATAAATTTTGGATATTAATTCCTTATCACACATATCATTGGTGAATATGTTTTTCCATTCAGTGGGTTGTCTTTTCACTTTGTTAGTAGTTTATTTTGCTGTGCAAAAACTTTTGAGTTTCATGTAGTTCCATTTGCTTACTTGTTCTTTTGTTTCCTTTGTCCAAGGAGATATATCAGAAAAACTATTGCTATGAGAAATGTGTGAGATTTTGCTGTATATGTTTTCTTCTAGGATTTTTAGGTTTTCTAGTCTAATATCTGTCTTTAATCCATTTTGAGTTTATTCTTGTGCATGGATTTAAGAAGGTGGTCTAGTTTTAGTTTTTGCAAGTATTTGTCCAATTTTTCCAACACCATGAATAAAGTGCCTTTACCTCTTTGTATGTCCTTGACTCCGTTGTCAAACATTAACTGACCATAGAGGTGCTGGTTGATTTCTGGGCTCTCTATTCTTTTCCATTGATCTATGTGTCTGTTTTTATGTCGCTGCCATGCTGTTGTAATTACTATGGCTTTGTAGTAAAGTTTGATATTAAATAGCATGATTTCTCCCAGTTTGTTCTTCTTTCTCAAGATTCCTGTTGCTATTCAGGGTCTTTTGTGGTTCCATATAAATTTTTGGACTGTGTGTTCCAGTTTTGTGAAATGTACCTTTGTTATCTTGATAGGGATTGTGTTGAATTTATAGATTGCTTTGAGCAGTATAGACATTTTAATAATGTTAATTCTTTCCATTCATCAACACAGTATATATTTTCACTTATTTGTATCTTCTTCAATTTCTTTCTTCAGTGTCTTATAATTTTCTGAGTACAGGTCTTTTACATTCTTATTGAAATTTATTCCTAGATATTTTGTCTTTTTTTGATGCAACAATTAATTGGGATTGTTTTATTAGATTCCCTTTCTGATAGCTCATTATTGGTATATAAAGTACAACTGATTTTTGGATATTTATTTTGTATTCTGCTACTTTACTGAATTCAGTTATGAATTCTGGCAGTTTTTTTGGTAGAATCTTTAGGGTTCTCTATGTACCATATCATGTCATCTGCCAAGTTGACTTTCTTCAAAGTAACCCAGCCTGGTAAGTATGTTAGATCAGAAAGAAGTGCAGCAAGAGTTATTTTCTGTGTGCTTGGGAAAGAGAGGAGGAAGAATGTGTTGAGGGTGAGGCGGGAAGGGCAGGGCTCATTCAGAAATACACTGTATAGATTTGTTTCAATGCAGGGTACATTGGAGTGGTCCGGGAGATAAGGCTAGACAGGTAGGTAAGATGATAGCATCTTGTGAATGACTTGAACTTTATTTTCTGAATAGTGCAATCTGTGGTGTCTGACCAGGAAAGTAATACAATTTGTTCTATGTTTAAGCCTAAGACAACAAATAGACTAGACTGTAATAAGACTGGAGATAAATAACCAGGAGATAATTGGTAAACATGATGTTATTTTACCTGTTAAAAAATTATAAAGATACATGAATCTTTTGTCTTCATTATCTCCTCCTAAAAAAAGTGACTTTCAGAACTTCATTCTGCAACTAAAACAAGTATTTATATGTTGATACCCTTATTTATTCTATGTAAATCTTAAAAAAACATTTTTATTGTTATTCTATTACAGTCGTCTGAATTTTCCCCCTTTGCCGGGCTCTGCCCTCCTGTGTCCAGCCCATCTCCCTCACTCTCACAGTTACTTTGCACACCATCACCCACGTCTGGGGGTCATTTATACCTGTTCTTTGACTAGTCTCTTCCCCTTCTTTCCACTATTATCTCCCTCCTCCTTCTCCTCTGGTCGCCGCCCTCAGTCTGTTTCATGGTTCCATGTCTCTGGTTCTATTTAGCTTATTCATTTATTTTGTTCATTAGATTCCTCTTATAGGAAAAATCATATGGTATTTTTCTTTTACCTACTGGTTTATTGCACTTAGCTTAATATTTTTCATTTCCATGTATGCTATCAAAAAATAGGAGTTCCTTCTTTCTTTCTGCTGTGTAATATTCCATTTTGTAAATGTACCGCAGTTTTTGATCCACTCATTTACTGTTGGGCACTTAGGTTGTTTCTGGTGCTTGGCTATTGTAAATAATGCTGCATGAACACAGGGGTGATCAAGTTCTTTTGAACTGGTGATTCAAGATTCTTAGGCTATATTCCCAGCAGTGGAATAGCTGGGTCAAGAGTATGTTCCATGTTTAGTTTTTTCAGGAAATTTTCTACTGTTTTCTGCAGTGGCTACACCAGTCTACATTTTCACCAACAGTGTACTAAGGTTATGTTTTCTCCACATTCTTGCCAGCATCTATTGTTTGTGATTTATTAATGATAGCCATTCTGATAAGTGTGAGGTGATATCTCATTGTGTTTTAATTTGCATCTCTCAGATGGCTAGTGATGCTGAGCATCCTTTCATATGTCTCTGGGCCCTCTGTATGTCCTCCTTGGAGAACTGTCTGTTCAGGTCCTTTGCCCATTTTTCAACTGGGTTGTTTATCTTCCTGATGTTGAGTCATATGAGTTCTTTATATATTTTGGAGATTAATCCATTGTCTGATGTATCATTGGCAGATATGTTCTCACATACAGTGGGTTCACTTTTCATTTGATGATAGTGTCTTCAGGTGTACAGAAATTTTCAAATTCGATATAGCTCCTTTTGTTTATTTTTTCCTTTATTTCCCTTGCCTTAGGAGGTATATTGGCACAAATATTGCTACATGGTATGTCCAAAATTGTACTGCCTATGTTTTCCACTAGGACTTTTATGGTATCACAGCATATATTTAAGTCCTTTATTCATTTTGAGTTTATTCTGGTGTATGGTGTAATTTGGTGGTCTAGATTCACCTGTTTTGTGTGTAGCTTGTCCAGTTCTCCCAACATCATTTATTGAAGAGACTGTTTTTATTCTATTATATGCTCATGCCCCATTTATTAACTATTAATTGACTGTAGAGACATGGAATAGGGCCCTAGGAACCAGTGTATTTTGTCTCCTTGAGAGAGGTACAAAATAGACCTTTTTGGTGTTTCTTTTCCTGTCTTTCTCCTGTGGATATGCACCCTGTTGGGGGCTCTTGAGCCTATCCTGCTGGTTCTGCAGAAGTTCCAGTTCCACAGGAGGTGGGGCCTGGGTACAACCTTCCCTTTCTAGAGGCATGAACTCTGCCGGGGAAGGGAGCTCTGTCTGGCTGTAAATAATCTCAGGTGCTCAACTTCTGCCCATCTAGTTCCCAGCCCACTGCCCATCCAGTTCTCATCCACTGCCCTCTCAGCAGACACAGTCCTAAACTCTTTGCTTTGTTCAGCCTCCAGCCTGCTAGCTGTGCCAGGCTGAGGCCCAGAAATCCTCTCGTTGTTCAACTTTCTGATCTCTCTGTCCAGCTGTATTCCATGGGAGCAAGCCACACTTTCAACCTTGTCCCTTTGCTGGCATGACAGCTACACATGGGGTCCCTGCCCAGAATGCTTTGTCTCCCCCTTTAAAAAGTCTTTCTGGGCACGCCCACTGCAGTACTGAGTCACCATCCAGTTTTTCACATACACCACCTCTCCAAAAAGCCAGAGGTCTCTCACAGTCCTGGCTGGCCACAGCCTGCCTCCACCTGACCTAAGTGCAGATGGAGTCCCTCCCTCTCTCTAACACTCTCCTGGTTGGTGTTTTGCTCTGCAATTAGGGATGCACTGCTCACTGTGTGTGTGTAGCCTGGATCTCCCTGATTTCATATATCCTCCCAAGTCACTCTCGGCCTGGGTCTGGGGGTTCCCAGCTCTGGGAGGAGAGGGAGCCACAAACCTTCAGTTTCTGACTAGGTCCCCCCCTGGCTACAGGTACCACCCGTGGGGTATTTCCCCTTCGACCTATAAAATCTCCTTACCACCTATTGTGAAGTGTCTTCTGTACTTCTTGGCTTCCAAATTTCACATCAGCTAGGATTCCATTGATTATTCAGGTTATTTGACAGAAGATCAACTGAGAGTCTGGGTTGGGGGCAAGAGCAAGTGGACTCAGCTTCTACCAACTTAGCTACCGTCTTCTTACCCTGTAAGAAGTAAGAAGATGTCTTCTTACATAACATCTTTATATGGTCTAAAAGCAATATAAAATTAGAACACAATAAAAATAAAGATCAAGGCCAGAGAACTTACAGATACATTAGCAAGATAAGACAAGTTAAAAAATATTATTAAGCAATTCCAGGCAGAAGGTGTTTGGAATGTACCAAATTGAGCTACTAGTTTGACTTTGAGCATCCAGAAAGCCAAAGCAAAAAGGAAAACATAAGCTGTTACATAGTTCATATCACCCATGATAGATGATCAGTATCACTATGCCAGTTCCTAAGGAGAAACAGGGCAACTATGAATTTGAGTGCAGTTATTGCACGTAAGTGAAATGAAACGAGTCATTTGTATTCTGGTTTTAGTAATAGAAGGAGCACATTTGTATAGATTTTGGTGAGAAATTTTCTACTGAGACTATTGGAGACAGCAATGTGCTTTAAACAGTATAAGGACAATAAAACAAATGCAGTTCAAGGTCAGGGAGAAGAGAGAATAAATCTACGTGTCATGGCTAGTTTTTTTATGGGTATATTGAGAGGTCGAGAGACGAGAAGTGGTCTCATTCTCATTCTTCTGTACCTCACAGAAAGACTATATACATAATATGTGAATCACCAGTTGTTAAACATTTAGTATTTCATGTCTTTTATTATACACACATTTAACTTTATGTATTTAATTTATAAGGCCTTAAAATGAAAGGACATGCTGATTTATCAATTGACTTGAAGTATTTAACCCTACTGATGATCGTATCCTAACCATGAATTTGATTTCATAGTAAAAATAGTTCCAAGGCCCACAGAAAGATAGAGGATTCCCATAAAACCATGTGTGTTACTGTGCCTATTCTGTGAGTCTTTACCAGTGAGATATCATTCATCAGTATTCATTCCTTCTTGCTTTTGTCTTCCCTTTTTAAAAGGAAGATCTTATTTTTGAAATATATTACTTCAAAGCAAATGGCCAGGGATAATTTCTGGGAAGCATGCTTCAAGTAAGACCTTTGACACTTTTGTACTCAGCAGTGATGATTATGCCACATGCAGTAGTCTTGAGCCTTTTGACAGACAGATTCTCCCATCAGAAAAAGAGCCCAAATCATCAGCATACAACCCAGAACTTCATTCACTCTTTCCTGTTGTAAAAAGAACAATTTGAAGCCTAAATTTGTGATTTATATTAAAAGCTTAGTAGGCTGAGATAATTTAAATTATACTTTAAAAAGATACTTATCATTGTATCTTTTTTTTCCCCAAAGGGCTTCAAAGAAATGCATTCCCCCCTAAGTGTTATCTTTTTGGTGTATAAGGTACTTTTGATTTGAGGTAGGAGAATTCAGTTCCATGTGCATTTCCCAGATTTCTACCTACCATGTGCAGGAAACCAGGGTAAGTACTACAGGTGAGAGAGACAAGGAAGGCTTAACTCAGAAAGTGCATAGTCTAGGAAGGGCTGTGGCGAGAACACAAACCACTGTAACTGTGGGGAGGTAGAGCTGGTCGTGGGCTGTGGGGTGAGGGAGAGTAGTTGCTTGAGTTCTAGGAAAGGTCTCATCTGGTCAGGATGGGCAGAATCAGGAAAAGTTTTGTGAAGGTGGTAAGAAGTTTGATATGTGGGAACAGGAGCAACAACATTAGTAAAATTATCTTGCCACACTCAAAGTGGGTATCTAACATTTGGGAAACTTCTTCAGCCATACTATAGATTGGACACCCAAGCAAATTTTAGGTGAAGAGCAGAAGTATTTTCTTAAGAGAGAATTGAACTTCTTATTGAACTCAGTAAGTTGAATATCCCTTTTGAGTTGCTGTGAGGAAGGTGTTTGTTCCTCTTTCTGGATCAACAACAATCTTTGTTTGGAAGCGAAGCAAGCTGGAGTCACTGTACCTGCAGAACCAGCTGCACAGCAGGTAGTAGGAGGAACTTCCATGTAGTGACTTTTAAATAGTAGAGGTCAGCTTGAACATGTTTAAAATTGGGGAACACTATTGAAATATTCCCTTAGTGCCTACCTTCCTGTACAGTAATGATAGGTTTTTTGACCATTGGCAATTCAAGTGAAAACTGGGCTAGGAATGCCACTACTGCTACTGAATTTCCAAGGAAAGATGAGATTGCAGCCCAAGAGAGTGTGACTTTTTTATTTGAAGCACGTCATTCTGTTGAGGCAATTTCTAGTGGAAGCTGTACTGATTTCTCGAGAAAGAGCTTGTAAAGAAAGCCTTAGCTCACAAATCCAAAGTAATGGAAGAATGACAGGGATGAGACTGTGGTGCACATAAAAATCATTAAAAACACTTGCTGCTCTTCATTCTAACAGGTCACTGACTGACAAGACTTTCATAACCTTAACACCCCAGAAAGAAGGCTTAGCATGAAAGGAATAGCTTCTGTGTAAGATCGATCTCTTGGAATAATAGAAAAAACCCCAAAGGAAAATCTGAAATCTCAAGCACTAAGATAAACAAAATGGTACAAGTCCCCAGTCTTTGTTAGGACTTTTTTTTTGTTTAAAGGAAAGCTAAAATAGTCAGGAGAGTATCATTGTCTGATGGAAAAATGAGGCTGAACAGGAAGCCAGATGACCAGGTTTGCTCATTCATTTCCTGTGCTACTACTTGAGTTTGAATTTTCTCATTTGTAAAACAGAAATTATATACTGTCATAAATCTCTTCTGGGAATTTTGTTGGAATAAAATCGGATAAAAGATGTAGGGACTTCTTCAAGAAGGGCAAAGTATAAACTAATAGTAATCATTACTGTTTATGTACAGAATGCCTGAAGTATATCAGACACAGGCCTTAAATATATTATTTAAGCCCCAGACAATCTGGAGGTAGGTGCACTCACTGTTCTGTGGATTAGGACACTGAGGTTTAGAGATGCGCAGAATTTGCATGTTATCATGGAACTAATAAATGCTTAAAGCCAAGATTATCTGCTTCAACTGCTACCCAATTTTTTGAGTGCTTAAAACTGGAAGGATCTAATGGGCTATTTTGTTCAATCCTACCATTTATCAGGTGCACCTTTCTGTTTTCTTACCTCCTCTATTCATTCTAAATCATGCTTGTCCATTTTATACTGGTTCCTTTAACCAGCACCATTGAATTTGTTATTTTTTCCTAAACACTCCTGCCCCACACTCGTCACTCTGGTAAGTCTTAAACACCTTTTCATTCTCAATAAGAACACCACAGTGGGGATGTGAGATATTGCATTTACCACGGTGTTCCTTGCTTCAGCACAAAGCCAGTTATAAATATTCAGTCAATAAAAGATTGAAGGAAATGAAGATGCAGAGAGATGAATTGAGTGGACCACTGCCAAGTGGTGTGGTGGATTGTCAGACATCCAAATTCACTGTTCTCTCTACTGTTCCACTGGGTGTGAAGTTTATTTCCTGTACAAAATAATGGATTTTGAAGCTGAATACTTGAATCATAATCCATTAATTAAAAACTCAGTGATCCCCTAAATTAGTCATGAACTGAAATCTTAGAATGATATATCATTTAGGGTAAGAAAAAATCAGCCAACACGAACATCAAGATAGCTAAAACAAGATTTGGGACTAATTAATGACATGAGAATGAGAAGGAGAATAGAAGCAATAGGCAGATGTTAGAGAAAAGGCTCAAGGCTACTTCGTATTAATTTTTGCAGCATATGGAGTACTTTGTGTCAATTCAGTTTGAAGAGTATAAAATTCTTCCACCTGTGTAACAACCCAAAGTTCACTTTCAGCTCCTTCCTGGCAGGGCACAACCATGTTAAAATAAACTGAAAAATGAAAGAAAAAAGAATGAAAATTACTACATGAAAAGAAGTTTTAATAAATTATATTTAAGTGATCTTGTAATAGAGAGGCAGAATTATAATTTTAAAAAGAAAAGACATTTTCATCCATTAAGAAATAGGACAATTTCAGAAAGGGTTGTCACCATGAAACATGCTGTATGCTAATGCTGTCTAGCATTGCTAGACGGCATTATTCATTCCAGTGAGAGCATTCATTTTCTCTTTTGCCTGTTTACTATAAAGCAATCACTGTGCCACCTAGTGTTTATTGAGATTCATTGACAGATGACACACAAACATCAAGGGAAATGTTTCACACCTACAGTCTGATTTACGCTTTCAACTTAGAGCTGATTTTCTAATGGTTTGGTAACCTGGAAACTTAATCTAACATCACCATTGTAGACTGGTTAAGATAAAGTTGGAATAAAAAACAAAACAAATCAAAATATGACTCTGTGTTTTTTTTTTTAAACTTTTCCTGGTGGAAAATCTCGAACATATGAAAATGTAGCAAATAATACAAAAAACCCCCAAGCTTTGCCACTCAATTTGAATAGTTATCAACTCAAGGCCACACCTAGCCCATTTGTATTTTTCTCCCTTGCTAAATTATTTTGAGGCAAGTTTATTTTTATTGAAGCAAATCTTATGATATTCTTTGGTTCTAAAATATGCTTGTGTGCATTCCTAAAACATAAGGACTCTTTTAAAATACAACCAGAACATCATTATTAAACCTTAAAACATGAATGATAATTTCTTAATATTATCAGCTCTTTAATTAGTGCTCAAATTTGTCTGATTCTTAATTATTGTTTACAATAGCTACAATCCTCCAGAGCTCCATTTTCTGTCGTTACTGCAGTGCATTCAGCTCTATGGACCGTCACTGTGTGGTATATACTGCCTTTGCATCCATGATTTGTTTGTTCCATTTACATCCAGTGACCAGGAGTTTCACTTTAGCTTGGGGATTTCTCCCGCAGCATCTGCTTTATGAAAGTGGTGTTGAGTTTTTGAGTGTAGAAATATTAATACCTATAGTATTCTTGTGTGGATGGTAGCTTATAGAATTGAAAGACTTCTTTATCTTTTTAAATGCATTGTGATATGACCAATCTGAGAGTTAGCAGGGCCTGTAGAGCCTGCAAAGACCCTGTGAATTTATTTTTAAATCCTCACCCAAGGCCATGCTTATTTATTTTAGATAGAAGGGAAGGGAAGGGAGGGAGGGAGACAGGGAGAAAGAAACATTGATGCAAGAACCCTCAACCGAGGCATGTGCCCCAACTGGGAATTGAATCTGTGACCTTTCTCTTTATGGGACAACCCTCCAATCAAGTGAACCACACTGGCCAGGGTGTTCCCAGTTTTGGCTGCTCTTGCTGAATTGGCCTGAGGAACTTTCTATCCTGAGAGTGGACTCTTCCCTTTGGGACTGGGTACCTGTTGGCAATTTCTAGGCTGTTCGTTGGAAGTTCCTTGTCTTTTGCTTCCTCCTATAGTTGCCATCACATGTCTTGCCATTGCCCATGCTTTGACCTCTCCTGCTTGTGGAGATCTCTTGTCATTTTTGTCCTAGATGCCATCCCTGGGTTCTTGTTTTGCTATCTCAATTGTTCTGTCTAGGTTTGTGGGGGGTGATTTGGGGAGATTCAAAAACTGCTATTGCCACTGCTGCTATCTTCCTGCCTATGGGTAATTTGGGAGTAAATGTGTTTGTCAATATTTTTAAATGTAAAATCTGAGATGAGATTTTATTTGTTTTTCTTTGTAATTACTTTGTCCTCCCCCCCCCCCTTAGACATATCAGATAAAAAAACATGATACTATTTGAAAATACACTGAAAAACATTGGACAGGATATGGAAAATGTCAAGGATCTTGTGAGAGAATGTTGTTTTGTCTATGTTTGTAATATTATAGACTAAATCATTCCAGTCCTCTCCAAAATAAATGCTGAAAATTGTGACCTTTTTTCCTATGATAAGCTTTTCAAAAATTCAGGTTTACACAATTCATGTGCAAAAGCCCAAAAACATAAACTAGAAGAAATATAAGGAACTTCCATATTTTTATGAACCACCTATTTTTATTCTACTCTATTTTATTTTATGTAATATGTTACTGCCAAAATCTTACATCACTTATTTTATATTCAAATGATTAGACAGCTTATAATTTCTTATCACATGGTATAACAGTCAACTTATGTAAATAATTTCTGTTGTTTTCAACTTAATTTTGTAAAAAGCATCTGATTCATTTTAGGAAGTGAATAAGCACAATAAGCAGCATATGAAATAATTTTAGTTAACAACGTCTACTGTGTATGTAGTTAGTGCCACCTTAATTAATAGGCCCAGTCTCCAGAAAATGACTCCATCAACCACTTAGTTGCTCAAGCCAGAAAGGGAGGTCTCATATTTAATTCTTTCTTCTATAGCACTATAGCTTTAAATGAGTCAGAACCTGACTATTCCATCTTTAAATGTCTCTAGAATTTTTTTTAAATGCTTGCTAATCCTTGCTACTACCTTAGTGCTGGCTGTCCCTCTATCTTGCCCCAGCCATTATAACACACATGTTCTTTCTCCTCTAGAACCATCTCCCAATTTTGATTTTGAACAGCACGAATCCTACATATCACTTATCATAAAACTCTTAAAAGTCTTATTGCTTTGTAGTTCAAGTCCAGAACCCCCAATGTGACTTTCAAAGTTTTCCACCCTCTACCCTCTGTCTACTGTCTGCTTTTGTCTAACTTTTTAAATTGAGATGTAATTGACATACAGAATTTTGCTAGTTTGAGGTGTACAACACAATGATTTATATAAGTATATTTTTGCAAAATGATCATCACAATAAGTCTAATTGATACCCATCACCTCACATCGTTACTTTTTTCTCATGATGAGAACTTTTAAGAGCTATTCTCTTAGCAACTTTCAAATGTAGAATACAGTTTATTAACTCTAGTCACTGTGCTGTGCATTACACCCCTAGGACTTCTTTATGTTATAGCTTGTCTAACATTTTTTTATGCCTCACATATATTGACTTTCCTTCATTGGCTATACAAAGATAAGCTTCTTTGGTTCTAGGTCTTTCTCTGTGTTATTCTCTTTCTTCCCAGAATGCTCATCTGCTCTCTAGCTCCTCATTAATCTAGAAAATTCCTGTGTATTATACAGGGGCTGAGGTGAAGTATCCTCTTTCCAGACAGGCTTTTCCTGAGTCATTGCCTTAGTCAGGGCCTCTTGCTATAACTTCCCAGTGTTTTTATCCTTTCTGCGTAATACTCATCACCTTGATTGTTTGATGTAAGTTTATCTCACTGGACAGCAAGCTTCATGAGGCTATGACTGACTGTCTTGCTTATTACTTAACACCAGACTTAAACCCATTTAACAGGTGTTCAATAAATATTTTTTTGCCCTGTCTGGTATGGGTCAGTGGGTTGGGCGTAGTCCTGTAAACCTAAAGGTTATGGGTTTGATTCCCAGTCAAGGCACATGCTTAGGTTGTAGGTTTGGCCCCCCGCTTGGGGCATGGATGGGAAACAACCAATGGATTTTTCTCTCTTACATTTATGTTTCTCTTGCTCCCTCTCTCTTTTCCCCTTCCTCTCTCTCAAAAATAAAAAGCATGTCCTTAGGTGAGGAGAACAAATATTTCTCAAAATTTTTGAACTGCAATAAGATTCACATATGTGATAATGCAGTACCTGTGGTCCAAGCTTGGAATAGGGTGGTGCAGGGCCTCACTTACTTCCTGTGCAAAACTTAATGAGATGCCCAAAATTCAGTAACCAAGATAAATAATATTCATGATGGTTAATTTTATGTGTCAACCTGATTGGATCCAGATATCTGATCAAGTGTTAGTTCTGGTGTGTCTAAAGAAGTCCACATTGGAATTGGTGGACTGAGCATAGCAGATGACCCTCCCCAATGCAGGTTGGCATCATCCAACCCACTGAGGATCTGAATAGAACAAAAAGCTAGAGGAGGGTTGGATTTGCCCTCTCTGCCTGAGGGTTTGAGCTGAGATATCGACCTTCACTGGACTTTGATGCTTCTGGTTCTCAAGCCTTCAGACTCAGACTAGAATCTCCAAGCAGTAGCTCTCCTGCTCCCGGGCCTTGAAACTAGAGCACAGGCTTTCCTGTGTCTCTAGCTTGCAGATGGCAGATCATAGGACATCTCAGTCTCCATACTCCTGTGAGCCAATACCTAACATAAAGTCTTATTCTAATATGCAAGTTCTGTCCATAAAGAATCCAGCCATGTCATATGAAAAATAGGGGCATTTCTTGAAGAAGATGCAAGGTACAAGAAACATCGTCCATAGGACAATCACACATCGGTCCCCTTCAACGTAGGCACCTTGGGACCTCACACAGTTCTCCCAATCACCATCAGCTGCCCTGTGGTATTTTTCTGTATGTCATCAGCTGTCTGAAATCTCTTCCCTTTCAAAGGTGATTTTAGTTTGGAAAAAAAGACAGAAGTCACAAGGCACCAAATCTGGGCTGTAGGGTGGCTGAGTCACCTGGGTGATTTGATGTTTCACCACATAACTCTGCAGGGGTCATGATGCAGGAGCAGGCACATTGTCATGATGAAGCTGCCAGGCACCAGTTGCCTATAGCTGCGGCCTCCTGAATCATCTGAGATCATTTCATTGGAGGAATGTTAAAGCTTAATACAAAATGCAAGGCAGATTCATTGCTCTACTTGCTCAGTTATTTTGAATTTGATAGCCACAGTACATATGCTCACTTAATAGCATTTACTGCCCTCACTGAAGTATGGTGAAGGCAGTATTGTCCACACATGTGCATTCCAGTCCACTCTCCTTGGCTGTCAGGTTACATTGATGTTGTAAACCATTCTCATTACATTAACATTGGCTGGACTTTTTCTAGACAGACCCCATACACACACATGCATCCTGTTTGTGTGTGTGTATATTTATGCATTCATTGGTTTGCTTCTCTGGAGAACCCTACAGCAATACTCTAACACAATATTTTAAAAAATCAAAGTCAATGCAAAAATGTCTATGAAGAACAAAATATAAAAGTTTTAGATAAGTTACAGTCAGTAACAGAGCCATGCTGAGCCATACCGGAGCCTTAGGCAAAAAGAAAAAGTCATCAGGATCCTGTCTTCATTTCAAATTTTAATAATTATTCATCATGGATTTTTTGCATTAATTTTGGTTTATTGAAATATCACATGTAAATATTACTTCCCTAGATGACTAAGTGTTGTGGTGAGTGATTACAGTTTGAGGCTTTCTCCCTGGCCTCACCCTAGTTCAGGCCTGCTGTGGTCACTTAGAACTTTCTTCCCTTCCCACCCCTTCTGCCTTCCCCACAGCCAGATCTACAGAGCAGTATGTCCTCTCTGGCTGATGCCTTGAGGGTCACCTATGGGTCTAGAGGTGTGCTCCCACCTGCACCTGAGTCAGTAGTCACCAAAGCCTGCACTCCACGTAATACAAGATCCCAGCCAGACGAGCATCTGAAGCTGGTGCGTTCAGTTGTGGTAGATGATGAAAAGTGCTGAACCCCGCCCCCCTGAAAAGAAAGGCAGCAGAATGTGGGGAATGGAAAGGGCTGGGGCAGAAGAAGTTCGCTCCTCTGTGAGTACACATAACTGCATGTAGCACAAGATCCACACATTTGTTATTTACAGCAATTCAAAGTTCTAGCAGCTTCTCTTCCAGATGTATCTTTACTGAAGTGAAAAATAATTTGTTATTTATACCATTTCTTTACTGTGAGTTCTAAGTGTTTTTAATGAATATGTAGCAATATCATATTATCTTCTGTCAAATGCTCCTCAAATATCACCAACACAATCTGTTGATATAAAAAAGTTTACTGTTCACCCCACAGCGAAGGGGAACAATACCTCAGCAGAGTTTTACATTTTGAGGAAGAGTACAAGTCAGATTTTATTGGAAATTTGAAGCTTTTTCAAGTTGATTAGCGTTTGGGAGGGATTATGATGTAACAGGTTAGGATTGATAGAAAGAGTGAAGCAAGAAATCTGAGGTAAGACATTCAAACAGTCTCAGGGAAGTATAAACCAACTGTGATGTCTTGATGGGTTTTTTTAGGAATTCCCTATAATGATCAATAAAGTCATTCCAGGCAAGAGTACCTGGAATAGTGGAGTTGTGCTAATCAAGTTACCCAGACAATGGGGTAGTAAACTCATGTTCATGTAGATACTCTGATTATATAATTAATTGAATACATAAAATAAGATTTTAAAATCTTCAGGTGATTTCCACAAACCATAGTATGGATAAATTTTTAAATTTTTGTAAGGTTGGATTTGAAAACTATACGAAATGTCATGATTAGAAATGACAGCTTCAAATTTGTTTTCTCTATTTTCTGTTCTGAAATTTCAGTTTTTTAAAAATCCTCACTTGAGGATATGTTTGTTGATTTTAGAGAGGTAAGAGAGACCAAGAGAGAGAAAGAAAACAGAAGCATCAATTGGCTGCCTCCCATATGCATCCCAGCCGGAATCAAACTCGAAACCTCGGTGTGTGCCCTGCCTGGGGGTCAAGCCTGCAGCCTTGTGGGGGATGTGATGACACTCCAACCAACGGAGCTACCTGGCCAGGGAACAATTTCACAGGTGTTTTGACATCCATTCTTTTCTTCATCTTGCCCAACAGTCTAAAACAGGACAAGAATTTTTTTCTGACCCATCTTAAATCTGTACAGGCAGATGATATGAAAATGCATTGTTCTATTATATGAAAAACTATATGTCCATTTGCTATGGTTCAAATAGAAAAAATTCTTGGGCAAACTATTTTTCTTTCAATCTTGCAATTCAGCACTTGATCATTAGTCTTTACTTCTCAATTTTTCCCCTTTTTAAATCTGGCCCCCAATTTTACACACTGCTTCATGTAGATGTGGTCCTTTTATGATAGCAGCAGTGGTTACAATGGGGGTGAAAAGAATAGATGGAAAAGGCTTGCCTGGGATGTTCCCAAAATCCATTTAAAATGCTCTGGCCAATTTGGAGAAGTGGATCATAATTCACGTGTGGTAGACGGGGCCATTCATCCTCTCTGATGCACTTTAGCTACAGCACAGCTGTCAGGCCAAGGAAGTTATTAATCTCTCTACATGTTAACATTCACATTTAATTAATACTAATGAGCAGAGCTGTCTCTAGGGGTAGATGATGCTATAGGTAATGACGTCTAAGAAGCAGATAAAGGTAGTTTGTGAATGTACTGCTTTTGGATCAATCCAATTTGATTGCCAACAGTATTATCCTCTGTCAATATTTTCCATATTCTGCCCTTTAGAATGGCTCTTTATGATTTTGATTTTGGATTTTCTTATGCTTATTTTCAAAGGCTAGGCATCTCTACTTTTTCTTTACAAAAGACAGGAAACACAGACTCAGTCCCATCAAATTTCTCATGCGAGATTTTAGAACTTCTATTCTCATTTCTGATATCTGTCAGTTTAATCATGGTCCCAGATGGTTTCTTTTGGGCACTGGCTAAGAATATGCCCAGAGGCTGTGATTTCTAACTGGTCCTTGGGCTGAATCAAAGTAGTGTTAGCTCAGCAGCACTGAGCTATGCAGGTATAAATAGACTTTGACTATTTTACCCTGCACTTTTACATGTTAAAAACAGCCTAAACGATTATATTCCTAAAAATCCCTAACATGAGTCCCTAGTTAGATAATAAGCAACCCATGCAGATTTCAGGGGGGTGGAGAATAAAACAAAAGAACACACCCAAGACAATCTTACTTCATTTGTGTGTAACGTGCAATGTGCTTTTGAGCTATACTAAAAGGTGATGAAAGCTTTATTTAACCTCTCTTCTCACCTGAGCCCTGTGAACCATTGGAACCAGTTGAGGCAATGCCTGATTAAGTAACTATTCAGGGAATTCCAAAATGTTACTTTATTTTTTAAAAAAGATTTTATTTATTTACTTTGGAACACTGAAGGGAAGGAGAAAGAGAGGGAGAGAAACATCAATGTGTGGTTGCCTCTCACATGCTCCCTACTGGGGACCTGGTCCACAACTCAGTCATGTGCCCTAGACTGAGAATGCAACCAACTACCCTTTGGTTCACTGCCTGGCACTCAATCCACTGAGCCACACCAGCCAGGGCCCCAAATGTTACTTTAGGTCATGTCTTTCCTTGAGGATGCTTTAAGTAACTTGTAGCCTCCATAGGGTGTAAATAGGGTAGCCCAACCATGTCCCATTTGTCTTAATTTATCTTCCTTTTCAGGCCTAGTGAAGGTATCTTCCCCTTTTTTCAAGTCTAGCACTTTTACTTTTAATATACCAATATCTTTTAATACCAATAAGGCCTTTAAAAATTTTCTGTATCTGCTTTCTGGCTTCCTATTAGGATGGAAGTTAGGATAGGTTGCTAGCTTTCTCTCTTCAAATCAACCCCAGAGACACTAGAAGTAAAAAGAAAGCATGGATTTGAGAAACCAATAAAAATGGCATGCACCCCCTGGAAGGAGTGAATGGTACGGCGAACTGCTGTGTACGGGTGGGGTCAGGGTGGAGGTTGAACTGAAGGGAGAAGGAGTAGCTTGAGGAAGATGCTGTAGGTGCAGTGAGAGGACAGTTTGGAGAACAGCTTTTGTGTTCTCTTCTTGCTTCTTTCTTACAGATCCCTCTTGACAGATGCTCTTGACAGATCCCTCACCAGAGAAATCAGCTATTAGGGCCCAGGTCTCTGATGCCAGAGCCTTTGGGGTAACAGGGCAGAGCAAAAAGCTTTATAGAAGTGAGGAGCTTACAAAAACAGACAAGGAGTGCTAGCATTGTCTTCACTTCTGTTCCTCTAACCCCCCAGGGCTGATAGACTGCCGTGGGAGAGACTAGCCACAATGGCTTTTCTTGTAAGCAGTTTAAAGATGAATCACTGACCCAAGCAGGTGCCACCTAAAGTGTCAAGTACGATGTATATATTAAAAAGTAAAGTAAAAGCAAAACCTCTCATACTCAGATGTTATCGTAAAATTTGAGAACATCAAAGACAAAGAGAGAATTATAAAATTTTCTAGAGATAAATAGCAAATCACCTACAAAGAAATAAAAATCAAACATTTCAACAGCAACAATAGATGTAAGAAAACAATGGCTTAATATTTTTAAAGCATTGAAATGGAATACATTTAAGACAGGACTTTTCTATCTAGCTATAGTGACAATTTAAACATAAAAATATACATAGAATTTTCATTACCTCTTCCAAGTGTGTTTGGTGGTATACTAGCAGTTCAGGGCTGATAGGGCAATTTAATGGTTTGGGCAGCCCAGGCCCCTTCCATCACCTGAATGTGACATCCCTACCATGCTGGTCTTATATGCACAATCTATGGTGACTATTCTCACCCTCACCACTATCTCTACACTTCAGTTACCAAAAATGAGAGAGGGGCAGCCATTCCCTTTCCTTTTTTGAAGTTACAACTCAGAGATGAACACATCCCTTTGGCTCATATCCCATTAATTAGAACTTAGTCATGAGGACTAATCTACCGGCAAGCGAGGCTAGGAAAGATAGCCTTGATCTTGGATGGATGTGAGTCCAGCCCAAAATTTAGAGGTTCTATAATAAAATGGAAGAGAGAAAAAGGAGGAGATTATTGTCATTACTATCCCAAAATATTCCCTTTAAGATAGGGAAAAGACAAGAATGTCCATTAGCACTATTACTGCTTAACATAATTCTAGTGAATGCTATAGAAAAGAAAAGGAAATGGTGTGTATAATGCTTTGTCAAAAGAGAGATGGAGTTGTCAATATAATGGATGATATACTATACCTAGAAAGAAATAGGCTACTTGAACAATTAGGGATTTTAGATAGGTTGCTGGATATGTTAACTTATTTAAAAATAATTGTGCTACTCATCTAGAAAATACAATAAAAATGAGATGTGATTCATAAGTCCAATATAATTGAAGTGTATTCAGGAACTAACAAAGAACACAAAACCTTTCTGAGAAAAAATTGAAACTGAATAAAGAATGCAGAAATAAATCTGAATAAATAAATTTTCAATGACTGAATGGATATTAACATTTATACAAATGTCAGCTCTTTCCAAGTTCATCTATATAATCAAGGGAAATCTCAATCAAATTCCCGGTTGAATTTATTATAAAGCTTATGTGAAAGAATAGAGGTGGTAAATCAGTCTTTAGGAGAAACAGAAAAGAGGGATTCTTGCCCTACCAGACATTAAGGCATGCTACAAAGCCACAGTAATTTTTAAAAGGTGATATCAGGATAAGGACAAGAAAGTGGGCCACTGAAATAGAGTAAACAACTAAGTGAATGTATATATGATAAAGATGACACTATAGTACATGATGTTGGGAAAACTGACTTCCCATACAAAGAAAAAGTGCTACCAATCCAACACCACATGCAACTGTGAACCCCAGATGGATTAAAAATTAATAGAAAATAATGTAGGAGAATATCTTCTCATATGAGGGTTGAAGGGACTTTTGACACCTGCACAAGCATATACCATGAAGCAAAACTAAGAATTTTTATTCAGTGAAAGATAACATGGATAAGGATATGGATAAATTACTTGACAATACCTAAAACTGATGAGGGGCTGAAACCTAATAAAGAATGGGGATATCTGCAGATTAACCAGAATTAGGAACTGCCACATAACAATGGACTAAGAATATGAATAGCCAATTTATAGAAGGTTAACAAACACCAAAGTGTTACCTAAATTAGTTATTCATCAGAATGTAAGCTGAAATTACAGTGAAATATCACCCCCCCCAACACACACACACACTACTCTGGCAGAATGAGAGAGGTGTGGAGTTACAGGAACCCTCACTCATGACTGGTTGTAATATAGGTTGGTATAGCCATCCTAGAGAGCATTCTTGCAGGAAATGATCAAATTAAGTATGTGTGTATCCTAGGATCCAGGAATTCTCTTTGTGGGTGTTTCTCACAGGAATTCACACACAGGCCCACAATAGAACATGCACATTGGTATTCGTCACAGCACTATTTCTGGGAGTTGGAGGCAAATGGTCTGTCACTGGGGTAGAGGATAGATGTAACGTTCTGTATGGAACATTACATGGGATATAGCCAGAGTAGTTCACTGAATGTACACACAGCTATATCTTAAAGACATAGTGCTAAGTATCTAAAAGAAGGAAGATTGATATCCATAGCTCAGTACCACTTATGTCAGGCTGTAAGAGATGCACACAAAACCAAAATAAACATTTTACAAGAATAAACACAGATAAGAGAATATTCATCAAAGATCCTAGAACAGTTGCCGGGTTGGGGGCAGGGGAGGGGTGAGAGTGGTCGTGGGAACCAAAGCCAATCAACAGATGGAAGGAGAGGGACCCAGCACGGACTGTTGCCAGAGCATGTGTTTTGCTTCGCTCCTGAAAACACTGGACTGGATTGGTCCATCAAGGTTGGCCTTGAAAGAACAGGCACTGAATATTTCGGCAAGGATGGGTGGAAGATGGTGGGTGACCACAGATTTGGGACAGGTGGACAGGTGAAGAGGCCACCTGATAGGAGATCTGCCACTGTTATGATGCCAACGAGAGAGAGCTGGAGGCCAAGGAGACCACTGTCTTTTTAGTTCTGCCTGCATTTCCATAGGGATGCACATAATTTTTAGATTAAAAAAATCCAAGGCCCAGTACAAACCACATGGGGGCACTTATCCGTCACTGAAAGTGAAGCCCCGTCATGTTGGAAGAAGTCTAGGCTACACAGTGGAGACCCACCGGCTCACTCCACCAGGGAGTTTCTGACTCGGAAATTAATTGGCTGCACCTGGGCTAAATTCCTGGTGTGTAATTTGTCTCCATGAGAGGGCAACCTTCAAAATCCTGCAGTGCATCAGACACGGCAGAAAGTAGTGACGTTGAAGGGGGAAATATTCATCCCAATTTTCAAATCATCTGCGAAATAATAGTAAATGGTACAATATGGCATAATGCTCTGTTTCCTCAAACTCCTCAGAAATGCTTTGTATTTATACTTCAAAAATATTTAAAATCTTATGTCTTAAAAGTCTTCCTAAAGCCTAAAATGCCCTGTTTTTAGAAAGCTCCAATTTATTTCTTCCTAAAGCTGTGTTGTTGTTTCATATTTTGCTATTGCAAATGATTTCAAATTCAAAGTTGCTTATAACGATATGGAATAAAATAACCTAATATTTTTAGTATGGCTGTATTAAGACCAGTTTGAGAACATAATGGCTCTAGAGGATTGCATCTTGTATAAAGATTTTAAAATACTAAAATCTATATTATTTTATTTATCATGAATAAAGTTAGTTAGAGCCGATATATTACCTTCAATCAGAAAAAGAGAAATCTTTCAAGTGAAAGTTTCTAGAGAAAAGTTGGTATTTGAGTTAGATTTTGAAAAATGGGTCGATTTTTGGTGGAGAAAAGGTCAAGTAAGGCAGGGGAAACAATTTAAACAAAAAATCAGGGCTAAGAAAATAGAAGACATCTCTGGAAAATGGTGAGCAGTCCCATTTGTTAGGTTATAAGATCATTTATAACAAGAAACGCCAATGAAATACATACAAAGTGCTTGGTGCTTTTCTACAGGCTTAATGCATTAATGTACATTTAATTACTATACAACCCTAAGAGGAAGCTGTTCAGGCGAAGAAACTGAGACATAGAGAGATGTGGTCTGAGGTTGCACAGGTCATAAGCGGCAAGCCCAGGATATTGAACACTAGGGCCGAGGTCCTGATAACAACAGCAAGTGTAGTCTGTGTGTCAGTACTAATGTTCCATCTCAATTGAGAAAGACTGAATGAAGATTAGATTCTGAAGCAGCAGTATGGCATGGCCTGTGTATGACAAGTTTAAGGAAAAATATTTTGTAGGAGAAAGATAGGAACTAAATGAAGTCAAGGGACCAGGTCTGATGATCTGTCTACCTATGACAGAAGTGATAGGGAGTGGATTGAAGAGGTGAGAAGGGAGGAGAAATTAGAGATGCATCTAGAAAATCTAGCCTGATTGGCTTGACAATGGTTTGATGGTGTCCTTCTAGGAAACAGACCATGAGGAGATATGGTTTGGATGGAGGAGCAGATGAAACTGGTGGAAAGTCAGGGTGGAGATATCCAGCAGACTTCCAAAAATACAAGTTTTTCTATTTACTGGAGCAGGACTAAGCTGAAGGTTAAATTTGAGAGTCATCCAGTTGAGGATCAATGGAGCTCACCCAGGTATTCAGGTATATTCCCAGAGGATCACAGTAGAAGGAACTGAACTGAGAATTGGACTATATGGGAAAAATGCCCACTTCTTTTTTCAATGGTTTTCAACCTTTCTTTCTTTCAATCTGAGACCCATAACATATTCATATTAACAGAGCCTTTGCTTTAACTGAGTATAATATGACTCGCTTGGGTTTTAAGATAAGGAAGCATAACCAGAGCTAGTGTGAAGACCCCGGTCAGGTGCTGATAATGAAACCCTCTTGTTCCTGCATAAGGTGTCCGTTCAATGGTGGGTCCACTTCTTACAGCTGTGGGTCTTTAGCAACAAGTTTTTATTTTATACTTTCTGGCTTTCCCGTTCCTGAGAAAATGCTGCTGGTATTGGTGCCACTGCTTTTAAAATAGAACTTGTCTCTTTTCCCCAGTGAAAAAATGACATTTTATTCTGGCTTCCCAGTGGTCTCAAAAGAAAATATCTTGCTCTGTGTGTTTGCCACTCTAGTGAATTCCACAGATGTACCGTTTTCAAATTCAGGAAGTCGCTTGCATATTTTAGAAGCTCAAGTGGCATGAAATTTATTTATACTTAAAAGACATCATAGTAATCGTATTTCGTAGGTGAACTCTTAATCTGTTTTACATATGTCATTGTGTGTCATTCATTCATTTAGTCTGCAAATGCTTGCTATCACCTACAAAAGTAACAGTGTGGTTCTGAGTGCCAAGGTCAGTCTGAACAAGGCTGGCAGCACTCCTGTCCTCAGGCTGTTTGGACTTAGAAATGAAAAAACTTTGAATTTTTTTTGTATTTCCCTAAAAGAACTAGCAAAGAGGAAATTTTCTAAATGGGAAAATTTAAATTTCTTAATTACCTAAAAATGTAAAAACCAGGTGAATAAGGTTAATGGGTTATTCATAAAGGAAAATAAATGTATGTGGGAACCACTGGTTTCTTATGTGTGGGGCTCAGACTGAGTCAGATTATTCCAATGATTGTACTGAAATGTTATACGTCCTGAAAATGTGCTTTAATAAAGTTGGCTGATGAGAAAGAGGCATGAGGAATTTCACTTCCATCAGGTGTCTATTGTGTGGCCGAGGCTCACAGCAGAGGAACCTGCCTTACCTGGGAATGATATCTATCTGTTCAGCTCTGCTTAATCTTGATGGCTCTGCCTTTATAAAAAGAGGTGTCCCTAAAATGGCAACTTGTCCTTAGTCTGTAACTTTAGGTTTGTGGTCTATTGTATTACATTTTAATTCTTTCGCTGTCCTTGCTTTTGATTAAATACCTAGATTTTTTTGTGTGACTTTGGCCTGTTTCTACATCTCTATCCCTGCTTAACTGACAAATCCTATAATTTATGCCTACTTAAAAAAAAAACTCCAACTAAGATTTGTTTAATTTTAAGGTATTTTTGATGAAAAATGTAAGCCCCATTCATCATATTAATGTAATTATATGTATTTAAATTATTTTCTGGAACAGAATTAAAATAATTAGGACAAAACCAGTTATTCCAAAGTGCAGTTA
>NW_028085119.1:3000000-3320000 GCF_014824575.4 Sturnira hondurensis | reverse complement strand
CAGTTTCTGCTTTCTTTGTATAAAATTCTAGGTTGGAAATAATTTTACCTTTGAATTTTGAAGCTGTTCTTCCATTGTCTTCTAGCTTCCATTGTTATTGTTGTGGAGAATGTAGTCAGAGACACATATATAAGGGGGGACCTGCCAAAAAACAAATGGAATTATCTTCTGGAGGTCAGGCTCCTTGTAATACAGTCTTCCCATGCTAGCTGAGTATCTAGGAACCCATTTGTATCAGTGTACCAGCTGGCATTGTTGTGAGAGGCTGCGTTCAGCTTCAGTGAAGCTGAATTTTTTTTTTGAAGACTCATCGCCTTTGCCCATTTCATGATGGGTGATTTATGAGCTCACCTGTCCACACCACACTGAGTGTTCAGCAGTGTTTCACAAAAAACAGCATGACCCCCATGCCCCACCCTCCTATTCACTCAATCTCACTCTGAACAACCTTTTTTGTTTCCCCAGATGAAAAAAATTCTCAAAGGGGAGCATTTTGCTGATGTGGAATAGGTGAAACAAAAAAATGTCAGAAACACTAAAAGGCATAAAAGTCAATGAGCTCAAAAACTGTTCTGAGCAGTGGGAAAAACATCTTGATAGGTGTATTGCATCAAATGGAGAGTACTTTGAAGATGACTGGAGTTTAAACACACAAGAATAAATACACAATTTTTTATAAATAAATTCTGGGTTTGGGGGTTCCTTCCTCATAATGTTTATTGTGTGCCTGGCACTGTCTTAATCTCTTTATATAAAATAGGTCATCTAATATTTATAAAGGCATTATGAAACAGATACTGTTATTGAAATTGGGGCACAGAATCCAAAGTTTTATAGCAGTTAAATGGGAAGAGCTGCATAGGAGCCCAGGTAGTCTACCCTGAAAGTTCCTTCTCAGTCATTAGATTTACCCCCTCTTATGACAATTTAATTTATTGTACTTTTCACATGACCTATTTTTTAAATCTGGTTTCCACTGAGGAGATTTCTGTATTATCACAGGTGTAACTTTCAGTTGCCATGAGGTCTGCAGGCTCGATAGGTCCCATATGCAAACAACAAGGTTGTGATTGAAAAGGAGTAGGACACTGAGATCTGACATCCTCATGAGGACATGTGGGTGGATAAGCCTGAGAATCTTGAACACCAGGTTCCTATAAACTCTCTAGGCTGGCAGAAGCAGCCTCTGACCCCCTTAGTGAGAGAGAACATCTTTACCTTGCTTAGATACAAGCAAATACCTCAAAGGAGGCAGATACCTCTTATTATGATAGTTTCCCTCAAGATCTACCGTCATCTCCCTTATTGCTTCCAGACTAATAATGAGGGCCAGGTCACAGCATGGCTTAAGCAAGAAAATACAGTCTGTACTCCAGGAGGAAAGCATAGATATCAAACACATTGTACAACAGTACCTATTAGCAGCAGCCAAGGAATATGTTTAGAGGTGGCCCATGGAGATGCTGGAGCAGACAAGGCAGAATGTACAACTGAAGAGGGAAGAATTTATTCATAAGGGGCATGGCTCTGTGAACTGAAGTCTGATGTGGGGTCATGGTACCACTGCAGGACACCTGCCACTCATTCTTGTGCAACCTAAAGATGCACTGATGCAGAAAGGCCAGCCTTCCTTCAGGCAGACTGAGGCACATTCTGTGAGGTACATTAGAGAGTCCCCGGCAGGAGGAAGCCCGAGATCCAGAGGAGTGTCCAGTTTAATGATGCACTTTTGCACTGTTTTTCTCCCTTCTGCTTTGCTTTACCATACCCTTGGGTTTATTTTCAAACAAAGTACTGCATGAAAGCCCCTGTCTCAGTCTTGTTTTTAGAGAATAAGCAAGAGTACCTGGGCTCAGATAGCCTATCACTTGGTAATAGGATGCTTAAATTGGTCTTACGATTTTCTTACCTTTATATGTCATTGTTTAATATAGTTCATAGTTTTGAGTTTATTCTGCTCTATTTTCCCAGTATTGTAGGAGGATGTTTATTTAATTCATTGATTTTCAGTTTTTTTTTATGTTTAGTATCTACATTTAAGGTTATACACTCTTCTGCTTTCATTATAGCCCACAATTTGGTATGTTGTCTTTTTATTATTGGGGAAGGAAAATAGAGATATTGATTTGTTATTCCACTTACTTATGCATTCACTGGTTGATACTTGCATGTGCTCTTACTAGGGATCAAATCCACAACCTTGGTGTACTGGGCTGATGTTCTACCCAACTGAGCGACCTGACTAGGGTTGGTTAAAATATTGTCTAAATTTAATGAAGATGACCTCTTTGAATTATCAATTATTTAAAAGTGTGTTTAAGTGTAGGAATGGTTTTACTAATCTTTTTATTTCTTTCTAATTTTCCTGCTTTGTGATTTGAGAATATAATTTCTGTAATATCCACTTTGCAGGACATCTTGGGGCTTCCTTTGTGGAATAGAATATTGTCAGTTTTAAGAGGTATTCCAGGACTTCAGCACAGGTAAATATGGCTAGCCTTCTCACACAACAATATTGAAATTACAGCTAAAATATAGAACAACCATCACTCAGAACTATCAGAAATCAAGTTGAATGGGAGTCTGGCAATTACAGAATTAAAGAAGCCACATCCATCCAGAATGTTAGGAGGGGTGAAGACATGGAACAGGCTGGTCTCATGTCCATGTGTGGTGGATACAAATTTGGGAGGGATATCTCGGGAGTGAGGAGTCCCAGCCCCACACCAGGCCCCTCAGCCCAAGGTTCCAGTACCGAGAAGACAACTTCCCGTAAGTTCTGTCTGCAAAAGCCATCAGGAATTGAGTCAGTGGAAGAAACTTTGGGAGTCCCAAGCAGTTCCTCTGAAACAATCCCCACACAGACTTGCTCAGATTTACTGTCTCTGAGCTCCAGCACTGTGGTAGCACCTTGAAAGGCACCAGGGGCATACAGGGAGGAACTGTAGTGTCTAGCATATCAAGGAGACAGCTGGGGGACAGTTTTCTCTTAGAAAGGCAGACAGAGGACATTGTCCCTTTCTGAACCCTACACTGACAGAGCCAAAGAGCCAGCAGGTCTGTACCATATCTGAGACTCCATCAACCTGGCTATTCCCAGAGATCCTGAGACTCTATTGCACCCCATTTACGGGCCACTGAAACTGTTAACTGAGACTTTTCCATACAAATGGCTGGTCTTGGCTCATGCTTCACAACTTTCTAAATCCTATCTAACCACTGACAGCCAGCTTCAGTGAGCCCCCAGCCCCTGTGCCTCTTGCTAGTGGCCCCAGCCCTGGCACTAGTGGCAGCCAGCCTAGATTCACAGTCTGGCTTCACCTGGGAATCTCCAAGCCCAGCACAAGTAGCTGACATCTCAGACTGTTTTGGAAATCATTCAGAGTTGCCTCAGGCAGAACACAGGTGATGTCTGACCTTGGCCTGCATCACCTGAAAAATCCCAGAGCCTGCAGACTCAGTAGACAACTACAAATCATGTCAGAGCACCATCACCCTGCCCCTGCACAGCTGATTATCCATGGAGGGAAGAGATTGAGGGTCAGTGGTTATAGCCAGTCCTTGCAGTTCACTGGCCTGGGTAAATTCCTTCCATTGACCTGCCAACAGTAACCAAGACTCAACTACAAGAGCAGGGTATACTCAGCCCACATGAAAGGCATACCTCAAGTATCCAGCTTGGGCAATAGGGGAAGCTGTGCCACTGGACTCTACAGGACACCTATTACATTAGACCACATTACCAAGACAGGAAATCATAGCAGCTCTACCTAATACATAGAAACAAATACAGGTAGGCTTCCAAAATGAGGAGACAAAGAAACGTGGCCCAAATGAAAGAACAGATCAAAACTTCAGAAAAGGAACTAAATAAAATGGAAATAAGCAACCGATCAGAGCAGAGTTAAAAACACTGGATGCTCAAGGAACATGGTGAGGATCTCAACAGCATAAAAAAGATACAATCAGAAATCAAAGATACAATAATTAAGATAAAGAACAATTTATAAAAAAACAATGGTAGACTGGATAAAGCTGAGAATCAAATCAATGATTTGCCACATAAGGAAGCAAAAAACAACCAACCAGAACAAGAATAAAAAAGAACCTGAAGAACGAAAGTAGGGTAAGCAGTCTGTGGGACAACTTGAAGCATTCCAACATTCGCATCATAGGGGTGCCAGAAGGAGAAGAGAAAAAGCAAGAAATTGGAAATCTATTTGAAAAAATAATGAAAAAAATTCCTAATTTGGTGAAAGAAATAGACATGGAAATACAGGAAGCACAGAGAGTCCCAAACAAGATGGATTCCAAGAAGTCCATGCCAACACATATCATAATTAAAACATCAAAATCAAAGATAAAAGAAAGAATCTTAAATGAAGCAAGAGAAAAGCAGTTAATTACCTACACGTGTGTCCCCATAAAACTGTCAGCTGAATTCTCAAAAGAAACTTTGCAGGCCAGAAGGGATTGGCAGGAAATATTCACAGTCATGCAAAGTAGGGACCTGCAAACAAGATTGTGCTACCCAGCAAAGTTTTCACTTAGAATTGAAGAGCAGATAAAGAGCTTCCCAGACAAGGAAAAAAAAAAAAAGGAATTCATCATCACCAAACCATTATTATATGAAATGTCAAGGGGCCTTATTTAAGAAAAAGAAGATCAAAACTATGAAAACACAATGGCAGTAAATACATATTTTCAACAACTGAATCTAAATAACAAATGAAGCAAACAGGAAGAACAGAGACAGAATCGTGGATACAGGGAGAATTTTGATGGTTACCAGATGGAAGGAGAAATGGGGGGGATGGGTAAAGAGGTGAGGGGATTAAATAGGTAGTCACAGAATCACCATGGGGATGTAAAATACACTATAAGAAATGGAGTAGCGAAAGAACTTATATGCATGACCCATGGACATGAATAATGGTGTGGGGATTGCCTGAGGGAGGGGGTTGCTGGTGTAGGGGGATAAAGGGGGGAAATTTGGACAACTGTAATAGCATAATCAATAAAAATAATTTTTAAAAACTGGTGAAATCTAACAAAAGAGGCATTCCAGGTTAGCTTGAGAAAAATGTCTTTTGAATAGTGTTGTTCAATTATGTTTTTTCTTTTTCCTTGAAAGCAAGTTGTATTGAATCTATCAAATTTGTTTTGTATAATTTGATATTATATCATTGGTTGTTCTATATGGGTCCAGGATTTTCATCTTTACCTAGCAACTTAGGTAAACTTGCTGACTTTTATTATTATTAAATGACTTTCTTTATTTCTAATAATGGTTTTATCTCCATGTCTGTTTTGTCTGATGTTGTTTTAGCTTTCTTTTGGTTACTATTCCCTTTGTGTATTATTTTAATATTGTTACTTTAATCTCTCCTTTGTTATTTTGTTTAGTGTTTAATCTAATTTGTGAGTTTCTGTCTTTTAATGGTAAGTTTAGTGTATTTATATTCACTATGGTAACTACTGTATTTGAATTTATTTATACCATCTTATTTTATTTGTTATCTGTAGGAGACCGTTCTGTGTGGTGTGGGCCCAGCTTCCATTCAAAGAGGCACAGGACCCATGCCCACGGATAGGTCCTCCCGTGGGGAATCAATCAGGCCTGCAATGTGCCTGCTTTGAGACTTGCTTTTGCTGAAACTCCTTCACCCTGAATTGAGACAGAAAGTGCTTACTGTAACTTTCTAAAATCCATGCTAAAATTCCCCAGTACAAAATGTAACCAGTTCAACCACTTTTTTCTTTTCATTTGTAAATATCCCCCTTCTGTGATGTGATTAGCGGCATTGGCTCCTTTGTTTTCTGTGAAAGGTAGTAACTACCTAAAGCCAACCTGGGCATAGTAAAGGAGGACCATCATGTAATGTGCTGAGAAACCCAATAAAGGCCTGCTATGGTGGAGGCCGAGGCTCTTGCTGTTCTTGAGAGAAAAAGCCATGCTGTCCCTTTTCTTCCACAGAACTCGGTAGTCTGTGTGAATATCTCTCCCCCATCCACAATGTTGTGGACTCCATGAGACAGGGTCCACATCAGTTATTTTTTACTCTTATTTACTTTTCCCTCCTCTCCTTTCCTGTCTTGAAGTGAATGGGTTGGATTTTAAGATTTCTTTTCTCCTCCACTACTTTAAAAGTTATCATGTTTTTACTTTATGGTGGATATCTTTTTTCAGCCTTATTGAGGCTAGAATTGACAAATTAAATTGTGATATATTGATAGTGTACAGTGTAATGATTTGATATACACTGTGAAAGGATTTTCACCATTGAGTAAATTAATACATTTACCACCTCACATATTGTAGTGGATGTGTTAACATTTGAAAATACATGTTTGAAAAAATACATTTCTGCCTTAACAAGGTATAGAGGTAATTACTGTTTTCTACTGACCTCCTTAATAAGACAAGGACCTTTCTGAGCTTTAACCCAGATAGCTCCTATTGTCTTCATATTATTATTGTTCATTATTTTAGTTAATCTTGTTTTGTAGTTCCCTTTGCAGACCAGCCATCATCATTTCGTTGTATGTGGTCAAGCTGCATTGGCCATTTGCCTTCCTCACCTTTATTCCTACATCTCACTCCTTTCTCCTGGGGTTAATTTCTTCTCTCTTGGAATGTACTATTTACAGTTTCTCTTTTCAATAAGGGTCTGTAGGTGATAAACTTTTTCAGTCTTTATAATCGCTTTTTAGTTTACCATCATCTTCGCGTGATAGTTTAGCCAGACATAAAATTTAAGAATGACATTATTCCCTCTGGCACTTTGAAGATTCAGTTAACTTTGTGTACCTATTTTTGCTGCTGAGAAAGATGGTGTCACAAAATTACTGTTTCTTTACATTTGTTTTTTCTGATTGCTTCTAAAGTGTTGTCTTTGTTTTAGGAGTTCTGAAGTTTTGTTATGGCATATTTATATTTGGATATATTTTTATTCATCCTGGTCAGGAGTTGTTGTCACTTTTAAATAGAACATTCAAATCATTAATTAATTCTGGAAAGTTTGCAAACATTAACTCTTCAAATATTACCTCTTCTCTATTATCTCTAGTCTTTCCTTCTAGAATTTTTATTAGTCAAATATTGAATTGTGGTAGATAAGATAGCCAGAAATTACTTGTTATTTCTCTTACAGGTAGAGTGTGACATTGTGATTTATAATAAGAATATGTATTTGGTCTTCCTTCCCATTTCTAGCAAAGAGATCCTAACATTCTTGAAATTTCCTGAGTGATGAGAGCCATAGAGATATATTGTTATTTACTACAAAATCCCTTTCAACCATATCTGAGTTTGGAATTCACCAAAGGGTGGGGGTTCGATGTCAGGGGGCCCAGTCATATGATTGGAGGCCTGGAACTTTTAGTCACCCACACCTTGGGGGAGGGAAGAGGGCCTAGAGGCTGAGTCAATCACCAATGAAAAATGGCGTAGTCAATCATGCGTGTGTACTGAACCTCCATAAAAATCCATAGGATGAGGTTTGGAGAGCTTCCAGATTGGTGACTGTGTAGAGAGTGGCACACTCAGGCCATGGAAAGCTTTGTGTCCCTTCTCACATACTTGCTTTACGCATCTGTTCCACCTGGCTGTTCGTAAATTATATCCTTTCATAATAAATTGGTAATCTAGAAAATAAAATGTTTCTCTGAGTTCTGTTGACCTGTTGTAGCAAAGTCATGAAACCTGGAAAGGGATTGTTGGAGCCTCCAATGTGTAGCCAGTTGATGAGGATCCTGGCCCGCAGGGTCTGTGTGTTGTGGCTGCAACAAACAAATCCACATGGACTGCAAAAGTCCTGTGGAGGAAGAGGGACGGCATGGCCACTCTCTAGGTGATAGGGCGGGCCCTGGCCCCTGACTGGACAGGTTTTTACTGTTTTTCTGGGTACATTACATCGAGGATGGTCCTCATTTACTATGCACAGCTTCACTGTAGGTGATGACCTTTTACAGATAACAAAGGAAAGAATGTAGTTAATTACTTCAAAGAGAAGGATGGCAGACCAGAGGGAAAAGTGGTCAAACTAGTTCCACTCCATACTTGGGAGGTTTAGCACAGATTTTAGGAAGTTACTTTAAAGATATGCAGTAAACATTTCTGCCTTAATCCAGGGTGAGGGAGTTTTAGCAAAAGCAAGCCTCATAGCAGCCTAAGTACGATGCCAGCCTGATTCCCCACTGGAAAACCTATCTGTGCACATGGGCCCTGTGTGCCAACTCACTCCCCACTGGATTTTCTGAGTTAGGGTCTGGGCTACATTCCCCATAACACAGAGAACAGTTCCCTATAGCTAGTTAGTCAAAACCCAGGTGACAACCTAGACTTGTGATTGGGGTCTGAAGTGCGTGTGTGTGTGCGTGTGGCACAGTTTTGTAGGGCTGAGCCCTTAAGCCATGGGATCTGATGCTGTCTCTGAGTAGATTGGGTCAGAGTTGAGTTAATTGCTTGGTTGTATGGAAGAAAACACGCACCTTGCAGTTGGTGTTAGAGTATGAGAGAGTCTAAATCACGTCCCCTGGGATATATGGTGGATGTAGGAGCTTACATGACCGATAGAATGTGACAGAAATAATGCTCTGGCACTTCAGAGACTTGATTACAAGAAACTGGTAGTTTCTACCAGGGGCTCTGAGGATATTTTTAAAGAGAATTGTGAGCCTCTAAGTAAGAAGTCTGGCTATCCTGAGGTCACTACATTGGAGAGTTCATGTGTTGGTACTTAAGCTAAGTCTTAGCTGAAGTCATCTTTCAATTATCCCTATCAAAAGGCAAGGATATGTGAGTAAAACCACATTGAAACCTCCACATTTGACATGAAGAGAAACATCAGTATGACCCATCTGAGTGCTATCTGAATTCCCGACCCACAAAATCTTTAGGTATAATAAAATGTTATTGTCATAAACCACTTTCAACGGGTCTTTTAGCCTCTCTATCACACTTTCCATGTCTTTACCTTTCAGTGCGTAATTTTATCAGACTGTTTCTTCACATCATCGATTCACTTTGCCAATATATAATCTTGTCACTTACCACATCTGTTGATTATTTTTACAGAATTGACTGTTTTTCCCATAGTTCTATTGGTTCTTCAGAACAAATCTGCTTCTTCTTAATTCTTTTCCCAGTGTGTTGATTCAACTTTTCATGCCATTAATGATTTTAAATTTATGTTTTCCCCCTAATTATTGCTTAAAATTTTTCCATTATTTGTACTTACTTACACATACATATGGTGAATTCCTTAAGTGTTTTGCCATTCTTAATTTTACACTTATTTATGAGACCAAGCTTTATGTTAATTTTAGGACTGCTTAGGCATGGTAACATTAGGCTTCAAACCCAAAGGAAACAAATGTTTTAGAGTAAAATTCTTTCACCCAGAGCTCAGGAAGAGACAAACAATTGCCGTTGTGCAGCTATGTGGATCTTTGTATCTTTAGTTCACACATTTTGTTTTTAACAACAACAAAAAAGCTTTATGCAGGAATTTTAACTCTATGTCTGTCTCATGGGAGACAGGCGGTCCTACTCCTTCAATCCCTGTGTTGGTGTGGAAAGCAAACTTCTAGGTCTGCGGGATGATGACGTATCTGAGGTGACTGCTGCATCAGAACACACACTTACTGCTCTTTTTTCCAGTTCTTCCCTAGAAAAGAAGGGGGAAACTGGGGTTTTTCCTTTCCTTATTGAGAGTCCATCTGTACATTTCTTTTTTATTGTTTTATGTTATAAAACATTTTAAATGTTTGTAACAGATTCAGGTATTTCATGAGTAGGTATTCTTTCTGTTTTTAACTTAAAGTCTGACTCTTCTTTCATCTTTCCTGTTCTTTGAAAGATATTTATACAACAAAAATTTTGTAAATTACTATTTTTTGCCTAACAATCCTTTATGATTGAATATATATTCATCTTGCAACAGGAACATAATGCACTTCTACTACACCCTTTATTCCACTTATTTCATATTTTATACAATTTATAATGAACTGGAATTTTCCTTCCCAGATTTATTGCATTGATGTATTATTTTATAGTTATGTAGTAATTTAAAAAGAAAATGTAGCATATTGTGGAATCCTATTACTTAGGCTAAGTTTTGTTTTTAAAAATGATTTACTTTCTCATCTTGTTACAGAATGCACCTGTGTGGGGCACAATATACTGTTACCGAGTGGACCCCATCCCTTGCTGGGGTTTCCCCTATACTAGGTTTGCCTTCCCCGACACCTGGGAATTATGGTTCTCACTGCCAGAGTCTGTGAAAAGGAAAAGAACTATTTATTCAAAAGTTGTATAGACTTAAAGTAATGACTTAATGTCTTCATTAAAATCCCAAAGACCCTTAAAACACCCACAAACACACAGTCCTGCCTTCCCCCTTTGCCCAGTCAGGGGTACTTTATCTCAGGAAAAAAAAACCCCAGAAGACTGCGGCTCAGGTGGCCTCCAGTTCTTCCCAGTACTCTGTGCTTGGCTGGCAGGCCTCCTATGGTTACCAGCACCATCAGCTGTGTCACCATGATCTCCAGTTCTTAATCCAAGACCACGTGGCACCTTCTCCTGGCCAACCAGCAAGAGTCCTTTCACCCCTTTCCTTCCCACAACGTCTCTCCTACATTCTTCCAAGCTGCTAAGAGAGAGCTCTGCATCACTGCTACATCTTGCTTTCCTGCTTCCTGAGCCACGTGGTTAAGGGAGCCTCAAAACTGCAGGGATAGCCTCCAAAACCACATTGGTTCCACCCTGAATGGCCACCACTCCTGGATTTTAATCCCAGCATGAGTCTTCCCCTGCAGTCCCATTTCCAACTCCTCCCACAATCGACTACTCCTGCCAGCATTCCTGTATTTTTCTAGCTTTCCTGGGCTGCCATAGTAAATCTGAGTAGGTGTGGCCCCAGGCATGGGGCCAAACAAATCTAAGCTCTCATGCAGGTGCTGTAACCAGGGGGAGTTGCCTCCCAGTTAAGTCATGGGTCAAAGTCACTCCCTTCTCCCTGGCTCAAAGCAGGGCCACAGCTACTTAACATACTGATGAAACTAACTAAAAGTCACAGATATGTTAAATAACCATTTTTGCTGTTATTTGCAAAACTGTTGATATGCAAGATAATTCTCAATGGCCCTGCTCCACATGTCCCATCCCCTAGTTCAGACTTGTGGGTGTGAGGACATTCTATATTTTTAATAGTTCCTGGACACCCTGAGTTCTGGACCCCATTACAAATCCCTCTTGGGGGGGGCAGCCAAGGTGCACCCAATTATAATCTGACTTCTTTATGGTCAAGACTTCTTCATTGTGAATTCTTTATTTTGATTTTATGTTTGTGTTATGACTCTTTTTTCAGGACACATATATAAGTATTATATACTCTGAGTTGTTGAATGTCAATTTTATATGTAAAATATTTGTTTTCACTTACAAAAACCATGTTAGCTGGTTATAGAGTTTTGGGGTTAATAGGACATAAGCTGTGGGGAACTCCAGCCAGCCAAGTTCTCCTGGCCACCACAGATGAGAATAAAGAGTCGTCCAGGACACAGTCTTCTTGGGAGAAAAGGGGTGGCGATTCCCTCTAGTGGAGAATGCCCAGAGCCCTTCTCCAACACGACTTTTATTAGGGTGGCAAAGTGCAGGGGGATACAGCACACGAGCATAGCTTATCAATCAATGTCCAGAAGGCTATAAAAAACTGACACTATCTAGAGATAACAGTTGAAGAAACACAGAGATCTTTCAGGTCCTGGGTCTGAGAGAGATGCAGATGCCAGGTGGCTGTAAAGGCGTATATCTTGAAGTAGGGAGTTTCACTCCTTATTCCTTGAACTTCAGCATCTGGGCTATACCAGCAGGGCTTATCACTGGGCAGAGCAGCCTTCAAAGGACAAAATGTACTTCAAAGTACATCTGAGGCCTCATTCCCATGGAACTTCTCGTTGTCAGAGTCGAGCCATGCAGTTCTGGCCAAGATGGATGTATAGATAGGAATCCTTTGCTTCCTCTCACAACCAAAAGGAGGATAACAACCAATCTAAAATCAACAAATAGCCAGAAGTGCCAGAAAATCAAACTTCATGGAACTCTGACAACCAAGGAATTAAAGACACAGTCAACCAGGACAACCAGACCGGTAAGAACCTGTGGCAAGGTGGCTACCATGTGGGAGGGGCTGGCTGAATGGGAAACTGAGACTCAGAGCTCACTGTGGACTAGGGCAGTTCCCCAGATGGGAGAAGCTCCCGGTATCACACGAGAGTCCACTGGAAAGTGTAGTAAAGATGAGCAGGTGAGTTGCACTGTTCCCTCTCTGGCCCCTCCCCCACAGGCAGTGACTCAGCACAGCAGGAAGGTTGCCTTGCCCTGGGGAATACCTAAGGCCCTGTCCCCTTACAACTTAACCGGTGTGCCAAGACAAAGAAATATGGCCCAAATGAAAGAACAGAGCAAAGCCTCAAAAAAAGAGCTAAGCAATGAGGAGATAGCCAACATATCTGATGGAGAATTTAAAGCCCTGGTAATCAAAATGCTCACAGAACTGATTGAGCTTGGTTGAAAAATCAAAAGACAAATGAAAGATATACAAAATGAAATAAAGCAAAATATTCAGAAAACCAACAATGACAGGAAGGAAACCAGGGCTCAAAACAATGATTTGGAAGGAAAGGAAGAAGTAAACATCCAACAGGAACAGAATGAAGAAACAAAAATTCAAAAATGTGAAGAAAGGCCTAGGAACCTCTGGGAAAACCTGAAACATTCCAATATCTGAATTGTAGGGGTGCCAGAAGGAGAAGAATAACAGCAAGAAATTAAAAACTTATTTGAACAAATAATGAAGGAAAACTTCCCCAATCTGGTGAAGGAAATAGACTTCCAGGAAGTCCAGGAAGCCCAGAGAGCTCCAAAGAATTTGGACCCAAAGAGGAACACACCAAGGCACATTATTATTAAGATAATGAGATAAGATAAACTTAAGATAAAGAGATAATCTTTTTAAAAGCAGTAAGAGGAAAAGAGACAGTTACCTACAAAACAGTTCCCATAAGCCTATCAGCTAATTTCTCAAAAGAAACCTTATAGGCAAGAAGGGGCAAGAAGTATTGGAAGTAATGAAAACCAGGGACCTACATCCAAGAATACTCTATCCAGCAAAGATATCATTTAGAATGTGAAGGCAGATCAAGTGCTTCCCAGATAAGGTCAAGTTAAAGGCACATCACCAAGCCCTTATTATATGAAATGTTAAAGGGACTTATCTAAGAAAAAGAAGATAAAAAATATGAACAGTAAAATGATGACAAACTCACACCTATCAACAAATGAACCTAAAAGAAAAAAAAAAACAATGAAAACAAAAAACTAAGAAAACAACTAGAATAGGGAGAGAATCAGAGAAATGGACATCACATGGAGGGATTTCAGTGGGGAGGGGAAGGGCGGAATAAGGGGGGAAAGGTACAGAGAATAAGAAGCATAATTAGTAGGGATGAAATAGACAGGGAGACATAGAAATGGCATAGGAAACAGAACTCAAAAAAACTTTTATGTACAACCCATGGACATGAACTAAGCGGGGGAAATACAGAAGGGTTGAGGGCCATGGGGTGGAGGGGGAATAAAGGGGGGAAATTGGGTGATCTGTAGTAGCATAATCAATAAACTATACTTAAAAAAAAAGCTGAGTTATGCTTGCCACCTGTGTTATTACCTGGTTTTCCAGGGAAACTTCCCAGCCCCTTTCAGAGCTTGCCCTCATGGGGGGAGGCTCTGAAACCACAGAGTGGCCCCCAACATCAAGCCCCCTTGACAGGGTCTCTTTCCTAGAGCTAGCTACAGCCCATAAAGCATGACTGACCCTAATTGTTTAACGAGCCTTTATCCTCAGGACTAGAAAATTATTGGAAGTACCCCTAAGGTGCAAAGGCTCCAGGAGCTTATGAAACAGGACGTACAGTGACCTGGACTGGACCCTGCACCCAAACATAACTTTGAAATGAGTGCAGCCCAACAGAAACACCCTGCTCTGCAGCCACCCCAGTACCAGACAAAAACCAAAGCCCTCACCCAGCAGGGTTGGTGCATATCTCCACACCCAGCCCTTTCCCTCTCCTGGGAAAGTAAAATAAAACTTTACTGTCTGCATTTTCTTCTCTGTGTGAATTCTTTCACAGCCCACATCACCAACCACTCTAACAGGTCACATCTTTTCTGCTTAAACCTCTGTAAATATGTAGTTTTATTTTGTTTTTAGTCTAATGTTGCTGAAGTGAATTTAGAAGCAAGAGTAATTATGACTTATTTCTTGTGTCTGGATGCTTTCAGGGTGTTTTTGGTCTTTGAATGATCTCTTCAAGAAGATAAATCATGAAGTTAGCATTTCCTATTAAAGTCCTCTGAGACACCATGAGTTCACCTAATGAGATCAGACAATGAGAAAACAAAAGCCCACAAATGCACATATTTCTTTACTTCAGGAAAGTTTTCTTCCATTATATCCTTAATATTTTATAATATTTAATATTTTTGCTTTAAAGAAGGGCATCTAATATCTACATGATATACATCGGTTATGGTGGAATGGGTGGCCAGAGGGGAAATAAAGGCACTGTTGCAATCTAACAAAGAACTTCATACAGGAGACTAGAAGCAAAATCTCACATGTTGACCCAGTAATCCTGAGCCTGGTCCATTAAGGCCACCAGGTATTCTGAACAACAAGTGAAACTATGATAGTGTAGGAGTGGTGAGGCCTTGAAAGTCTGTATGTATCATTTCCACTAGCTTGGGAAAGGAAAATCTTGAGACTGTGTATTCATCCCAAAGCCTGGAAGCAGGAAAAAGGAGGGGTGTACAGTGTCCAGAGAAAGAGCCCATAAACAGTTTTGGTTGACTGCCTGCCTCCCGTCATGTATGCAATATGAACAAAGTCTGGAGCAAGATAAGGATTTGGGTAACCACCCCCCCCCCCACATACACATACCTATATTTGGGTAGTCATGTCTTGCCAGGGGAAGCTGGCACCACCTTTACCTGCCAATCAAAATATAACTTTCCCCCCCCCCCCCCCCAACTATATAAGTCCTCAGAACAAAGGACTCACTCTCCTGGTCTCTTGGCCTCTTGGTCCTCTTGGCTCTTTCTTTATGCCACATGTGGGGGGGGAACCCTTACCATCAGGGTGCTGGTCACCTTTGCTTTTGCTTTCCCATGAGAACTCAGCACTAATGAACTTTGTATACATGCTAATAGGCTTGCTGTCTTGTAATTCTTTACTGCACCAATGAGAAGAACCCAATTTCTGAGAGTCTCTCCTGTAACAGTACTGTCTCTAGGTCATCATTCCTCTGGCTGGAAAGCTGGATTCACTGAAAACAGAAACATGCGTCGCCATCTCCCCTTCAGCTACGTAGCCCTCGCTGAACACATTGCTTGCTACTCGTTTTTGTTGTTCCAACCTTTGTTCTTCCAAATTGAGGGTTAGTAGGGTCTTCAAAACTTTTTCATTTTTTTCCTCCCCAAATCTAAGGTCACACATTGCGGAGATATGCTTTGAACATGGCATTCTTCTCCAATTGGTTTACCTTTAGGAGGCATTTTTGCAGTTTATGGAAAGGGATTTGGGCCATTCTGTAGTTTCAGGATATATAGTTTCTACTTCTGTTTTTGGTCCTTTGTGATTTCTTTTTAATCCTCACCCAAGGATACGTTTATTGACTTTAGAGAAAGGGGGAGGAAGGGAGAAGAACATTGATTGGTTGTCTCTGATAAGTGCCTCAACCAGGACTGAACCTGCAACCTAGGTATGAACCCTGATCAGGAATTGAACCCATGACCTTTCAGTTTACATACGATACTCAACTAACTGAGCCCCATAAAGGGGCCTTCATGATCTTTTAAGTGACTTCAGGGAGAGGAGTTTTAGAAGTTGGAGCATTTTCTACATTAAAGATCTATTTTATTATCAGAATAATGATTCTTTTTTTGTTTTGTAATTTTAGTTATTCTACAAATTAGATTTCTTATATACATGAGGCCTGTATAGAATTTATGTCTTCCTAGATATTCTATCTTTAAAATGAAAACTGCTTTACATACAAAATTGCTTCTATTTTTTATATTTAGTTAGCAGTGGGCAAAATCTAATTTGAATAAAACATATTTAAAAACATACCCCCACGGAAGGTTATTGATTTCTTGAAGTTATTTCTACTTTTATTTATAGCCTACAATTTATTGAAAATATGTAGCCTTGGTTATGCTATTTTATAAAACTGAGGCCATTCTTGGTGATGAAAAGTTATTTTATAAAGCTGAAGGCATTCTTGATACTATGAGAAAAATGAGAGGCAAATGCTGGGCAGAGTGGGTACATAAGGCAGGTTTATGCACCCACTCAGGCTTCTGCACATCAGCCGACTCTCTGGGTCTGTTCTAAGCCTTGGAGTATCTCAAATTACTGTATGGCATAGATCTTCACGGTGCAGGTAAACCTGCAAATGTTAAGTTACTCAGTGTACATCTTTCCAGTATTGGTTCAGTGGCTGATAATATTTAGGAAATGTGTTTTTGTCAGGTTCTCGGATCTCTCAAGGATAAGCAAGATAATTCGTATTTTACCCACCCAAGTCTTCAATTTCAAAGCTTGTGGTAAAGTTCCCTACTGTCAAATTTTAGCACTCAGTTCAGAATTCCCATTGCAAATTTACACTTGATTTTCCAATTAAAGTGGGCTTTTGTGAGTCCCCTGCTGATAGCCATTGGCTTGATAAAAAGTTACTTCATTTTCAGCAAGTGTTTAGGGAGCCCAGTGTAAGGCTGGCTCTTTTGTCGTTGCCACGAGCCCAGCTGTGCTGAAATATTAAACTTTAGTAATTTAGGTAAAATTGCTGCTTCCTGGTTGATACAATCATGCTCTCTTATTTTTCCACCAACCATCTTCAGTGTGAGCTGTCTGCACAATTCCTTTCTAGTCTACCGGAAATAAAACTGAGACTATCTTCCTGATCCAGACAACTTTTTCATTCAGACTATCTTCCACATCCAGACTTTCATTTTCAAGATCATTGTGCTCTATCCTACTTATCTAACAGAATGCTTAAACTTTCAAACATGTAGAATTGGATTACTTTATTATTTTAGCACCGAATACAGCATTACTTTATAATACCACACCCAGATAAGCAGCTGGATCCCGAAAAACATCAGTCTTACATAAAAGCAGTAACATTTCCTTAATTGATTTGTATATATTTCAACAGCAATAGTGAGCTATCTCCAGTAACAGGTATTTTCAGCTTATGCTCCCTTTTTTTTTAAAGAATAGCATTAGTTCTGGAGTGTTTTCTTTGTTGTTTTTATTCAGTTCTGAGGTGTTTTATTCACTGACCAAACAGTTATTGGTCATTTACTATGTGCAAAGTTCTGGCATATTTTCAAATAAATATTTTTAATTAGAACAAATGCAGAATTAGCAAAAAGAGAAGGTTGATGATGAGAATGCAGGCAGCAGCTTTATTGAGCCGTTTGGCGTGCTCGATCCCCCAAAACACTCTCACATTGGCCTTCCAGCTAAAGACCTCACACCCCGAGGAGACTCCAGTTGAAACAGGAATGTTTTCGTTGCTTAGGAAAGTTAACTCTTTAAAGCCTTTCAAACCACCTTTATCAAAGCCCCAGGTAAAGTCCAAAGGTTGTTTCTGAAAATTCTTAAAAGCTCTACAAAAGCAGACTGAAAGTTTAAAGAGCTCCCACGTAAAGGTTGGGTGTGGCGGGCGGGGCGGGTGGGGTTAGGGTTTATCGATGTCCCTCAAGGGCCCAGAGTTAGGGCAAAACCTGGGGCAGTGACAACGGGGCCTTGGGGAGTCTGTGGGCTACACATGTAGACAGGATGTGTACATGGGGCTCAAAGAGGAGAAGCCCACTCCCCCCTCAAATAATTGGGGAGCCGGGTTATATCATTGTCATTGGATCACTCTTGAAATAAATGAGAGTTAATATATGAGATGCTAATAACAGATGAGATCAGGGGTCTGGCAACTTTTTCCGAAAAGGGACAGCTATTAAAAATGTGTTAACTTTGTCCCACTACTCAACTCTGCCCTCGTACCACACATAAAACCTGACGTAGGTAATACAGTCACATGCGGTCATTGATGATACAAAGTAGTGGACAGGAGGGTGTTCCAGTAAACCAATGAAAACAGTCAGGGGCGGAAGTCAGGCCTCGGGCAGTAGTTTGAGGTCTGCTAAAGATTGCCTGGCCCTAGACATCCATTCTCTGCGATTCTGCATTTAAGCCAGGGGAGGTTACTCCTATTTGGCGCCGGAATCTATCCAACAACTGCCATGTTCTTGGCAGTCTTCACGCGTGGGACGATCCAGCAGAGCGACTCGACAGTTTTCAAAGTTCTAAAAGTCGGCCCTTTTCCCCTCTCTTCCCCCCTGTAAGCCCTGACTGTCAACCGCACGGACGCAGAGTTGCGGAGCGCCCAGATGGACTGCGTGGGATTCGGGGAAAAGCACGCGGGCACTCAGGAGCACGTGAGGGCACAGAAAAGTTAGAGCCCAATCAGCACAGAGTCGAGCTCCTGCGCCCCAACCTTCAGGTGACCCCGCGCGGCGGCGGCGGTGGCGGCAGCGGCAGCGGCGACCAAAGCCGGCAGCTGCTCCGAGCGCCTCCGGGAGGCAAGGAAGCGAGCTTGGCGAATCCTCACAGCCACCGGAGCGCTGAGCTGGGCGGTCTAGGGCCGTGGGGAGAAGTGGGAGAGCCTGGACGCAGCGTCTTCGTTGCCCCCCAAAGACCGTGCAGGCTGGGCCGGGGGCGCTGAGAGTGCTGCCGAGCTGAGTGCTGTCTTCTCCTATCCAGCCGCCCGTGAACACTGGAGGTGTGTGTGGCTGCGGCGGCCGCGGCAAGAGCCACGAGTCGCGGCCGCTTGAGCTGTGTGTCGCCGGGGCACCGGCGGCGGCGGCCGCGCCCGTGGCTCAGGATGCGGCCGGGGGGCTCGCTGTTCGCCCTGCTGGCCAGCTTGCTGCTGCTGCTGCGCCTGCTCTCGGGCTCGACTGACTCGCCTGCTCGCCCCAGGTAACCCACCCACAGCTCTCCGGGGACCGCGGGGTTCCGAGCACCCCTCCGAGCACCCCGCTGTGCGCCCTGCTGTGCGCTCCCGGGGCCCCAGCCTCCGATTCGCTCGACTTGGGCAGCGCACACTTTTGGCTGCTGGGAGGACGAGCCCAGGGGCAGCAGTGGCTGGAGGGTGGAGTGGGATAGGAGAGTCCAGAAGGCAAGGCCGGGTGAGTGTGTGTTGGAGGGTGGTACCAGAGTGGCGACACTTGGACCGCTTGGGCACTGGCTGGGGTGGAGAGGGACGGGTCTGTGTTGTGAGGGCCCCAGCGTGCATGGTTCTGGGCGAGGGAAGGACCTGCCGTCGGGTTCTGCATCAGTGTCCTAGGGGCCGTCCATGCCAGTTGGAGCTTTCTTTCCCTTCCCGCCCTGAGCCTCTTCAGACGCCAGGGCTCTGGAGGCCTCCCCGCCCCCCCACCCCACCGCCGCCCCCACCCCTTGCCCACCTCCAGAAGCTAGAAAGCGCAGGGAGGTCCGGGCCAGGCAGCGAGCGCGGTACCCAGCCTGCCAATCTATTGCTCCCCGAGAGGTGTTAATAACTTAGTTTCCTTCCTGGCTGTGCAGGCCCATGGTAGAAGAAAGCAGGGAGGCCACCCACGGCACCCCCGGCAGCCCCGCAGCGCTGAGGACGCCCAAGAGCTCGGAGACCCAGCTGCCAAGCGCCACAAGCAGGTACCTGCGGTGCGGGGATGGGGCGCGTCTGCATCAGTAGGTCTCGCTTTGAGTTGTCTGGCGAGGATGACAGGATTGAGAGAGAGAGAGAGAGAGAGAGAGAGAGAGAGAGAGAGAGAGAGAGAGAGAGTGTTGTTAAGAAAGAGAGAGGGAGAGAAGAAAAGAAAGAAAGGATGTGTGTGCACACTTGAGCGTGTAACTCCTCACTACCTGAATCTTCCCTGTAAAGGCTGTTCCTTTGGTTCTCGAAACCAAGGGATATCCGAAAGCAGCTGCACTTTAAAAAATGGGTGTTCACTTCCCCTCTTGCTCATGAAAACCTTTGGGAGAAGCAGCTCAGCTTGTCTTTACTGGGGCATTTGGTTGGTTTGCCTTCTGTCCTCATGCTTTCACGTACACCCGTGTAAGAGACATTTAGGCGAGAATGTATTTGTCCTCAGTGAATGGAGACTTAAATTGCTCTTTCTCTCACATGAGTATTTTAGCCATGTGTAATAATTCTTTGTTTTTTTAATCATTTTATGATTATGAAAGTAATACATGCTTGGTGCAAAAAGCTAGATAATAAGAGAAATGTGTAAATATAATATTTACCCAGAGTCCCACCACCCAGATATCACATTAAGTTTTTGGTCTATATTCTTCCAATAGTTTTTCCTATATATAGGTATTTAAAAATATACTTAAGATTATGCTCTGTGTTTGTATTCTACCTTTTATCCTAAACAATTAAACACACACATATCATTTCTTTTTTCCAGTCATTGCTCTTGACTGTTGCATATTCCTCATACGAATGTGCCACAATCCACTTAACTGCTGTTAGTTTTAGATACTTGGATGGTTTCCTGTTTTGTTTTTATGTTGCTTTGTTTTCTATTAATAATTCTATCAATGACATTCTTGTATGTAAATCTTCATATTAAATCAACTCTCCAGGATGGACTGTTAGAAGTTGGATTATTTGATCAAAGAGTGAATGTATTTTAGGTTCTAAATCCATGTGGCCAAGTGCTTCCTAGAAAAGTTGAATCAAATTACATTTCACCAGCAGAATATGCTTCATGCCCCAGCATTGCTACGATTGCACTTTTGTATATTGCAGTGTATTTTCCCTTTCCTCTTCTTTTCCTCTATATATCTTTTGTGAATCTCTTTCCTTCTATGTATTCTTTCATATATTCTTGGCTCTTAGGTCATCTTAATCTTCTGATTGAATGATTCAAGGGTCCCGTGTGTCTTCTGCTTGGTCGTAAGATGGTCTGGGGAGCCTGGAAGAAATCTTAAAATGGGGAACAACACTGCCTCCCACAACCCTCCTACTAGAATTTCCCAGCATAGGAAAGGCACCAGGAAATGTTGGAATAACAAACCTTTTGAGAAAAATGTTGGCCTATACTTTTATTTTACGCAGGGTTGTGTACTATAGGTGGCCTAGCTTTCCAATGAACTGGGAGTATTCCATCTTTTTCCAAGTCTGGGTACCATTTGTTACACTTTCTGGGGTTTCCCCTTGGGAAAACTTTGAGAGAATATACTAATTAAATTATCTGGTCCTAGGCCTTTTTCGAGGTAATTCTGTGATGAATTTTTCAGCTTCTTTTGGCATACTTCTATTCTATTTGGCAAACTTCTTGAGCTAATATAAGTAATTCATATTATTTTTCCTGAATATGGTCTATATTATTAAGTTTTAAACATTTATATCATTCTGTTATGTTTTTTAAAATCTATCTTTTGACATATTTTATATCTCTATCATATATGATTTTGATGATTTATATAGCAGGTGTGCAAAATTTAATCTATACTACTTGGTTGTATAAATAAATTATACTTGCTTAAAATTTTTTATTGTATTTTTTCAATGCAATTTAACCCCTTATACCCCCTTCCCCTGCAGTCACCACACTGTTGTCCACGTTCATGAGTCTTTATTCCTTTTGACTCAATCCTTTCACCCCCTGACCAGCTCCCTCCCACAGTAGCTGTCATCCTGCTCTCTGAGTCTGTCTCTATTTTGTTTGTGAGTTCAGTTTTTTTATTACATTCCACATATGAGTGAGATCATATGGTATTTGTCTTTCTCTGACTTGCTTATTTCACTTAGCACAATGCTCTCCAGATCTACTATATTGTTGCAAATGATAAAATTGTCTTCTTTTTTTACAGCCAGGTAGTATTCCATTGAGTAAATGTCCCATAGTTGTTTTATTCACTCGTCTACTAATCATTTCTTAATTTATCCTTTTCCTCTGCCCTCTGGAATGGCTCCTCAAGTTTGTCCTCTAAATAATCACTGAATTATTTTTCTGTAGTGTTAACTCTGTTTTGCCCTATCTAAAAAAGTAAATCTATTACATTTTTATTTTTTGCAGTTTATTTTTATGTTTTATGCTGTACATTATCATATCAGTTTACAACTTAGCATCTAAGTAATCTTTTAAATTCCACCTTCCATTTCTTCATATTTTCTTGAGGATGTGAAGTAAATGCTTTCTAAAGGGTATTTTTTTCTGTTTCTTTTTGTTTTTTAAAGATACAGACTTTAAAATTTTATTTATTTATTTATTTTTAAAAGAGGGGAAGGTAGAGAGAGGAGAGGGAAACATCAATGTATGGTTGCCTCTTGCATGCCTCCTGCAGGGTACTTGGCCCACAACCCAAGCATGTGCCCTGACTTGGAATTGAACCAGCAACCCTTTGATTTACAGGCTGACACTCAATCCATTGAGCCACACCAGCCAGGGCTTTTTCCTGTTTCTTATGGTACATACTTTTCAAAAGTAGCATCTTTCCATATCTCAAGAACAATACTTGCCCTTAAGTTATAGAATCTTTTTTGTAAGTTTTATGATTTGGAGGACCTTGTTTTTTATTATTATTACTTTTAATCCTCACCTGAAGATATGTGTATTGATGAGAGAGAGAGAGATGTGGAATACTCACTCTGGCCTTTTGATCTCAGATAGGACACTTTAGAACTCCCTGGGTCTCCACTAGGAAGAAACTTCCCTTCTTTAAGAATAAACCACATGAGAGTATGAACCATATAGCCCTTAAACAGGTGTCTGCTTTTAAAAACTTTGAATTGAAAACATTGTGATAAAATACATATAATGTAAAACTTACTAATTTGAGCTTTTAAAAATGTGGTAAATATAGGTAACAAAGTTTACTCATTTGAGTATTTATTTGTTATTGAATTTATTGGGGTAACATGGGTTAGTAAAATGATGTAGGTTTCAGGTGTACAATTCTGTAATACATTATCTGTATATTGTATTGTGCGTTCACCATCCAAAATCAAGTCTCTTTCCGTCACTGTTTATCACCCCTATACCCTCTTCTACCTCTCCCCATACCCCTTTTGCTCTGGCAGTCACCATACTGCTGTCGGTATCTATGTTATTTGAGTTTTTAAATACTGGACCTCAAAGCTGCCTCTTGCTCCCATGTCTTGCTCTCATAGCAGTCAGAAACTACATTTATGCATGGGTGATGGTAATGAACCTGGACTTCCGCTGCTGCCAGAAATGGTGCATGACCAAGTTACCCAAAATCAGGGGAGGACTGGGGTCCTGGGGTTCTCGCCGTATCTGCCTGTCCCCTTCATGTTCCAGGGTGCAGTGACTGATTTTCCTTCCATTCCTTTAGTGTTGCTTTACAATACAATAGAGGTCTAATCTCAGAAGGGTGTAGACAAAGCGCAGTGAATGAGCCGGGGCACCCAGGCAGCCTCAGGAAGCAGGTCCTTCCTGCGTGGGATGGTCCACTGGATTTTCTGGTTGGGCAGCCTCTCTGCTTAAAGAAAGGTAGACCGTGGGAGGAAGATCAAAGTCTCTCTCTCTTTTCTCCTTCGACCTGCTCTGTTTCACAGGGTTAATGTGACATCAGCTGCTGGTAATTATTCCAGGTGGTTCCATGTGCCCTCTTGTTACCAGCATTTCTTCCCCAAATCTGACTGACTTCTGAAGCAGCTCTGTGAGGTTGTCATTTTGTGTAGACTTGTGTACTTTCATAAGAATGTAGTCAGAAGAGAGAGAATTGGGTACTGATTACTCTCTACTGTCTTACAGCGGAAGCTGTAATGTTTTATGCGCCATTTTTCTGTTGTCTATGTTCACATTGGGATCATAACTATGAACTTCAGAAAATTCAAGATGAGTGTGATCTGAGCTTGAAGAGAACTCTAGAACAGCTAATTTTCACCCTCTTTTCCCTTTCTTCTCCCCCCTCCCTCCAGATTGATAAAGCTATTGAATTTTACTTCTGAAGATGATTGAATTCACTTTATATTTTTACTTCTTTGCTTTTAGAAATATTGGTATTATACACGTCCCGGTATTAAAAAATCAGTCTGCCTTAAGTTGCCTTTGGTCTGGTTTCTGAAATAATTTGAAATGAGGCTTTGAATCTCACATTCTACCTCTTTTCCTCCTTCAGAATCCTGTGCCTTAATTGCTGTCCCTCTCTTTCAACATTTAGAGAGAGTTCTCTCTTTTTGCTCTGGGGTCAGTCTCCTCGTGTTCCCTGCTGGGAAACGGGTTTCACTGGTGCCTCCCAGACTGTCACTTTCCATCCCTTTGTTCTATGCTGCTGATGTCCCACTTCAGCTGCTCTGCTGATGAGAGCAGGAGGACACACTGTCCAGGCCACCTGGCCCCGGGGCAGGGCTTCCGAATGGGGACTGCAGTCACTGCCGGGCTTCTGTGGGCGCATTGCCATGTGGACAGCAAAGCCAGGATGAGCTCGAAGGACAGGAAGAAATGTCCTGCTCTTTGCTTTGTGGCGTAGGTGGGTGAGGAGATAGAAGTTCATGCAGAGATGGTGTCTGATTGGCCCCACTCACTGTGTGGAGGTGAAATTTTTACTCTCTGTTATGCTCATACGACTCCACTCCTCCCATTCCAGGGCCTCTGCTCACAAAGAGGCAGGGGGTTTCTCTTTATGACTTGAGAGGCAACATTCAGCAGACAGTGCTATTCACATGTGCATACGAAAGTGAAGGTGGGGCCATCGAAACGTAAAGCTAGGTTGCCTTAATATGGTCTGGCCTGTGTGTTAATTTACCATGCCCTAGGTAGACATTTTCCCTGAGCCAACAGGCATTAGGGTGAATTCGAAGCAACAAAGAAAAGACTGCCTGTCTGGTGAGAGGAATGATTTCTCGGTGGGGGGGAGCGTGGATTATAGAGAATTGCAAACATTTTGTCAGATTAAGTGCTAACAGGAAACAGTGAGAAAGAGGCTTGGACGCAGTGGAAGGAAGATAAAGAGAAGAAGAGGAAATACATACATGTCTTCACTGCCAGCTCCAGTGATTCTTTTTAGAGCCACTGGGCTTGGCTGCTCTGTGGTTTCGGTTTGCAGAGGTGCTACAGGCTCCCACTGGGCAGAAAGGAAGCTCTTTATAGAGCCGTGGGTAAACTCGAGGAAAATGTTCTTGTGTCCTGATGTCTTATTTTATAGCTTTCTTTGCCATTAGGAAGATGGTTATTACTTTAGTATCTTTATGTGTACACACTTAAGAAGTTGAATCTATCTAGTCTATACTTTCCTATTTCAAAAACTTAATTTTATTGCATGAAGTACTAAGAATACTGTGTATGTGCTGTCAATACTCAGTCATTGGGGAAATTTGTATCTATGGGCATAATGATTTCTAAAGGTAACTTTATAGGCATAACCTGTGCTTTTGAAATTATTGTAATTTCCATTAGCTTTTAGTTATTGTAAGAACACTAGACCTCTGTAATATATAATTCTCAAGTCTAGTGTTCCATAAATCCTCTGGGAGAAAACAGAAGTTTTCATGAATTTGGATTAGGTAAAAAGAAACAGCACTTAAAGTTTAATCAATACAGGAAAAATGACACATTGCATTTTATTAAAATTAAAACTTTTGTGCTACCACATACATTACTAAGAATATAAAAATAAAAACCATAGACTAGGAGAAAATGTTTGAAAGTCTTATAGCAGTAAAAGAGTTGGATCCAGGATATATAAAGAAGTCTTACAATGAACTTGATAACAAGAAGAAAATTTAAAAATGGCAGAAGATTTGAATAAACATTTCACCAAAGAAGACATACAGATGGGTAATAAGCATTTGAGAGAAATGCATAACATCGTTAGTCATTATGGAAATACCAGAGTGAGGGAAGCGCTTCACACCTTCCATGACGGCTTTTCCAGCGACTCTGCCATATCATGGGGCAGATCCCTCCTAAGGTTAGGTTCTTCTGTGAAGCTCATGGGAGTGGTGCTTTGGTACAGCTGAAGAAAGATGTATTACTCACACAAGCAGAGAAGTCCTGAGGTGGCAGTAAGGGAGGATGGTTCTCCAGGAAAGGACCTGGCATGCAGAGAGAAAGAGTAGCGAGTGCACAAGAGTTTTGTAGACCCTTTGTGAGTCCATGAGTAGCCCTAAGACTTTGGAGCAAAGTTTTATATTTGAGAAAATAGTACATAGTATATTTGAGAGTGACTAAACATTAGAATTCCTTTGACTTCAGAAGTTGTTAAGTAATTTCTTATTTCTGATTAGTATGAGAGCTGTGGACATTGCATCCTGAATCTTGGAGCAATCCCACACTTAAATCACCATAATGGAGTGGAGCTGCCATCCTATTTAAGAATGTTGGTGTTGAGAAGTGAATTCGAGATCTTTCATTCCTCATTGAAAGATCCGCACAGTTATAGGGAGTGTCGAGTCTGTGTTACACAAGTGAAAATGACAAACGCGTGTCTGTTATACCACAGACCGTGGTGAGACTCACCGTTGTAGTTCCAAGGAGGCACCAAGATTTCTGCTTCCTACAAAGAGAAATCTCCAATTCATCAACCTTTAAAGCCATCAGATCAGGGAAGGACGGCAGGCTTTGGCAGACAGGTTTCCCTCAGCATATGGAAGAGCCTGCTTGGGGGTTAGGGCTCTCACTGTCTATGGACCCCATTGTATTACCTGGGCTCCATGTTTGAGAAGGCATGACAGGATGGGGGGGTATTATTTCTGGAGAGGGCATTCTGGTGGGGTTTTATAGATCCATAGGTGAGTAGTAGTCCCTTTTATGGCTAGGATGAGAAGAAGAGAGACCCTAGTGACATCTTGGATTTCATAACACCTAAAAGTCAGTAGTTCGAGGTAACTAAAGCAGAGAGCAAAAGAAAGATCCATTTGGGAGACCACTGTCCATTTTGTAATTTTAAGAGGGTGTCTTTAGGTATGCTATTATATATGTTTATTAGGATTCTTTATTAGAACTACTGCCTGTGGACAATAGAAAAAAATAGTTTCCAAATGATGCCTTGTTGTAAGGGCCATGCTGACACTGAATGAGGACCCTGGTCAGAGTAGATAATATCGTGGGACCCAAAGGGAAGTAACAACGTTTCATTGAGACTCACAGTAGTGGTGTCAGCAGGAGCATACTGGAGAGGGTAAACCCAAGTAGACCCACATTGGTATCAATCATCATGAGGCCCTAATGGTTTGCGCCTGTAGATTGGGGCAGCAGTCAATAAAGCCAGTTTGCTAGTGAGAGAAAAGGCATTTTCTCCTTGACATGATCCTTACTGGCCATGACCCTGGGGTGGAACAGGGCACAAAAGCCACATTGGGAAGCTACAGTTTGGGCTAGGGCCAGTGGCAGTGGGATGCCATCATGCTCGACCCCATGTTTAAGGGTCCTAAGGCCATAATGGCCAGGCCATGGGAGCCAGAAGAATGGGGATACTACATGAAGTTACTTAAGAAATGTGGGCAAGTTGGTTGGTTATGGCGTTAAAATGAGCCTCTTTCGTGGGACCTGTAGTAGGAGCGGTGGCCTGAGAGACTTGAATTATAACACATGAGCACAGAGCACAAACACATTCCCATTGTGAAGGTCCCATAGTGCCAAATCCTGAATGGGAAATCTATTTTGTGTTGGGTCCATACCTTATAGTGAAGAGTGGGGCCATTACCTAGCACCCAGGAGTCTGTAAACTATGGATCATGAACATACCTTTTTGGAGGGTATCCTCCAGTGTCGAAATGACTGACACTTGGGTCTCATCTTTTATCATGGACGTCTTGGTAATAGAAAGGAAAGAAGTTCTCTGGTATGTTCCGTCACATGTGGTGGTGGTGCTGTTGTCTGTAAAATAAATTGGTTCCCTTTCTTCTGGACTTAGGGGACCCTGCAGGTGGCCAATAAAACCAGTTGAGGGTGCTCCTCCTTGGATCCATTAATTTGGGCAAGGAGACTCCAGAAAGCACAAGGATAGTGGCTAGGGCTCCCACAGTATAGGAATCACTGGATAGGACTAATGGCATACTTAACCTGGGTGGTTTCTTTGGTGGTCTCAAGAGCTTGTTGTTGGGGTGACATCTGCTCAGATTGGGCTGATTTTCTTGTGATTGCCTAAATAGGTTTTAATGAAATGTGTACATAGGGAATGTGTTGCTTCTAGAAGCCAAATAGGCAAGTCGATGTTGGGCTTGCTTGAGAGTGCTGGTGTTAAGGATATTGACTGGAGATGGCCCCTGGGGATCAAATGAAGCTTCCAGATCTAACTGAGGTGGTGGATCTTTTGGGTGTATGATGACCCAGCTACAGGTGGTCAAAGTCTGGACCACAGTATGAATGTCTTATGAAGTAACTTCATGAGTTTTTCCCTTCAGTAGAATACAGAGGTGGGCAAAAGTAGGTTTATCGTTGTGTGTACACAAAACACAGAGCTTATATTCTTGTATTATTATTTACTAATTATTGTATTTTATTATTTTCCATATGAACAAGTGTGAACCTACTTTTGCCCCCCCCCCCCCAGGGTTATCAGTATAAGGCCACTGATGGGTGCTTAGGAACAGAACGAGCCCATGAAGGCTGTGTCTGCATAAATCGTGGGGATATAGATGTGCCCTACAGGTGGTTTAGTGAAGGTATATTGGAATACCTCATAGGCAAGTGCAAATTATGGCTGTGATGCTGGAGAAATGAGGCAAACTAAAACATTAGCTAGACCAATAATTTGGAGGGTCTGCCTTGGGGAATTTATTATTCCTGTGATGATACAGATAGTCTCCAACCTTACAATGATTTGACTTAATATTTTTGACTTTTTGATGGTTTTAAAGTAATGGTTTTGACTTTTTGATGGTTTTCACACTCAGTAAAAAGTGGTTATAGGCTAAGCTATGATATTCAGTAGGGAGGGTGTATTAAATGCATTTTGACTTAGCAATATTTTAAATTTACAGTGGATTCATTAGGACATAACCCCATCATAAATCAAAGAGCATCTGTGTTTGAAAGTCTTCTTGTCTTAGGATTCTCAATGTCATTTGTTGGGGGTTGAGTTATTACTCTGGGTCATTTGTTGAAATGTGGGAGCACTTAGGAGAACCCTATAATCTTTGTCAATGACCTTTGCATTGGCTCAAGTGTGCCTTCGTTTTCTTGGGATCCTCAGTAGGTGAAGGGGTAAAACATTTAGGGCTGCTTAACACTTGATTTTTAGCTCCTGAGAATAACTGGATCTTTATAGCAGAATCAAAGGCAGGAGCAGCTGCAAAGATTTTTGATGCTCTTGGTATTCTAATTAACCATTTCCCCTGGGGGATGAGCCTCAGCAGGCCACATAGTGATAGTGATAGTTCTGCTTCATTCACAGCCCCCCTGCTGACACAGTGAGTTGGTGACACTGCTGGAGTAAGTCCCAGTAGGATTGTGCAGGAGGCGAAGGACACAGGTGGGAGCTGAGACATAGAGATTGCTGGCACTAATCAGTCATCAGTGGAAGTGCAAGGGCAACTGCTTTGGAAACGGTTTGATAATTTCTTGGAAAGTTAAATATAAACTTGGCATATGATCCACAAACCCCACTCCTAGGTATCTACCCAAGATAAGTAAAAACATGTTTATATAAATATAAACATTGTATGGGAACCTTTATAGCAACATTATTTATAAGCATCAAACCATGGTAACAGTACAGATGCCTATCAACGGGTGAATCGATAAACAAAGTGTGGTATATCTATACATGAAATGCTATTCAGCAACAGAAGGGAATGAAATATGAATACATGCACACCATGGATGAACCCCAAAAATGTTATGCTAAATGAGAGAAGCCAGACACAAAATACTGTGTGAAATAGACATGAAAAGCAGATTAGTGGTTGCCTGAGTCTGTGGGTGAGGGTGTGGTAGAAATTGGGTACAAGGGGTCTTTTGGGGGCCATGGAAGTCTAAAACTGAATTATGGTAAAGGCTGTGTAAATCTATGAAGTTATTAAACATTATTGAATTGTGTACTTGACCTCGTTATATGCAGGAGATTTTGTGAGGGAACACAGGTCGGCATCCATGGTTCTGCTTTGTGTAATTTTTGTGCCGTGTGTGTGCGTGAGTGGGTAGGTTTCAAGTATAGGAAGCTGATGGATAGAAGTAATGTTGTGTTGTTGGGATATGCAGAGGACTTCAGTAGTTTCGAGAAACACTAAATTTAAAAAGCCTTTTTAGGCAGTGTACATAATCATCAACAATATCCCGAGGTGAGAAATAGACAAAATGGGCAAAGTTCCCCATTAGCATTCAGATTTCCTACATATAAAAATGTTCTCTAAGCAGTTCAGTCAGGTTCGACACGCTGATTATTCAAGATACAGAACAGTTTCCCAGATATGAACATCTAAGGTGAGTGGGGCGTTGTGTCAAGCTCAGCAAAACCAACAAGGGTTAGCAATTACTGAGCCGTTACCCTGTGCTGGGTTTAGCAGCTTGGTATGTACAACTCCATTTAATTCTCAAAGCCACACTGTTCTGTAGGACTGTCAAGATCCCCACTTTACAGAAGGAGAAACTGAGACCCAGAGGGTTTAGTCACTGTCCCAGGCCCCATAGCTGAAAAAGACAGTCAGTCAGTCCGCTGACTGACTTCCCAGGCTGTGCTCCAGATGGAGAAACACGGGTAACTCATTTTATCCTGTGTCAAATGCAGGGGATCTTCCCATTTAGGGAGCCGTTGGAGAGAATGGCAGGGAGTGGTCATGAACGCCAGACTCGCAGGGATGGAGAACCTCCAGCACCTGTAGGCGTGACATCCTGGGAGCCACACTCTGTCCTTGCAGGCAGAGGGCAGCCCGGAGGAGATCTCTGCCCCCCTTCAGACCACAGAGTCAGAATGAGTGCAGTCAGAGCAGCAGCGGCCACAGGACGCAGCACAGACCTAGCGCGCAGAAGAGGGTGTCAGGGGCAGGCCGGGAGCCCGCGGCCTGCTGTCCAGGGTGCTGATCCAGTCCCCATCCCATTCTTGAACCCCCAGAGAGCTCTTCTCAGAACGCAGTCTCTACTCCCTGGCCGACTGGGACATTAGAGCCATCCTGAGCTGTGTGAGTGAGCACCGTCTTTGTCTGGCCTCCAGGGCTGAAGCCATCTTCCGGGGCCACCTCCAAAATAGCCGCCTTCTCAGGTAACAAGAGAAACTGGAAGTAAACGGCTGAGACAGCTCACCTCTGCGCGGTCGCGGTCGATTGAGTTGCCAGGCGTCCTCCCACAGTCAAAGGCCAGGGCTCACCGCTCTGCCCGCCCCAGGCCGTGTTTGTGCGGTTGCACTCACACTGAGGAAGGCCCAGGGGACCCACACATCCACCACAAATTTCATTAAGACCAAGTTTACTAAGAAAAGGATCAATTTGTATCCAAATGATTTTATCCTGATGCACTTAAAAAAGTGATTTTCTTTTCTTTTGAACATACTCTTCCCAGCAGTACTGATTCTGGCACAAAGGTTATTAATGGCTTCCTTCACCCAGTCAGTGAATATTTATGCTGCAGGAAACAGGTGCTGTTATCTTAGAGCTGGGAGCCAGGAAGGTCAAGAGGCAGGTGGTACCTAATTTGATTTGGGTACACACAGCCTTCTTTCCTTAAGAAAGAAGTTACTAAATTCAGCTCAGTGTTTGCTGGCAAAGCACACCAATCCTCTCATCTCCAGACATTTTCCGAGGCCCCGCTCTGGTCAGCCAGAGGTCCCAGATCTGTGACAGCTCTGAATAAGTGTCCACCAGTCATTGCTGTTAAGGAGTCTCCAGCCTTGGGAGGGACAGGCATCTGGGGTGACAATCCAGTGTAGCTGCTGTTATAGAGATGTGTCCAGGGCAGTGGGGCAGCTCAGGAGAAGGCAGCCAGTGGAGGCTGGACAGGGGAGGGCTCTGGTGTTGAGTCTCAAAGCGTAAGTAGGAATTCCAGAAGTAAAGAACCTTATTGCAAAAGCAGACAGTTGCTAGAAAACAGAGGGTGCTCCTAGCTGAATAATTCTGGTGTTATCTCACTAAGTTGGGGGAGCCCACTGAAGGGCTTTTCTGGAGGGGTGGCCAGGCCCTGGGGCTGACGTAAGGCAGGCTGAGGTTTAACTGGGAAGCCTCGCGAGTCATTCAAGTAGTGGCTGAGCGGCCGCTCTGGCCCCCTGCCCTTCTCCCCGAGTCACCAGAGGAAACGACCTGGTTGCAGCAGGTTCCTGTACACGGGCCCAGCATCTGTTTCTGTGTGGTTGGACTCTGTTGTCAGCCTTTCCCTGTGCAAATGATGGATTGAAAAGGGCAGGGACTGAGAAACCAAACAAGAGACTATTGTGGTCAGGTCTGAGTTAAAACCCACATGATAGGAGCAGTTGGGAATTTAAGGAGAAACATGAGGAGAGTGAACCCTTGATTTGGTGATTGAATGGAACTGGGGGGCGAGAGGAGCCCAGTCAAGGTCTTGGGCACATTCAGTTATGGACTGTGTTAGCCTGCAGTGGCTGCTGTAACCAAATACCACAGACTGGATGGCTTTACGAAAGAAATTTATTTTTTCGTTATTTTTTCATTTAATTTAGTTCTGGAGGCTAGAAACGTGACATCGAAGTGTTGGCAGAGTTGGTTCCTTCAGAGGGGTGTGAGGGAAGGGTCCATGCCCGGCCTTTCTCCTCGCCTTGCCGATGCCCATCCTCTCCCTGTGCCTTCACACTGTCTGCCCTCTGTGCCTGTCGGGGTCCCGCTTCCTCTTCTCGTTCGGACACTAGTTGTGTTGGACTAGAGCTCAGCTTTATGACCTCACTGAAGCTGAGGTAACTGAAGTAACCTTTTAAAGGCCTTGTCTCCAGATAAGGTAACATTCTGGGGTAACAATTTAAAATCACCAACTGCATTAGCCCCTACTGAGAGAGTCAGCCTGTACTTTGAAGCTTTGAAGCAAAGGATTGACATCTTTCTAACCCTAAACGTTCTAGGTAGCATCTTCTTCCAATATAAGGCTATTTACTCTGCATTCAGTATCTATTAAAGTGAAGCTGCCTTTGACTATTTATCTTAGCTAGATCTCCTGGATATTGCTAAAATATGCTAACCCCCGGTGCAGGGGTTAGGACTTCACCATGTGAACTTCGGAGCAGGAGGACATAATTCAGCCTGTAATGTAGATGTGACTTTGTTCATTCTGAGGAAACATATAATGGGGTTGGCCTGTACTTCCTACGACCGGAATCAGTGTGTGTGATTTACAAGGTGGGAGGGCACCTTCTCTGGAAAAGATCTTTGACTTAAGCTGAGGTGGCAGATCTTAACACAGTTTTGGAAATTCAGGTTTTCTTAAGACGAGTGCAACTTCTTTGGCTTCTCATAGCTGATGTCTGGAGAAACTAGGTGTCAGTGGGTTCACGTAGGATATTGCTGGAGTGGTTGTGGTCTCGTGGTTGGAGCTCTGGATGGTGTGTGTGTGTGTGCTGGATTATTTTGAGCCAGGAGAAATAACAGGGCTTAAGAGGCAGAATGGAAATAGATGAGCCTAAACTCCCATCTTCCCTCAGCCCATTAGTCAGCAGAGGCTGCCATAACAAAATACCACAGGTTTGGTGGCTTGAACAATGGATATATATTTCCATAGCTCTGGAGGCTGAACTTCGAGGATCAGGTACCAGCACTGTTGGGTTCTGGCAAGGACATGTTTCTTGTTTGGAGGTGGCAGCCTTTTCCCTGCAGATGGCAGAGAGAGACAGATGGATACAGAGTGGAGGAGAGGAGGAAAAAGAAAGAGGTCTCTTGTGTCTCTTCTTATAAGGGCACTAGTCCTACCAGATCAGAACCCCGCCCTCATGCCTCATCTAACCCTTCGTAGACCTCATCTCCAAAGACCAATTCACTGGGGGTGTGAATTTTTTTTTGTGGGGGGACACAAACATTCAATCATAACACCATCCTGTATGACCTAGGAACTTTTACCTCCTTCAGACTAACATCCTGTGTCTATTGCTCAAGGTGTGTTAAAAGAGATAATGTAATGCACTCAGAGTCCAGCACAGAGAAAATATTTAATCAATAAATTTGTTTGTATCTCAGTAGAACTTTAAAGCATATTCTGCCTCAGCATCGCCTGTCCATGGTGTTCCAGATTATTAATGATATGTGCGCTAATAAAAATTGAATTTTATATTTGTAATTTATAAACCCATAAATCCTGTGTATAATTAATTAAATTACACAGTTTGAGAACTGCTGTGGCTATTTTTAAGTCAATTGTTATTTTGTGCTAAGTAGTGTATTAAATAGTTAAAAAGCCAAAGAGTAGTACAGGTGTACCTTGGACCGCTTCGGACCACTGTAGTAAAGTGAATATCACAGTAAATAGTCACATGAATTTTTTTGTTTCCCAGTGCATAAAAAGTTATGTTTACATGATGCTGTAGTGTGCAATAGCATCACATCTAAAAAAATGTGCATACCTTAACTAAAACATACTTCATTGCTAAAATATGCTAACCATCAGCTGAGCATGTTATTTTTTTGCTGGTGGAGCTTTCTTGCCTCGATGTTGATGGCCGCTGACTGATCAGGATGGTGGTTGCTATGAATGTCAAGGTGGCTGTCTTTTACAATAAGGCCACAATGAAGTTTGCTGCATTAATTGACTTTTCCTTTCATGAACGATTCCTCTGTTTGATGCTGTTTGATACATACATACAACGCTGTTTGATAGCGTTATGCCCACAGAACTTCTTTCAAAATTGGAGTCAAGCCTTTCAAACTCTCCTGCTGCTCTTTCAATTAAGTGTATGTAATATTCTAAATCCTTTGTTTTCATTTCAACAATCTTTACAGCATCTTCACCAGAAGTAGGTCCCATCTACTTTCTTTGCTCATGTAAACATGCAGTGCCTCATTGGTTAAAGCTTTGTCATGTAATTGCAGCAACTCAGTCACATCTTCTAGCTCCACTTCTAATTCTAGTTCTTTTGCTATTTCCACCACACCTGCGGTTACTTCCTCTACTGAGGTCTAGAATCCTCAACGTCACCCATGAGGGTTGGACACAACTTCTTCCAAACTCCTGTTAATGTTGGTAAGTTGACCTCTTCCCATGAATCATGAATATTCTTAATGGCATCTAGAATGGTGAATCCTTTCCAGAGGTTTTTCAATTTACTTTCCCCATATCCATCAGAGTAATTACTATCTATGGCAGCTATAAAAGTTTGAAATAATTTTCTTAACTAATAATACTTGAAATTTGAAATTATTCTTTGATCTATGGGCTGCAGAATAGATGTGGTATTGGTAGGCATGAAGACAACACTAATCTCCATCAGAGCTCTTGTGTGACCAGGTGCATTGTCATGAACAGTACTATTTTGAAAAGAATATTTTTTTTCTGAGCATTAAAATATTTGTAAGCCATGTTCTAAACAGATGTACTGTTATCCAGGCTTTGTTGTTCTGTTTATAGAGCACAAGCCAGTAGATTTAGCATAATTCTTAAGGGACCCAGGATTTTTGGAAGGGTAAATGAGCATTGGCTTCAATTTAAAATCACCAACTGCATTAGCCCCTACTGAGAGAGTCAGCCTGTACTTTGAAGCTTTGAAGCAAGGAATTGACATCTTTCTAACCCTAAACATTCTAGGTAGCATCTTCTTCCAATATAAGGCTATTTACTCTGCATTCAGTATCTGTTAAAGTGAAGCTGCCTTTGACTATTAATCTTAGCTAGGTCTCCTGGATAGCTTGCTGAAGCTTCTGCATAAGCACTTGCTGCTTCACGTTGTACTTTTATGTTATAGAGATGGTTTCTTTCCTTCAACCTCATGGACCAACCTCTGCTAGCTTCAAACTTTTCTTATACAGCTTCCTCCTATTTCTCAGCCTTCCTAGAATTGAAGAGAAACAGGGCCTTGCTCTGAAGTAGGCTTCGGCTTACCAGAATGTTCTGGCTGGTTTGATTTTCTCTCCTGACCACTAAAACTTTCTATATACCGGCAGTAGGCTGTGCCGTTTTCATATGTTCACTGAAGTAGCACATTTGATTTCCTTCAGGAATTTTTCCTTTGCATTCACAACTTGGCTAACAGTTTGGCACAAGAAATACAGCTTTTGAATTTTCTGGGCTTTTGACACGCCTTCCTTGCTAAGCTTAATTATGTCCAGCTTTTGATTTAAAGTAAGAGATGTGGGCTCTTCCTTTCGCTTGAACACTTAAAGACCATTGTAGAGTTATCAACTGACTTAATTTCAATATTGTTGTGTCTCAGGGAATAAGGAGGCCGGAGGAGAGGGAGAGAGATTGGGAGAATGACTAGGCAGTGGAGCAGTCAGAACACTTGACTTTTATAAATTAAGTTCATTGTTTTGTGTTGAGTTTGTAGTGCCCTAAAATAGTTACAAAGTAACATCAAAGATCACTGATCAAAGATCAGCATAAAAATCTGAAGTATTACGAGAATTACCAAGATGTGATGCAGAGACATGATGTGAGCATACACGGTGGGAAAAATGGCTCTAAGTGATTTAGTAAATGTGTGGATGCCACACACCTTCAATTTGTGAAAAATGCAGTATCTGTGAAGTACGATAAAGTGAAGCACAATCAAATGAGATATGTCTGTATTAAATAATTTTTCTAAAATATTTCTATGTGCCTTAGACTAGTGTTAGTACCTGTCACCTAGTAACCGCAGTGTGTCATTTCTCAGTATGAAAAGACACAGAAAATTGCAATTCTCTGCCCTTTTTTCCCATTCCTGTGGCAATAACTTTAAACCCTGTTAGCTCTATTTTTATAATATTTACCTTCATATTTCTTAATCATGTACTTCTATGTCTGTTTCTTGATTTTTAGAATTTAATTAATTTTTGAAGTTTATTTAACTTTATTTTGTAATTGAATTTTTAAATTTAATTATATATTGAAGTCCACTTACTGCAGAAACAGATTTACTCCTCTTAATATCTGTCCCCCTTGCCAAAAGGCAAATGCCTCTTCACACCTCATTTCTTTCCCTTTTATAATATACTTTTATTAACTTTTAAATTAATCTAATATTCAGTTTATTTTGAGTTTGTATATATTGTTCACAGCCAAGCTTTGTAGTGAACTGTGATTACAATTTTTTTCTCCTTGTGTTTTCTTTCTGCATTCATTATATCTTACAGCAATTTTAGATTCTCAGCAAAATTGATAGGAAGGTACGGAGAGTTTCCATATACCTCCCATCTGCCCCCACACGCAGCTCCCCTACTGTTAACATCCCACACCCAAGTGGTACCCTGGTTACAATAGATGGACCTGCACTGACACATCACACTAACCAAGGTCCATAGTTTACATTAGGGTTCACCCTTGGAGTTGTACATTCTATAGGTCTGAACGAATGTATAAGATGTGTATTTATCATTATGGTATTATACAGAGTATTTTCACTGCCTAAAAAATTCTCCTTACTCGGGCTGTTCATACCTCCTTCTCCTCAAACCCTGGTAATCACTAATCCTTTGACTGCCTCTATAGTTCTGCCTTTTCCAAAATGTCATGTAGTTGGAATCATATAGTATGTAGCATTTCCAGATTGTCTACTTTCACTTAGTAACGTGATTTTAAGTGTTCTCATGCTGTTTTATGGCTTGATAGCTCATTTTTTGTCATTGAATAATATTCTAATGTTGAGTGTACCACAGGTTATTAATTCATTCACCTATTGAAAAACATCTGGGTTGCTTCCAAGTTTGGGCATTATAAATGAAAGTTGCTATTAATGTCATATGAAAGTTTTTGTGTGGTCTCTTTGGTCTTTTTCCTGCTCATTATTATTATTATTTTGTTTAAATTTTATTCTAAACTTTCCCAAGGAGCTACAAAATCTCTCTCAATAGAGTCTAACAGTCCGTTAATCTATCAGTGCAATTTAGTTTTCTAGAAAATACACATCTCAGAGACTCCACTGTTCTGCACCATTCCCTCTCGACACTGCCTGCTGCCTCAGTGTCGTACTGGAATTTCATTTCAGAGTCATTCCAGGAATTCTCCTAGTCTCTCCCTTAAACTGAGGGCCCTGTTTCTTGAATCTCAAACTTTCTTGTATACTCCCCTTGTTTTGGTGAACACATTCTTCAGTAGTTTTCTCAGAAAGGGTTCAAGGGGACTTTGTATGTTTGAAAACATTTTAATTCTACCTTCCCACTTCATGAAAGTTAATGTAAGACTAGAATTCTAGGCTAAAGATCACTTTCACTTAGAATTTTAAAGACATTTCTGAACTATCTTCCAGGTTCCAATGTTGTTGGAAAATTTGGTGCCATTGTGATTGCTGATTTATATATTGATTCAAGCATTTATTTATTTACTCATCAAACAGATACCTATGGAACTATTTTCTTCACCTCTTTTTGTGTTAGGTGCTCTTCTACATTATGGGTATCCAGAACAACACAGATAGAAGTTCTGACTTCATTCATAAAGCTTACTTTGTGATCTTTTGTATGTGACCTATTTTTTTCTCTCTAGATGGTACTCCAACCTGGGTGTATATCCTGGTGGTTGGCATTCTAAGAGTCCAGTGGCAGGGGGTCTTAGAGTGTCCCAAATGGTATGTAAACATAGACTTTCACATAATCATCCATGTTTTTACTAGAATACCTCATTTCTCCTTCTTTTATTACTGATTTCTTTAAGTTTGTAGTTTCTCTGATTCAATTTCTGCAGAAAAGATGTGTCCTGTCTCCTGCTGGTGTGCAGGAGGGGAGGCTGGAGAGAAGCTGATGTTTGTCTGTGTTAACTGACCCTCTGATAGCCAGCCCCTTGTTTTCTGAGGTTCCTCATGCTTACCAGTTCCTGTGCCATTTGGAGAGTCTGTGGTTCAAGCCAGCATGTTTCTTACTGGCACTCCCCTCTGTAAGCACGTAGGTTTGAGCTTTCTTTACTTTGTGAAGTCACTTGTGATTCATCCGTTAACTCTTCATCTTCCAAAACATTGTTTAAATCTCTCATTTTCTATTATTCCTCTTTAACTCTTTGCTCTTATGGATTTGCATCTTCATTATTCACTTAAAAATCATTTTAATATGAAGTTAGAAGAAAGCATAGATCTGCAATTACTCTATGAGTAATTTATTCTACTATGTTTAGTGAGAAATTATACCATATCTTTCCAAAACTTTAAACTAAATGAATAGGCATTTTTAAAAATAAGCATATATACAGTTTATTTATTTAAAATATATTTTATTGATTATGCTGTTAAAGTTGTCCCATTTTTTTCTCCCCTTTATTCCCCTCCATTTTGCATGCCTCCTCCCACCAGCATTCCTGCCCCACCATAGTTCATGTCCATGGGTTATGTATATGAGTTCTTTGGTTTTCCATTTCCTATACTACTCTTAACCTTCCCTAGTCTATTTTGTATCTACTATTTATGCTTCTTATTCCCTGTGCCTTTCCCCCCATTCTCTCCTCTCCCCCTCCCCACTGATAACCCTCCACATGATCTCTATTTCTGGGATTCTGCTCCTTTTTTAGTTGTTTGCTTAGTCTATTTTTGTTTTTTTAGGTTCAGTTGTTGATAGTTGAAGTTTATTGTCACTTTACTGTTTATAGTTTTTATCATCTTCTTTTTCTTAGATAAGTCCCTTTAACATTTAATATAATAAGGGCTTGATGATAATGAACTCCTTTAACTTGACCTTTTCTGGGGAAGCACTTTATCTGCCCTCGTATTCTAAATGATAGCTTTGCTGGATAGAGCAATCTTGGATGTAGATCCTTGCCTTTCATGACTTGGAATACTTCTTTCCAGCCCCTTCTTGCCTTTCAGGTTTCTTTTCAGAAATCAGTTGATAGTCTTGTGAGAACTCATTTGTAGATAACTGTCTCCTTTTCTCTTGCTGCTTTTAAGATTCTTTCCTTATCTTTAACATTGGGTAATGTAATTATTATGTGCCTTGCTGTGTGCTTCCTTTGGTCCAACTTCTATGGAACTCTCTGAGCTTCCTGGACTTCTTAGAAATCTATTTCCCTTGCCAGATTAAGGAAGTTCTCCTTCATTATTTTTTTCAAATAGTTTTCAACTTCTTCTCTTCCTCTTCTCTTTCTGGCACCCCTATGATTTGGATGCTGGAATGTTTAAAGTCATCCTGGAAGTTCCTAAGCCTCTCCTCATTTTTTAAAATTCTTGTTTCTTCATTCTGTACTGGTTATGTTAAATATTTATTTCTTCCTTCTGGTCCAAATTGTTGATTTGAGTCCCACTTTCCCTCCCTTCACTCTTGGTTCCCTGTATATTTTTTCTTTATCTCACTTTTCATAGCCTTCACTTCTTCCTCTATTTTGCAACCATACTCAACCATTTCTGTGAGCTCCCTGATTAGCAGTGTTTTTTTTTTTTAAAGATTTTATTTATTTATTTACCTTTAGAGGGGAAGGAGAGGGAAAGAAACATCAATGTATGGTTGCCTTTTGTGCGGCCCCTGCTGGGAGTTGGCCTGCAGGGAACCGGCCTGCAACCCAGGCATGTGCCCTGACTGGGAATCGAACCGCGATCCTCTAGTTCGCAGGCCCGTGCTCAGTCCACTGAGCTACACCAGCCAGGGCTGATTAGCAGTGTTTTGAACTCTGCATCTGATAAGTTGTCTATCTTTTCATTGCTTAGTTCTATTTTTGGAGCTTTGATCTGTCTTTCATTAGGGCCATATATATATATTTTGTCTCAGCATGCCTGTAGACACACAGAGTAGAGTGGAGACTGTAAGGGGTGGAGACTTAGGTGTTCACCAGGATGGGGTAACCCTGCTTTGTGGTACTGTATGTGAGGGAGGGGTCTGAGAGGGAATAATGCTGCTTGCTTGGCTCTCTGCCAGCTTTCAGTCACTTCCCCTACTCCCCACAGGCAAACTGGGCCCTTCTGGTGCTGGATCCTAGCTGGATGGGTTTGTGTACATTCTAGGACCCTGTGGATCTCTCCAAGGAACACTCCTGTGAGGCTAGGAGTTTCTCCCATTGTTGCCACCCCCACAGGTTTTTCCAGGTTTTGAGGCTTTATTTCCCCATGCTGGAACCCTGGGTTGTACAGTCAGTCTTGCTCCCCAATTGTTTCTCCTGGTTTATCCACATGCAAATGCGGTACTGTCTAGTCCTTCAGCCGTCGCCTTGCCATGAGTCCTCTCCACCTCGACTGCCTGTCTCTGTGTCCCTTACTGGTCTGGATGAATGTTTCTCCTCTAAGTCCTTGGTTGCTAGACTTCCATACAGTTCAATTTTCTGGCAGTTCTGGTTACTTTTTGTTTTTAAATTTGTTGTTGTTCTTTTTTTGGTTGTGCAAGGAGGCAAAGTATATCTACCTATGTCTCCATCTTGGCCAGAATTCCATATATACAGTTTTATTTCAAAACAGATTATTGGACCATTCCCAGTTTTTAAAAAGTATAACATTTCATATATTAAATGCCAAATTACATGTCTTAAAGTAGCACCCCTCATTTAATGATTACATTTTTCCTGATGGGCATAAGAAAAAGCATATAGCTTTAACTTAAGGCTTACTTTACCCACTCTAAAGATACTGTCCAAAATACAGAGAAATGTGTTTTATGTCAGAACTTGTGCTCAAGGTAGGGCCTTCCCTTTTATTACATTATATGATTTTATATTAATTTTAAAATAGATTTTACACAAAAAATTCAATAATTTATTGTTTAAGGCAACATTCATGTTGTCATACAATAGGGGCTTTTATATCAATTTAACATCAAAGATTAAGACAACATTTTTACTACATTGGTGACTTGGTACTAATAGTGTCTTTTGTTGTCTTGGAAAATGTCAAAAAGGGTACTAGATTCTCTGGTCAAAATTGTCTTTTTATTCTCCTAGATGTCATTTCAAAAAGGATGTTGCCCACACAGGACACACTGGGGACTTTGTGGTTAAAAATAGAACAGCATGTGGAGCAGGGTAAATCCTTTTGTTGTCCCAGGATTCCCTCTCTGTGACATCAGTCAGGGAATGCTCTGAGGACTAGAGCATGGATCAGTTCACTTCCCCACAGGAAACTCTTCGGGAGCCAATTAATGGAGCAGAGTGTGGGGCCCCTTCCAGAGGCTCAGCCTGGGGCAGGGCTGAGCCATGGGGCAGGGCTGAGCCATGGGGCAGGGCTGAGCCATGGGGCAGGGCTGAGCCATGGGGCAGGGCTCAGCCCTGTGTAAGCAGCAAGTGCAGCAGAGAATTCCAATCAGCTGGCCCTCACATGGTCCTTTGAGGATCATATTTGGGGGATCCTTGAGACATTGAGACACCATGGCTCAAACAGTTTTATTTTGTCTTCAGCTTTCATGTAGCTGTTTAGCCGAATATGTTTAGCCAAAAGTTTGGGCATCTCAGAGCTATGACTTGAGATGTGCCCACTTTGCTTTTCTGAGCAAAACAATTTCTTCATTGGCATTATTTTCTCTTTCATGTGCTACTATAAACCACTCTAAAATCACCCTTAAAATTGTATTTTTTTAAAGTTTTGATTATGAAAATCTTATGAATTTATTGTAAAATCTTAGATAATAGCAAAGACTGTAAAAAAAGAAAATGACCTATTATCTTATTATTGAAAGATAATATATTAATTTTGTCATGTGGGTATATTTTCTTTGAGAATACATGTGTGTACACACTTAACATAGGTGGCATTACATATGATTACATACATATATGTATTATATACATATATAAATACAGTTTTCTATATTCCTTGTTCACTTAATTAGGAATTTAAACATTTCTCACAAATTTGTTCTAAATTATTACTATTCTTTTGTCTGAGACTTCCATAACTGACTCACTCTCTTCAATTTCTTTTTCTGTTATTATAATACAGATCTCTATCTTCTCCACTCCACTTCCATACCACTTATCAACATAAGATACATTATATATTTGTTGATGATTGGATAATTGATTGTCTATTTCACCCTATATGTAAGCACCACGGGGGCAGGAGTTGAAGTTCAGTGTTCCCCGCCACCACCCCACCTGGGCTGCACTCAGCCTGCAGAACAGTACCTGCTACATGGGAGATATTCACTAAGTGTTGTGGAATGAATAAATGAATGAATAAATGGACATATTTGTGCCCATACCTTTTTTACTTTATAAGTCCTTTTTTCTAGGGTTAATTTTAGATCAACAAATATTAACAATTTTAAAGCTTCGATATATATTGATATTTTGTCAATTCTGAAAAGATTATGTCAATTTAGACTCCTAATACTATACAGAAGAATTCTTGATTTTCATCATACCTCTTCATACATTAGTATGTTTTAATTTTTTTCGTTTGATGGGTGAAAATGGTATTTCTTTGTTTTCATTTAAATTTCTTTGATTATTAGTCATTGAAATGTAAAGCTATACCTTAGTGCTTTGACCTTACAAATAAGTTAATGTTGCTCTGTGACTTTTTTTGCCATTGGTGTTTTCACAATCATTAAAGCAAGGTTTTCCATGTGTGTGTGTGTGTTCATCCTGCCTCTCTCACTCACTGTTGCTCCACCCACTTCTGCATTGCTGCCTTCCTGGTGTTCAGAGGTGTCTTACTCTCTGTCCTTGGTACCCTCACACTTNTTGAAATGTAAAGCTATACCTTAGTGCTTTGACCTTACAAATAAGTTAATGTTGCTCTGTGACTTTTTTTGCCATTGGTGTTTTCACAATCATTAAAGCAAGGTTTTCCATGTGTGTGTGTGTGTGTGCATTCAAGTTGTAGAAAAAAAGGTAAAAGTTACAATTTGTTTTTCCAGGTGTGGGTTGTTTGTGAGTTTCTTCTGTCAAAAGAAGAAGCTAGAAAGTTATGTGACCTGTCTGTAGTCTCAGACACCAGTTCTCTGGGGCCTTAAGTGGGCTTGAAATGGACACCAATTTGGTGTCGATTCTTTGACAAGCAGAAAAGTGCAACTTCATCAACGTTGAGCTCATAATACAAAATGGTAGTTGTTGGCTATATTTTTTCCGGGTAGCATTTTTTTTAGTATAAAAGTCAGAACGTGACAATAATAATAAGCCTTAAATGCAAGTGTTTTGAAGCTTAAATTCATATGCATTATGTCACAGAGCATTGCCCAGCGGAAAAAGTCTATCCGCACCTGCCTGGCTGGATGGCTGTAATTGCCTCTGAACCGACTACAGCCCTTCTAGAGTGAATGATCAGATTCTCAAAACAATGAGCTGAGCAGTCCTTTAAAATGTAAATCCCATCACGTCACTGTCTTAGCAACTCCCTCTCCCTCACAGAGAAAAAGCAGAAGTCCTTTCAGTGGCTTTGAGTCATGATAAAATCCAGCCTCACTGCTACGGTGACTTCATCTCTTTCAAGTTTCCTTCTAGCTAGCTGTGCCCCAGCCACACAGAACACTTAGCTGTTTCTAGAACATGCTGTGCTCTAGTGCCTTTTCTCAGGTGGCGTCCTCCACCTGAACGACTGCTCCCTGACCCTTGCTCCCTAACATCGACCTAACCTGCTCCTTCCCCCCATTTAGGCCTTTTCCCAAGTTGGCAGCTCATTGAGGTGTACCTCTTGACTCGATGACCCTGCAGCCCCCACTTCCTAATCCCACTCCAGTTACCCGTTCCCTGCCTTATTCTTCTCTGCGCCACTTCCCACGGTACAACCTAAGGTAGTTTTGTTTCAGTCATTTTGTCTGTCTCATCTTGCTAGGAAGTAAGCTCCACGTGCAGCAGGCTCTCTGCCTGCTGCATCTATGGCTGCCTGGAATGATTCTGGGTACAGCTCAGAACCTGGAAAATATTTTTTGAGTGAAGTTATGCCTTACAAGTACAGAAAAAGGGCACAGAGTTGAAAGGATTTGCCTGACCGCACAGGTAGCAGGTGTAAGATTTGGGACGTGGGCCAGGACTCCTTCTTCTAGGGTTGTTTTCAGGACAGAAAGGGCCTCAACACTGGTTTTCTGGATTTCTCCCCTGTTTTTACAGTGGGCCCTTCTGTTATTCCAGTCTGTGCTTTCTGCATTGTAGCAGGATAGCTTATATATTTCCAAAATCCAAACAATCTAAACTGGGATCCCACCCATCCGCCTATTGAACCAAACTCTTATTGTTCCCTAAAATGTCACTTTCAAAACAGTGTGTGATTATTCTGGTCACACCTTAGAGTGATGTGCTTAAAATACCTCTAAAACTGCACTGTGGAGAAATCCCTTTTGTGTAAAGGTTACAAATATGCTTCAGCATACATACCCCAACTTTCTTTTCCTTTATCCTCCATACCAAGAGGGAATCTACTGACCTTCAGAAGAGGAACCACAAAGATCTCCTCTAATTTACGTGTCATTCTGTTAAAGTCACATGTCTTCCCTGGAATGGACTCAGGAGGCCACTCAGACTGATGGTATGCCGAGAGCCCCGGGCTTCCCCAGAGGAAGGTGGCGCAGTGAGGGGGACCAGGGGAACCCCTCAGTGTCCCTCTCTCCTTTAGTCAGAGATGCATCTTTGTCATCAGGTTGACAGATGAAATGTTTGCATTAAATCTTATTAGTAAAAAACAAGGGTTTCATAGCAAAAAAGTCTGAGATGCGTTTGTTCTGTCACGTTACAGCTGAGGCCCCAAGAGGCTGCTCACCCAGGTTTCTCTAACTCTAAGCCCCAGGCTTCCTGCACTAACTCGTGGTTTTATGGACATTAGCAAAGATTTCAGGCCGAGGTGCTCATTAGAAATGAAAATTTCTGGGCCCCACCTCAGATCTATGGCATCAGAATCTCTGGGCTAGGTCCCAGAAGACAGTATCTCTAAATGATCTGTGCTGTGCTTCACCCACCCTTTTACGTCCTGGTGCTTTCTTCCAGTGAGTACTGCCCTCATCAGACTCACAGGCCGCTCCCTTGTTATTAGGACCTCAGGATCCTGCCTGCCTCAGGATCCTTCCCTGACCAGGACTAGACCATCTTTTCCTCCCTGTTCCTGTCCTCCTCCCCTACTTCTCCTCTCCTTTGGCAATTTTATATTACTCAGCAGGGGATACATACACTGTTGTAGGTGTGGCCCAGGCATCTGTATACTGTCTTACCAAGGCACGTTTTTGGGTCCTTCTGTGGTTTTTGTCCAGCAGTCAGGAGCATCCAGAAACCTATCAATCAGACTTCAGGGGTTTCTGATTGCAGGTCTTCTCAGCAGTCCGCGTGGGTGCACTAGAGGCAGCAATGCAACAAGGGGCCTCTCATTTGTATAAACTTGGAGCTGCCAAGTGGCAGGTCATTTGAGAGTATTGTGAAGACAGCAGAGCTTTAAGGACTCAAGGGGCCTCACAGAACAATGAGCGCCAACCAAGCGTCTGCTTTGGATGCTTCCAGGAGTAGAACATCTTTAGCAATAAGCAACAGAGCAAGTACCAACCGGGTTTACATTTCTCACTGAGCAAGGAATCCTTAGGTAGCTGTCCAGACTGGTGCAGCGGCTCCCCAGAGTTGCCAGAATCCCCACTTCCTTCATCCCTCATCTCCACCAACCTCCTCATTTTCACATCTCAAATAGTGGCTGCCCCCTGGACCGTCTGCATTGCAGTTGGGAGTAAGAGGCTGAGGGCAAAAGGCTCTTTCTTAATGAGGATTTGCTTTTGTTGCTGGAAAGGAAATCCCTACCTAAAGATTTCTGCTGAAATCTATTGGGCTGTAATTGTCACATGTCCAACTGGGCTCCAAGGATGTCTAGAAAGATAAATGCTCTGGCTTTCTTGCCTGTGCATTAGAGGAAAACCAAGGAAAGGGCCTTGAGACTGTTGATCCACTGTCTGACGCAAGGTAGAGCCCCTGGTCACATGGAGCAAGTATTTTGCGTAACTCTATTAGGAAGAATATAGCCACCTGGACAGGTGAGGTACCTGCAGAGCAAAGGATAAGATGCTTGATAAAGACTCAAACTGTAAAAATGTGAAACCTAGATGGACGTGGAAGAAGTGCACAGGAGTATGCGGGGTGTCAGTAGTGGGATTAGTGGTGGTAGCGGTATATCTCTAAAAGGAAAAACCAGCAGCGTAAATGCAGAAGAGGTCATAAGTTGCAAGGGCAATAGATGTATTCTAAAATACGACTTTATATATAAAGAGATATCTGCAAGTACTAGCTGTAAGTCAACAGCAGAGCTCTCTGTGCTAATAACATACCGCCTACTGGAGTAACCGTGACTCCCCCAGCACAGCAGAGGTGCTGGGAGTGGCAATGCAACTCGGGCCACAAAAGCCACATAAGGTGTTTATGCTCAGATCAGTTCATGGCCCAAGTTCTGGCAGTCTGACTTTGGCCCCGGCCGCTCTCTGATTCTCAGGGCTGCAATCATCAGCAACATAGCGGACGACACTTTGTCCATGTGTTGCTTGCTTCCTCAGAGCTGACCATTCCTTTCTCCTCTGAGTGGTTTCCTTCCTCATCTCCCACGGTGCCAGCGCTGTGGCGATCCTGCCTCTCTNAGATGTATTCTAAAATACGACTTTATATATAAAGAGATATCTGCAAGTACTAGCTGTAAGTCAACAGCAGAGCTCTCTGTGCTAATAACATACCGCCTACTGGAGTAACCGTGACTCCCCCAGCACAGCAGAGGTGCTGGGAGTGGCAATGCAACTCGGGCCACAAAAGCCACATAAGGTGTTTATGCTCAGATCAGTTCACCGCCCAAGTTCTGGCAGTCTGACTTTGGCCCCGGCCGCTCTCTGACTCTCAGGGCTGCAATCATCAGCGACACAGCGGACGACACTTTGTCCATGTGTTGCTTGCTTCCTCAGATCTGACCACTCCTTTCTCCTCTGAGTGGTTTCCTTCCTCATCTCCCACGGTGCCAGCGCTGTGGCGATCCTGCCTCTCTCACTCACTGTTGCCCCACCCCCTTCTGCACTGCTGCCTTCCTGGTGTTCAGAGGTGTCTTACTCTCTGTCCTTGGTACCCTCACACTTGCTGTTCTTTCTGCCTCTTGTCCTCATGACTGATTTCTCAGTCTTCCTTCCCTGCGGATCTACCTCAGCTGGCTTCTCCCTTCCCAATGGCCTTTCCTCCCTCTTTCTAACCCCCCACCCCTGTGTTTCTCTGGCTCATTATGGCACTCGAGTAAATTGACTTTTTATTTGCCCATCTCCTGGGGAGACTGAAATCCATGCACAGCAGTGGCTGCCCATCATTTTTGTATCTCTAGCATTTACTGAATGTCACATCACAAATGAGTATGAATCTTCGTTGAATGAATGAGTGAATGAATGAAAGCTGGTTAGAATTTATAATGCACTCCAGCTGTACAGAGAGAAACCATCACCGAGTCGGGAACAAGGTGTGGGGGGGGCGGGGCAGGAGTGACGGCAGCTCGCACCCCGCCACAGTGAGACAGGCCCAGCTGGACCCTTCGCACGTATTGTTTCCTTTATTCTCACATCAGCCTGTGGAATACATGCTAGAGCATTTGTGTTAAAGAAATAGACATTCAGAGAGATCTAGTCACTGGACTAGTAAGTGAAGAGAACTTGAAAGAGTAATGCTAAAGTTAATAGAGCTTAAAATGAAGTCAAAACAATACCATGAAATACTTTGGTAATAAGCAAAGTGATCTTGCTTCTCTCTCTCTCTCTCTCTTTTTTTTATGAGAGAAAGCTGTTTTACAGGCACAAAGAAAGTCCTCCTACTGATCCCCTTTCTCCTTGGCCTACCTTCAGACTGACCTCCTACAAGTGTCTGGCTTTGTCTCCATGGGGGCAGCAGTAGGAAGGGCCCCCCACACACGTACAGCCTCACCTCTGATTTGTAGGCAACATCATAAAATAGGTCACCCAGAGCCTTCCTTGCTCACTGTGAGCACCCCATACTCCTTGGGCCACCCATCACCTTGGTGTGTTACTCTTTCCCACTTGCCTTCCAGGTTCCGCATTAAAGCACCTCACCTTCTCCCGATTTCTCACTGCTGTACTCATATTTTGTGCCCCATGTTCTCCACTATCAACATTTCCTTTCCCATATAATACCATCTGTCTCTTGGCAAATAGTATCATATGTCTATTTCCACCGAGGTGTGTCTGCAGGATTCCAGCTCAGTGTTGGGGTCCTTGCCAGCTGTATTACAGCTCATCAGGAGTCCCTTCAGGATCCTGTTCCTCCCTGGGCAGCAGTGAATCTGAAATCATAGAGTTTCAAATGGGGTGGGAACTATTAGAACACACAGACCATTGCAAGAGCCTCTTAATCTTATTAGACTGTGTGTTCTGAATGCTCTCTTGTAGAGGGCACATTGCCTGTCATATAAGAGGCATGCATAAGCATTTGTGGAAATGAAAACCATATGAATGATGGGACTGATTCTTTTGATAAATAATATGGAAGATGGAGCTTCTGAAGTCAAACTTCTTTGGGAACTGAATTCTGAGTATTAGCAGAGATTTTGGGGGAGGAATGACTTCCTCCCTACTATCTTGCATCAGTGTGCTCTCTCATGCCTCAGGGTACCACTGTGATGGGCTCTCACAAGTCACCTCTTGGTGAGATTCCAGGGTTTTCTTCTTTCTTTTTCAAGCAATATTGATTTGGTAATAGCTTCTTGAGCACTCGAATTAAGAAGCAGAAAGATAAAGTGCTAGTCAGGGTTGTCTTCTTTTCATGAGTAAGTGGATTTCCATGAGACCAAGACACCAACTATTTCCAAAGGCAAAACAGAATTTTGTTGGACTAAGGGATAAAGGAGTGGGGGGTTAGAAAGAGGGGGGAATAAAGGGATAAAAGATAAAGGAATATAAAATGCCCAGGCATTGCCTGAAAAGAGTGACCTGACTCTGGTTTTCAGTATCATCTCCTTTGGAAACCCATTGGCACTCTGTGCATGGAGAAGAGGCCCATGTACAAATAGGACCTCATGTGAATGCAGATTCAGCTGCTGTCCTTACATGCTTTTACATGGTCTTCTTGACTTCGGTCTATGTAAAGGAAATCTCATTACCACCTCTAATGATAATACTGCAAAACAAAGCTGCTGATTTTTCCTCTGTGATGTAACCCCATGCTTTGATGGGCCATCCCACTGTAGAACAGGCCTGTTCTGACATCATTTGACTATGTCACATCCTTATCTCTCAACATGGGTCTCAATAGCTCCACATTTGAAGACCTCAGGGGCAGAGCCTTGGCCTAGAGCCAAGTGCCATCTCTGGCCCGGCAGAATCAGCGTCACCAGGGAGCTGGTTAGAAGTACAGATCCTTAGACCTCACCCCAGACTAAGTGAAAGACTCTGGATCGAGGCCCATACCCTCCGTGTGCTTCTGACACGTGCTGACACCTGGGAGCCACCAGCCTAGAGCACCTCCTTTCTAAATGCCAGAAGTAGGAGAGGTGGAGGGTCACTCTACTTTATCAAACCATGACATTCAACACGTCCCTTTTTCTCCTTTAAAAATCGTTTTTGGCCCTGGCCAGGTAGCTCAGTGGGTCAGAGTGTCATCCCAATAGGCCAAGATTGAGGTTTCAGTCCCCAGTCAGGGCACTTTTAAGAATCAAGCAATGAAAGCATAAGTAAGTGGAACAACAAATTGGTGTTTCTTTCTCTCCCTCTCCCTTTCTCTTCTTTCCCCTCTCTCTAAAAATCAATCAGTAAACTAAGAAAAATCTTCTTTTCACATATAGAACTTTCTCTGTATTAATAGGTGAAGTCTTTTGTGTGAGGATCAGTGAATTTGTGGAAGAAATGGGGAACTGTCGGTGTAAGCCATGTCTTTCCCAGGGGAGCTGGGTTAGGCTCATCGCCCCTCAGGCCTCACAGCTGCAGCGCTCTAGGCCTGTTTCTACCCCCAGGCCTTACAGCAGTTTGCCTGAGGGCCCTCTCTGGTTGTCGGGGTCACTTTGCCCTCTCAGAGCATGCCAGAGGTGTGGGGGAATGAATGGCCCTGAGGGAGGCATCAACTTGTGACTGACAAGAGTTGGCTTTAAAAACCACAGCTCTATTACCACATGAGGAAGGGGTATCTCTGAGGCTGGTTCTCCACTGGCTACCAGAACTCTCCAGAAGGTTTTAGCTCCAGTTACCCAGTAGCTGTGGTAGTAACTGGCTTGATAATACACATTTTATTAGCTGCATCTCTTTCTGTATCTATTTTTTAAAATTTTTCAATGAAAGTTGACATTCAATATTATTTTATAAATTAGCTTTAGGTGTACAGCTTGGTGGTAAGACATTTATATAATATACAAAGCGATTCCACCCATATTTTCAGTACCCACCTGGCAATGTACATAGTTATTACAATATTATTGACTCTATTACCTAAGCTGTAGTTTACATCCCCCTATCTGGCAACCATCAGCTTGTTCTCTGTATCTGTTTTAATTTTCTCTTCTTCAGCCCATTGGTAAGGGAGAGATTCGTGCCCTTGGGTTATAGAGATGACCAGACACACAACACCTGACATGGGATAGAAGAGATGGAGAGCGGTCTCCTCGCCACGTATACTCACAGCCTGGCAGGGGAGGACACTGCGTATCACACAGGGCTGCACAGAGGCTGTGCTTGGGAACACTATGGACAAGGAGCAGCTGTCGGGGGCCATTCAAGGTCCCCCCTGAGTTTTCCCTGTATGTCAAGGCACACACACTTAGTTTATGCCTTATTCTGCAGTGTTTCACTCTCCTCCCATCTCACCTGGGCACGCCTCCCAGATAATCTGTTCATAGTGCATTCTTGTCTCCTGGCCTTCTTCTGTGAGAACCTGAACCAAGACAACCATAGGTAGACATTGCTGATGTCCTGCTGGTGGAGCACCAACATACTGCTCAGTAATTCCCTTCATTTTTAAAAAGATTTAATTTATTTATTTTTATAGATAGGGAAAGGTAGGAAGAAAGAAAAGAAACAGCAAAGTGAGAGAGAAAAATTGATCTGTAGCTTCTCACATGCACCCCAACCAGGTATCAGCCCATAACCCAGGCATTTACCCTGACCAGGAATTGAACCGGTGACCTGCTTTGTGGGATGATACTCCACCAAGCGAGCTATGCTGGTCAGGGCAGTGATTTTTTTTAATTTCTGAAAGCCATTTCATTTTATAAAACATTCCTAAGTTATTACTCCAGTTCTAAGTCTTAAATAACTGGTGGTGAAGTAACGTAGTTCTTTAGATCACCACTTATTTATGATAACACTAGTAATGTTATAGATTATGTCTTTCTAAAAGAAAAACCAAAAAATTAATACTTCATACATACAAACTACAAGTAAAAAACTGAGATAATGAAATAACTCTGAATAAATAGAATTAAAAGAATTCTCCTGTCAGACCTGTCAAAATGTTTGTATAATGAAAATCAAATTTTCCTTCTTTTATAATTGACAACAAGGGCCAAATCTTACAATGAATACATTAATAGATGACAGACACACCATTTGGGGGTATAGGAAGACTTGAAATACAGAGTCTGTTACAATGACAAGCAAAAGCAGAACTTGGAAATAATGCTATAAAAGTTGTTAAGGGTGCCCTGGCTGGTGTGGTTCAGTGGATTGAGTGCAGACCTGCAAACCAAAGGGTTGCTGGTTGGATTCCCAGTCAGGGCACACGCCAGGGTTGTGGGCGAGGTCCCCAGTAGGGAGTGAATGAGAGGCAACCACGCCTTGATGTTTCTCTCCCTCTCTTTTTCTTTCCTTTCCCCTCTCCCTAAAAATAAATAAATTAAATCTTTTTAAAAAGTTGTTAAGGGTAAGATATCAGGGTAAAGCCTGAGGTGGGGATGATGGGGGATTGTTGCTTCAAAACAAGAAGTTGGGAGGTGTGAGAATGACTATAGCTGGACTAAAGAATCCAATGCAAGTTTGTTATATCTCTCTTGTGGATTTTGGATAATTTTGTAATAACTGGCCAGAGTGGGTGCTCAATTAATGCTCATGATTCTGCATGACTATACTTATGTCTAAAGGACCTGGTAGAATATATATTGTGCCATTCTGAAGATGTAAGATTCTTTTTAAGATTACTGCTTGTGTATTTCATGCTCCATCACAGAGGCCTGAATGCTCCTGAACAAGTGGTCTATTTTGGTATGCGTAGTACAAAGGCTGGGTGGGAGGAAAGTGTCCCTTTCCCGTAAATGTCACTTTGTTCTAGTGGTGCTGTCTGCTATTATATTTCTCAGCAGAAGAGAAAGTAAGAGTATTTAGAGAACAATGCATGTAACAACCAAAAAGAGACCAGAAAATGTAGAGAAAACCTTGATGTGTTGAGAAAATTATTCCTTCATTTAAAAAGTATATTTAGAGCATCTGCCATGTATCACACACTGCACTAGGCATGTAGGGAAGCACACAGCCATGGGGTCTCTGTCCTCGTGGGGCTGACAGTCCGGTTGGGGGAGGGAGACATTATTAAGCACAGAACTACTGCAATTTACAGTTATATGAAGGGGAAGAAAATAGGGTGCTAAGAAAACTCATGACAAGCCCTGGGGTTGGTGGGGGGGTCCACCCCAGAGGACTGAGGAAGGTCCCCTGAGAAGATGAGTACATTGGGAAAACAGAAATGAGCAGTTGTACAGACAGTTGATTTCACAGGCTTCTGCTGTACTTGTTTTATGTGGTTGGAATTTGTGGGATGGCTGCTGCTTCTGGTGTAGTTTCAATATTTCTATCTAATTACTTGCTAATTTGGCTGCATGCTATATCAGGCACATATTGGTTACCAAGCGCTCTCCGAGTCTTGTTGTCTCCGGCACTGCCAAATGAATGGCAACAGTATACTATTAAGAATTGCTCCCATGTACATTTATTTCCCGTTGTGTTGAAAGGGAATTTTATCATTTTCCAGTTGGCTCTATTCAAAGTGAAATTACCATGGTCCATCATCCTGTCTAGCCCATATTGTTAAACAACTTCTATATTTTCCATCATTTCCTTTTCTGTCTCTTAGCATGCTTAATGTTGATAGATTTTTTTGGAATATTTTAGCTAAACTCAGTGGACTTTAAATGGGGTGGAATCTATCAAACCCAGGCATTTCAGATCATTTTTAAGTACTTTTGACTATAAAGACATAGACACAGCACTGTCATTAAAGTAGGAAAAGATATATTGTTTTCCCTAGGAGTCAGTCAAATCGTTTTCCTACAGTCCATTTCACTATGTAGAATGTTTATTACCCGATTAATCAACGTGTCTCGAGTCATAACAACGTCAATGCATTTTCCTTGCTCAGTCCTGGGACGGCACGAGGGAGGGACAGAATTATTTAAGGTTCCACTGGCTGTGGAGTCGTGCATTATCCACTGCTAATGGTGAAAGTAGCTGCTGGCTACCATTTTGGAAAGAGAAAATCAGCACTGTGGGAAGACAGAGTACATGAATTTTGTATTTTTGATTCATAGTAATTGACTCTGACTGGTTAAATTCGGTGCCAGAAAACAATTCTTCTTGTGGGGAGCTGATTTCCAGAAAACTTAGAGCATAAGTTCAATATACTGGAGATTAAAAATTATATTTCATAGAAGTTTTAGAGTAGTTGATGCTTTCAAATGTGCGCTTTCTCCCAAAGTTTTTTTCTTGTTTTTAAATTTGTTTTGCTGGAGGTGGGTGGAGGTGGAAGAGGGTATAGGAGGGATAAATAGTATTGGAAAAAAAGTTGTTTTGTTTTTAGATACTAAGTTTCTCTTCTGGTGGCATGATTTAAGACTGTTTCTATTGGCTTAAATATTGTGTTCCCATGATTAAAAATGAGATGAGGTACTTAGTGTTATTGTTAGGTGCTCGTTGGGGAAGAAACATTTTCCTTATGCCCTTCTAGGTTCGTTCGTCTCGCCTAATAGTTAAATTGATGTAAGACACATTGCAGGAGAGAGCCAAATTTAATTTTGCATATAAGGGCGCAGCACAAAGACACGAGTGGCTCCTGAACAAACGTCAAGGTTATTGATGTGTATATGCTGCCCTGAGTTGGGAGTTTCAAAGGGGAGGAAGGCAGTTTGTAAGGAGATAGGAAGAGGAAATGTTTGGCGAACATTGTGCAAATCACGCCGTACCACACAGAGAAATCTCTCTGCTGTAACAGAAGTTATCTTTGGTCCCAGCTCTCTTCCTGGCACAGGCTCCCTAACTAAAAAATTTTTAGGCAGTTAAGGATGGGGGAGTAAAATAAAAAACCTCCCGAGTCTTCTGTTTCTTAAGAATAACCACCCTAAAATAATCCTTATTGCCAAAGAGATGCATTTTGGGGTGACAGAAATTTTCTCCCCTACATGTTCTTACTTTATGTAAAAGTTTAACATTGAAACGATTTATATCTATGAAAGTATAAATTATATGATATTATAATTAATAAATCTATAATATAATTTATAATATTGGTAGATTCTGAAAAGGAAGATATAAAGAGAACATTGCCCAGCCTTTGTATTTCTCCATTTGCTTTCTTTATACTTCAGGGGCCATCTACTTATGGAAAATGCCCCACAAAAGGAAACAAAATTCATTGAAGACTTGTCCTAATGTTGTATTCACCCTTTTGATTCTTGGATCTTACTCAGTCAGGTCTAGTTAATTGTACAATTTATATACATGATTTTTCTTACACACCAAAAGTACAGATGAATTAAACTACACACTATACAATTTCTATTGAATTAAGAATTGTTGGAAGTTGGGTTAATTGGGAAGTATAAACTCTTAAATATTTAAGGACCTAATTTGACTCCCAGAGGTATTTTTCAGTATCTGTTCCCAGGATGACCCACGGAGAAAGATTTTTGGGAATGATTACAAGTAATACAAGTGTTTACATTACTGTCCACATGACTTCCACCATAATAAAAAAGTGCGCTATCTCTTTTACAGAGCATTTGCAAATACTCAATCTTTGCGATTATAATTTTTCCTCTGTCACAGTTATCTTATTTTTTAAATATATTTTATTGATTATGCCATTACAGTTGTCCCATTCCCCCCTTCATTTCTTTCCCCCCTTCATTCCTTTCCACCCTGCACACCACCTCCCACCCACATTCCCCCCTTTAGTTCATGTCCATATGTCACAAGTTGTTTAGCTTCTACATTTCCCATACTATCTTGCCCTCCCCTCTGTCTATTTTCTATCTACCATCTATGCTACTTATTCTCTGTACCTTCTCCCCCTCTCTTGTCCTCCCACTCTCCTGTTGCTAACCTTGCTCATGATCTCCATTTCTGTGGCTCCGCTCCTATTTTAGATGTCTGCTTAGTTTGCTTTTGTTTTAGGTGTGGTTGTTAATAACTGTGAGTTTTCTGTCATTTTACTGTTCATATTTTTTTATCTTCTTTTTCTTAGATAAGTCCCTTTAACATTTCATATAGTAAGGGCTTGGTGATGATAAACTCCTTGAACTTGACCTTATCTGAGAAGCACTTTATCTTCCCTTCCATTCTAAATGAAAGCTTTGCTGGATAGAGCAATCTTGGATGCAGGCCTTTGGATTTCACGACTTGGAATACTTCTTTCCAGCCCCTTCTTGCCATCATGGTCTCTTTTGAGAAATCAGCTGACAGTCTGATGGGAACTCCTTTGTGGGTGACTGTCCCCTTATCTCTTGCTGCTTCTAGGATTCTCTCCTTCATTTTAATCTTGGGTAATATAATTATGATGTGCTTTGGTGTGTTCCTCCTTGGGTCCAACTTCTTTGAGACTCTCTGAGCTTCCTGGATTTCCTGGAAGTCTATTTCCTTTGCCAGATTGGGGAAGTTCTCCTTTATTATTTGTTCGAATAAGTTTTCACCTTGTTTCTCTTCCTCTTCTCCTTCTGGTACCCCTATAATTCGGATGTTGGAATGTTTAAAGATGTCCTGGAGGTTCCTAAGCCTCTCCTCATTATTTTAAATTCTTGTTTCTTCATTCTTTTCTGATTAGATGTTTCTTTCTTTCTTCTGGTCCACTCTATTGATTTGAGTCCCAGTTTTCTTTCCATCACTATTGGTTCCCTGTACATTTTCCTTTATTTCACTTAGTGTAGCCTGCATTTTTTCATCTAATTTGTGACCAAATTCAACCAATTCTGTGAGCACCTAATCACCAGTGCTTTGACCTGTGCATCTGATAGGTTGGCTATCTGTTCATCACTTAGTTGTATTAGCTTTGGAGCTTTGATCTGTTCTTTCATTTGAGCCATGTTTTTGTCTTGATGCACCTGTTATATAGTGAGGGGTGGAGCCTTGGGTGTTCATCAAGGCAGGGCAACCAAGTCTCTGGGTTGTGACATTGTATGTGGGGGGTGGGGTCAGAGAGGGAGCAATGGCGTTTGTTCTGCTTTCTCTCAGATTTCAGCCCCCTCTGCTGCTTTCCACAAGCAAACTAGGCCCTTCTGGTGCTGGTTCCCAGGTGGGTGGGCTTGTATACATTCTAGGACCCTGTGGGTCTTTCCAACAAACTCTCCTGTGAGGCTAGGAATCTCTACTGGCACCTTTTCAGTCGGTGCTTTTAGGCTTTATTTCCCATTGTTGGGGCCCTGGGTTGTGTGGTCTGTCTTGCTGCTCATTTTTGCCTAGTTTATCTGCATGAGAATGTGTGACCAAGGTCAGCCCCGCATCGCCTGTGCTCCCAAGTCTGGCTGCCACTGCCTTTTCCTGCCGCAACCCCTCTCTGTTGGCTGCCGATTCCACCCTTCTTACCCGTCTGGTTGAGTGGTTGTCGGACTTCCATACAGTTCAATTTTCTGTCTGTCCTGGTTGAGTTTTTGTTTCTAAATATTTGTTGTCTTTAATTTTGGTTGTGCGAGAAGGCACAGTATTTCCACTTATGTCTTTACCTTGGCTGGACTCATAGTTATCTTCTTTGAGAAAGAGAGAAAAGGAAAGAAAGGGAGGGAGAGAGAAAGGGAAAGGAACATTGATGTAAGGAAAATACCGATTGATTGCCTCTTGCACACACCCTGACTCAGGACTGAACTCACAACCCAGGCATGTGCCCTGACCAGGAATTGAACCTGTAACCTTTTTTATTTCACAGGACAGCACTCTATACTACTGAGCTATATCAGCCAGTGCTCATAGTTATTATTTTAAAACTTCATTCTTATCTGCTTGGAAAACATCTGTGTCTGTTTAAGCCTTGCATGGCAGAAAAACACTTTAAAAATAAAATTTTGAGGATATAAATGCAAATGAAAAAATCGGGAAGCATTTCATAAAGTAGCATGACTGGATGATCTCGGGGTCAGAGAAGGTAAAGTAAGGGTGTATAACCAAAAGATGTTTGCAAAAAAGAAGGCTATGAAAAAAGGCTTAAAGAATACAAGGAACTGCTGATGTTTTTCAATAGCCATTTTTTAAAGAAAAAAAACAGGAAAAGGATATGCTTATCGTTTGGGGCAGATCACTGAAGTGGGGAAATCAAACCTGCTGTGTTCTTTCTTCGGTTTCCAACTTCTCTTTCAAGAACAATGGTCTTTAAATGCAAAACATCTTGCAGAGTAGAGAGAAAATGGAAACCCATGACAGGTGAAGAGTTAGTTCCGAGATCACTTTGTCACTTGAAATGAATTCAGTTATCCAGATATAGACAAATTTTCTGCCAGGAGCTAAGTGTTCTGTACACGTGTAATTGGATATTCACTACTGGTAATCCCAAAGGAATGACAGAGAAGAGGAGAGGTGATAGCAAACTGAAAATGGAGCACGTTATTTTGATATTTGAGGGGAGGATAAAGATATATTCTGGAGACTGTAAATTGGGGACTTTGAAATTGCTGTGATCAATTAGAAGGGGAAATGGTAACAACAGACCATGTTGTTTATAGAAGGAAGACACACCCAATTAACCTCGTATCTTATTCTGGAAGGAAGCAGTTGGTATAGGAATATAAACTGAGGCCCTGTAGGCAGAAGCCTGCTTTGACTCCTCACTTTGCTACTATGAAGTGAGACTGTGGTCATGTCACAAAATCTCTCAGAACTTCAGTTTCTTCACATATACATAACTCTGTTGGAATTATGGGTCCATGTAATTCAATCCCAGGCTGACATTTAAAGCAATGCAACTCAATATGCATCCTTTTTTCCTTTCTCTTAAAATAGGTACAAAAGAATTCAATTCAGAATCTTCAGTGATGCCGTTCATATCCCAGTTACTCTTCTCAGTTTTTTTCTCTCCCTTTTCCTTGAAAGACTCAGATTTGACAAATGCGAAAGAGCTCTCACTTCCACCGAGACCAGATGGATTTTTCTTTCTTGCCCATGCTCCCTTCCCCCATCAACTCATCCACACTTCTATTCTTTATTATTTTTGACTGGCAACTGTTTCTCCAAGTATTTTCTTTCCTAAGCTTTTTAGGTTTTATCTCCTCCTATTAATACCCTGTCCATTCTCTGACTGATGTATGAAGAGCCCAGGACCAATCTGTTGCTGAGACAGCTCTCCTTAAGAGATAGATGGGGTGGGCACAAATGGAGAATTGGGGAAGGCAATTATGGGCTTCTTTTCTGAGCCTGGGGGAGGGAGGGAGTCTGTAATCAATTTTATTCTTTTAGGGAGCTTTCATCTTGTGCCCGATATGTGTTTGGTGCTGGAGATACAGCAGGGAGCATGACAGACAAAAGCTCTGCCCTCTCAGGCAGATGAGTGATGATAAGCTGTATGAAAGCAAGAGAAAGTCAGTGTTGGTGCTGGGTGTGGATCAGCTTTAGTTAGACAGACGGGAGGAAAAGCGTCTTTTGACACTTGAGTTAACATCTGAAGGATAAGAAAGAATGTTTAAGGCAGAAGGAATAGGGCTTAGATCGTCCCTGAACTTGGCATGTTTGAACAGCAGAAAGAATGGAGCATAAATAGAATAAAAACAAGCATAGAGATCAATGGAACAGAATAGACAGGCCAGAAATAAACCCACATTTTTATGGTCAATTAATATTTGACCAAGGAGGTGAAAACAAACAATGAGGTAAAATAATTTAGTCAACAAATGGTGTTGAGAAAATTGGACAGATAAGTGCAGGGAAAAAATGAAACTAGACCACCTTTTTATATTATACATAAAAATAAACTCAAAATGGGTTAAAGACTTAAATGTAATACTCAAAACCATAAAAATCCTACAAGAAAACATAGGTAGTAAAATCTTGGACATTTCTCATAGCAATATATTTTATCTGATATATTTTATTTCCTTGGGCAAGAGAAACAGAAGAAAAAATAAACAAATGGGACTACATCAGACTAAAAAGTTTTTGCAGCCAAAGAAACCATCAACAAAATGAAAAGACAACCCACTGAATAGGAGAGCATATTCGCCAATGTTACATCTAATAAGGGGTTAATCTTGAAAATGTATAAAGAATTTATATAATCAACACCAAAAAAAGCCCCAATCCAATTAAAAATGAGCAAAGACATGAACAGACACTTTTCCAAAGAGAACACACAAATGGCCAATAGGCATATGATAAGATGCTCAACGTCACTATCCTTAGAGAAATGCAAATTAAAATCCAAGGAGATATCACCTCACACCTGCAGAATGACTATCATTAATAAATCAACAAACAGCAAGCATGATGAGGAAGTAGAGAAAAGGGAACCCTAGTGCATTGTTGGTGGGAATGCAGATTGGTGCAGCCACTGTGGAAACATTACAGAGTTTCCTCAAAAATTAAAAACGGAATTGCCTTATCACCCAGTGATTCGACTTCTGGGAATTTATCTGAAGAAACCCAAAACAGAAATGTGAAAGAATATATGCACCCTTATGTTCATTACAGAGTTATTTACAATGGCCAAGATTTGGAAGCAGCCCAAGTGCCCACCAGTAGATGAGTAGATAAAGAAGCTGTGATACATATATACAACGGAATACTACTCAGCTATAAAAAAGAATAAAATCTTACCATTTATAATGGCATGGATGGACCTGGAGTGTGTTACTTTAAGTGAAATAAGCCAATGATAGAAAGACAAATGGTACATGATTCCACTTATACATGGAGTCTAATGAACAAAATACTAACAAACAAAAGACTCATATATACAGAGAACAGACCGACAGCTTTCAGAGGGGATGTGGTGGGCATGTGGGACTGGGTGAAAAAAGTGACAGCATTAAGCACACTAACTCCCCGCCCCCCCAAAAAACCCCTCATAGACACAGACAAGGGTATGGTGATTACCAAATGGAAAAGGGGTTGTGGAGGAGGTAGAAGAAGGTACAAGGAAGAATGCATGGTGATGTAAGGAGACTGCCTTTGGATGGCAAACACAGTATAATATACAGTTGGTATATTATAGAACTGTATACTTGAAACCTATATCATTTTTTAACCAAGGTTGCCCCAATAAATTCAATAAAAAAGGAAATGGGACAGAGAGAGCAAGAAGGCTACTAAGACAAAGGCCTGGGAAGTCAGATAATGTTGTGGACACAAGTCTTGGTGATGATTTTGCATTTCATAATAATAAATAATAATAATAGAAAACTACTGAAAGGTTTTGAGCAAAGGAATGACAAAATATGAGTTAAGTTTTGTAAAGATTTCTCTGGTGAGTGCACAGAGAGTGAATAGCAGTGCAGTGAGAAAGGCAGCAGAAAACCTAGTTAGGAGGCCACAGCTCCAGTGCAGACCTGAGATGATGTGCCTTGGACCAGAGGGATAGAAGTAGAGATAAAGAGAAGTGAATGCATTTGAGGCAGAATTGCCAAAATGCTGGATGTAGGAAATAAGAAGAGGAGAAATCAAGGATGATACATTTTTGGCTTCAGCAGCTCACTGTCATCTATTGAGATAGGAAGACTGGAAAAGGGAGAAGGAAGTTAAGGGTTACATTTTGGATGTGCTTCATTGGACAGACATCTAAGTGGAACTGTTGGATAGGCATTTGCTCTGTACCAATGAGTCTGGAGCTGAAGGGACAGGTCAGAGCTACGCATACATTTAGATGTTACCACCAGAGAGACAGCAGTCAAAGTTGGGAACTGGAAGGAGATCACTTAGCATTGGAAACAACTGGAGAAGAGAAGATGATCCAGGAGCAAGGTCTAGGGCATTCTAGTATTTACTGATTTGAAAGAGGAGTAGAAGGCAGCAGAAGTGTGATGTCATGACGCAATCAGAGGAGAGTTCTCAGGGAAGAGAGTGGTTAATGGGGTCACATGTTGCTGAAAAATTAAGAAGAGAGAAGTTTCCATTGACTTTGGAGCTTGGAGGATGTGGAGGAATTTGAGGTAAACAGTTTGAGCGAGATTTGAGTGGTCTGATGAGAGAATAAATTGGTGAGGAAGGAAAGGTAGTGATTGTAGAAAATTCTTTAGATAACTGTTGTTTCAAAGACAGAAAAATGAGTTTAGAGGTAGAGAAGGATTGTAGAGTTAAGGGAGGAGCATGTCTGAATGCTGTGAGAATGACCAGAGGAAAGATACATAGAGAGAGAGAGAGAGACTGAGAGAGGGAGTCTCTCTCTGGTTTTGGTCAGTGATGTCCTGAAGAGGGTAATAAAGGCTGGGATCTGGACCATGTTGGGAGCAGGGACATTTCTTCTGTTTAACACTTGGTAAGACAGAGAAGGTGGGCACTTTTATGGACTGACTTGTGTCTTTTCCAAAATGCATATGCTGAAGTCCTAACCCCAATGTGACTGTATTTAGGAACAGGGTCTTTATGAAGGTAATTAAGGTCAGATGAAGTCTTGAGATGGGGGCTAATCCAATAGGATTTGTCCCTATATGAAAGGTCTTTATAAAAAGAGGAGGAGCCCTGGCTGTTGTGGCTCAGTGGATGAAGCACTGGCTTGTGAACCAAAAAGGTTGCCTGTTCAATTCCAGTCAGGACACATGCCTGGGTTGCAGGCCAGGTCCCCTGTTGGGGGTGTGTGAGAGGCAACCAATCGATGTTTCTCTTACACATCGATGTTTCTCTCCCTCTCTTCCTCCCTCCTTCCCTCTCTGTCTGAAAATAAATAAATTAAATCTTAAAAAAAAAAGAGGAGGAAGCATAAGAGAGTTCTCTCTCCACATACACACACAGAAAAATGGCCTTGTGAAGGCACAGTGAGAAACCCAGGATGAGAGACCTTTTCAGAAACCAGCACCAATGGACTTTTAGCCTCCAGAAAATAAATGTTCACTGTTTAAGCTATTTGGTCTGTGACATTTTGTTTTGGCAATCTGAGCAGATAAGAGGCCCAGAAACGGACAGGTTTTAGATATTCTAGAAGGCATATAAAAGTGTCTCCCTCTGTGGGCCTCTGTTTTTTCAGTAAAGTATGAAGTAAAGCCATCAGCTGAAAGTGAGTGAGCAGGTGAGGGGGGTGGAAACTTGGAGCAGAGGAGAAGAAATGAAGCAATGGTTTTGAGAGAAAAGAATGAAATTTGTTAATGAAACATAATTTTCCTTAATTTTCCTTAATAAAACACAGGATTTCCAGGTATCGGTAAATGCCCATTTATAGAGGTGCATTTAAAGTGAAGTTGTTAAATAATTAAATTTAAAAAATGGATAAAATGCTTAAAAAATAAATAAAGTGAAATTGTTTAGCAGAGTTACATGATCTTTCTCCAGCAGTATTTGGCTATTCAGGAGTAGGCCCAGATGGCAGAGAGTTGGGTGTATTTGAGGCTTAGAATTTGCCAGGCAAGGGCAATAGAGAGAGAGACGAGAGAATTAAAAATGGTCTGGAGGGCATGAATTTGGGAGAGTGAAATGAAGATATGAGATGTGTATTAGTAGAGACTCTCAATGAAATTAAAATTTTCTGCAGAGAACATAGTAGAATAAGTAAGCTGGACAAATAGAATGTATTAAATTAAAAATAATAATTTATATTTATTGTATGAAAGTGGCATTCACAGGATAATTCTAAGGACCAAATGAAAATACTCGGTAAACTATAAGGTGAATTGTCAGCCTGGTAAACTAAAGTAATGCAGTAGATATATCTTGATTTCCTTAAAGCATTCCTTCCACTATAGCTGTCACTCATACATTGAATTTATGAATGGCTTAATATTGCATCAAAATGGTTGATTCTTCTTATTTTTTAGCTCTGTGCCAACTCCCTTGGCAAAATGGTCAGTACTTCTGTGTCAGACAGTCCTTGAGTGAGAAGTTTTTAGAGTAGGACCCTGGATAAGTAAGGTTTTGTTTTGTTTTCCAGATGCCAGCAATGACTATATGGAAAAGATGTCCCAATGCTATAATTTTTATCTCAGAAATCTTTAGCAAAAAGTTACAGGAACTTTGAACAAATGTATTCACTCCGTATTTCTTAATGTCTGGAATTGCTCAGACAGAAAGAGAATGAGATAAGACTTGTAAATTCCAAATTACATAAAATTGCATCTAATATAAAGATTTTAAAAGCTGAGAAAAATGTATATTATTACTGGGAAAGAAATAGAAGAGTTAAGAATAAAGATAATAAGTAGTTGAATTAGATGGAAGCATTCATTGCCTAAGGAAAAAGCCACAGCTGTAACAAAAATAATCATTCTGAATAGTATATTCCTTGAACTAAAAATGCATTCAATTTTTTGATAGAATTGAAAAACGAGGTGTGTTAGATAACAAAATGCTTGCACTGTGTGTGCCTTTATCTCAGCTTCTCCTTACTTCTCACATATATATGCACTTAACATTGATGACAGACCCATTCCTCTAAAACCTGTGTAGACAAAGTGCCTGAAAGTCCTGTGTAAAAGGAAAACGGAGGTTCAGGCTGAAGGAGGACGCCCTGATTCAGCTGTGTTGATGTAGCAGTGGCTGGATCCCCTAGGTTGAAATTAAGGACTCACGGCAAATTGTCCTTATTTAGGATCATCCCTGTGCTGGCATTGTTAGGTCACACCTTAGCCTCTGCCCATTGTCTGACACTTAATGCAGGAATGATGTCTCATGTAGGACAGTTTGAGGAAGCCATCCAAAATGAGGGCCCTGCGTCAGAGATGGAATTTACTTCAGGGCCTTTGATGGGACAACTAATTTTTCTGAGCCCTCATCAAGAGTGCTGGGGCTGGCCTGATTGATGGTGGGATGATGAGATAGATGAGGCTCCGGGAGGCCAGAGCTGAGGGTAGGGTGTAGGAGAAGAGAAGGTGTTATCCGGGGCAATGGGAGCCAAATGCTGGAGATATGATGATGGTCACAGTGATTGTTAAGTGTGGCCAAGAGTGATCCCCAATGTAAAAACCAGAAAAGGCAAATCTATCCAGTGGGAATGGGATGGGAAGTTGAGAATTAAGTAGGCACAGGCATAGATTAGAGAGGCAAAGGAGCCAGAGGCTCAAAGTAATTGCAATTCTTATGCTAGACCAGAGAGAGTTTCTCCTTGGTTCTGCTTAAGGTGACAGGGTTGGGTGTGAGGGTAGAACAAACATTCCTTAAAAGCATTTTTGAGATACAAATATGTTCATTGTGAATCGTGATACACTAAAAATTCATTAGGATGAAGGCACAGGTAGATACTCTTTGACTTCTAACACAACCAAAAGAAGAAGAACAACAACCAGAACCGACAGGAGGGGTGGAGATGGGCAGCCAGGATAGAGATGTGTGGCAAGGTGGCAGCTGGAGGACTGGGTAGTTCTACATTTGTGTTTGGATAAACTGGGAGGAAAAACTGAGGAGTGAGACTGACCGCACAACTCAGGGTTCCAGTGCAGGAAAATAAAGCCCTAAAACCTCTGGGTGTAAAAACCTGTGGGGGTTGCAAAGACAGGAGAAACTGCCAGCCTCACAGGAGAATTCGTTGGAGAAACCCACAGGGTCCTAGAATGTTCACAAACCCACCCACCTAGAAGTCAGCATCAGAAGGGCCCAAGTTGCCTGTGGGTAGTGGGGGAAGTGACTGATAGCTGGCCAAGAGCTGAGCAAGTGGCATTGTTTCTTGTCTGACCCCTCCCCCACATACAGCGCCACAACATGGCAACGTGGGTTGCCCAACCCTGGCAAATACCTAAGGTTCTGCCTCTAACAGCATAACAGGAGTACTGGGATGAAAAAATATATATTGCCCAAATGAAAGAACTCATCAAAATTCCAGAAAAACCACCAAGCAAGGAAGAGATAGCCAACTTATCAGATGCAGAGTTGATAAGTTGACTCTGCACTTCTCAGATGCAGAGTCATGATTCAAAACACAGCTAATCAGGATGCTCACAGACGTGGTTGAGTATGGTCACAAAGTAGAGGAAAAACTGAAGGCTATGCAAAGTGAAATAAAGAAAAATATACAGGGAACCAGTGCTGGAGGAAAGGAAACCAGGACTCAAATCAATAATTTGGAACAGAAGAAAGAAAGAAAGAAATATTCAACCAGTACAAAATTAAGAAACAAGAATTCAAAAAAAATGAGGAGAGGCTTAGGAACCTCCAGGACAACTTTAAACCTTCCAACATCCAAGTCATAGGGGTCCCAAAGGAGAAGAGGAAGAGAAGAAATTGGAAACTTATTTGCAAAAAATAATGAAGGAGAACTCCCCCAATCTGGCAAAGGAAACAGACTTCCAGGAAGTCCAGGAACCTCAGAGAGTCCAAAAGAAATTGGATGCAAGGAGGCACACACATAGACACATCATAATTATATGACCCAAGATTAAAGATAAAGAGAGACTCTTAAAAGCAGCAAGAAGAAAGGATACAGTTACCTGCAAAGGAGGATTACTCTGCCCAGCAAGCTATCATTTAAAATGGAAGGGCAGGTAAAGTGCTTCCCAGATAAGGTCAAGTTAAAGGAGTTCATCATCACCAAGCCCTTATTATATGAAATGTTAAAGAGACTTATCTAAGAAAAAGATGATCAAAACTAGGAACAGTAAAATGACAACAAACTCACAACTATCAACAACTGAACCTAAAAAAGAAAGACAAAAACAAACTAAACAAACACCTAGAACAGGAACAGAATCCCAGAAATAGAGATCACATGGAGGGTTAACAGTGTGGAGGGTGTAGGGGAAGGATTGGGGAAAAGATACAGGGAATAAGAAACATACAAGGCAGATACAAAATAGACAGGGGAAAGTTAAGAATAGTATACGAGTCCTGGCTGGTGTAGCTCAGTGGACTGAGCTTGGGCCTTTGAACCAAAGGATTGCGGTTCGATTCTCAGTCAGGGCACATCCCTGGGTTGCAGGCCAGTTCCCAGCAGGGGACACAGGAGAGGCAACCATACATTGATATTTCTCTCCTTCCCTTCCCCTCTAAAGATACATAAATAAAGTATTTTTTTTAAAAAAAAAAATAGTACAGGAAATGGAGAAGCCAAAAACTATATGTATGACCCATGGACATGAACTAGGGAGGAGGAATGCTGATGGGAGGGGGCATGAAAGGTGGAGGGAAATTAAAGGGGAAAAAGGGGGCAACTGTAATAGCAAAATTAATAAAATATACTTAAAAAACTTCTTAGAACACATTAGCATGTGTGACTCTATTCACAAAGACTAGTTTTTCAGAAGATGAGAAAATGGGCTAGGAATTAGTTAAAGAGCACAAAGGAATATTCTTTAAGGGGCTTTATCCTTCACTGTACTTTAAAGAACCTGAGATGTCCGGGGAAAGAGGTTCTGTTGCAAATGGAGACAGAACACAATGGCTTTGTCAAGTACAAATGGAAGACAGCAAAGCAAAGAGAATACATCCACCCTGCCTCTTCAAAAAATTTGTATCCAGACAAAGTAGCTCTGATTTAGCTAATTTCAGATTATTCAAAATATTAAGTGAAATAAGAACAGGGCATTTTATCAGCTGGAAAATTGTGGCTACATAAGTGGGAGATCAATACACTTTAATGTAATCAAGAATTCAGTTTTGTTGGGTAGGCTTATTGTTCCTGGGTTGTGTGAAGTGAGGATTGATTGACTGCAGTGTTCAGACATTACATATGAATATTTCTCCTTTTCAATGATTATTATATTATGCTGTTTCCTTGTTGAATTTCATCTGTAATTATGTTGTTCTGTTTTGTGATGGACAGGTCTCTTGGGCACTTTTGTAACCTTTCCTTATTACAGTTTTACTAAACAAAGTAAATTTGGTTAGCCAATTCTCTTATACTTTCATTCAATATTAGAACATTTAGACAATGGTGCTTTATATACAGTACAATCTCAATTGAATAGAATGAACAGAGATTGGTTTGTCTGGTCAATTGAATATTATAATTAGCTGGGGGTTGATTGAAAGACCTGTCTGGTTCAAATTCTTCCTGTTCATATTTTTTTCTAGAATTTTATTTTTCTTTATAATCTGATCAGCTTGAGAATCTGTATTTACCTAGATGAAGTATGATATTGAAGTATCTCAGGTTCATTTATCACTTATGCATTTATCCACTTTAAAAATTTTTGTTGTGGGGTTATTAACACATGAGAAAGATGCGATTATGTTAAAGACAGACGTGGAAACAGTGTGACAGTGAGCCAAGGGCAAATTCTAGAAGTTTCTTTTTGAACAAATTCTAGTTTGTCGTTTTTTCATCATTGCCTTACAAAAGATAGGTCACTGGGGAAAAAATCTTGATTAGTAAGGAGATCTTGGTGTGCTTCCTATTAAGTGAATAAAGTCATTTCAGTCTTATTATCTGAGAATTTGGAAAATCATCATAATCTGTGACAGGGTCTTTTACCTCTTTTCAAATTTATAAAATTGCCACAGTAAGATAAGATGGCCACTTGTTATTTTTATCCTACTATTACATATTTTTGATTATTTTATATCTAAGGTGTCCCCAAGTGTTTGGACATAATTTCTGTAAGATATTTGCACTGATTTTCATTTTGATGCCACTCACTGGAATTCCACAAGTAAACCCAAACAGCCTTTATAAGTAGTATGAACATCTACCAGTTTTGAATGTTAGGTTTGTAAAGGAGGATATTTGTCACTGTTCACATGTGTTTAGTGATGAGCTTTTGCAGGGTTTATGTTTTGCTAGTATATAATTTCCCTGGAGCCTCCATATTGATTAAGCAGCTTCTCCATTTGGCACCAGTTTTCATTGCTTCAATTTTTCTTTGCTCTGATGATCAGAAACCATTGTACCATCCCATTAAATTTTCATTTTTTTTGTAAGAAGATTTTATACAATTTTCTACATGAGGTCCCTAATTTTGAGCTGAATGCTTTCTTGAAACTGATTGTGAAATATGAATATGGAAAAAATAAATAATTGACTTATAGGTTATAGGAAAGTTTTCACTCTTTGATGACTAAACTTATTTTATAACTATTGTTATGGTTCAAAATATTTAAGTATTTTTAAATTGATGTTATACAGTGACTATATGATTATCTCAAACACTACCATAGAGTCAACATAGAATAAAGATAAAAGTTACTTTTTCATTACAGTTCTTACCTCAGAATTCACCCCAAGTTTGATTGAAGAAATATTTACTTGACAGAGAAATTTATTCACTTTTTGGTTGGGATGAGGAACTTTTTGATTTGGATTGCAGAGCTAATATTGATACTTAAGCATGGATTTTAATTGACATGTAAGAAACATTTCCAATTCACATCCAGTGGCTTTTTCTAGAAAAGGCTGGCATCCTTCACTATTTTCCAGTTTGCTTGAACAATGCCCAATGCAATGTTGTTTTTGGCAGGTCAAGTGAGGGTGTTAACAATAATGGAGGCTACCTGTGTAGTTTCTCTGTAGCAAAGCTCTGGGGAGGATGAGCCCTGCACCTGACTCAGAAAAGCAATTATTTTCAATGTTCTCATTCTCACAAATCTCTTAAATTATTTCCTTTGTTAAGCTTTTTATATGAGAATTAAGAAAAACACAACAACAACAACAAACACTTATTAGCAACATGGTAATTTAGCTCTTTTTACTCTTCCAGTTTTTCAAATATTTTCTTTGTTTTTTTCTAGTAATGCTTCTGGCCATAAGACAGTCCCACATTTCTTGATGGTCTAGACTATTATGAAAAACTCATCACAGCAGAAAAACTTGATCCATGAGGACATTAAGACTTTGTTACTCTGAGTGTGATCCTTAGCCCAGCAGGGTTGGCATCATCTGGGAGCTTGTTAGAAATGCAGAGCATCAGGCTCCATCTAGATCTGCTGAACCAGAGTCTGCATATTAGTAAAGTTTCCAGGTGATTTGTGGGCACATTGTGCTTTGAGAAGCACAGACCAAGAGGCAGGTCCAGGAAGCACAAAGGGTCCCAATCAAGATGAACCCAATGAGGCCCACTCCAAGATGCATTGTAATTAAAATGGCAACATTCAAACACAAAGAGAGAATCTTAAAGTCATCAAGGGAGAAATAGCTAGTAACATACAGGGGAGCTCCAATAAGGCTAGTAGCTGACTTCTCGACAGAAACACTACAAGCCAGAAAGGAAGGGCAAGAAATATTTCAAGTAATGAAAAGCAAAGGCCTGCAACCAAGACTATTCTACCCAGCAAGGCTCTCAATTAAGATGGAATGTGAAATAAAGAGTTCCCCAGACAAAAAAGGCTAAAAGAATACATCTCCACCAAACCAGCATTGCAAGATATGCTAAAGGGACTGCTTTGAGCAGATTAAGAAAAAGAGTGAGAGAAAGAGGAACACAGATACAAAGGGGAAACACAGCAATGAATAAATACCTCTCAGTAATAACCTTAAAGTAAATGGATTCAGTGCTCCAATTAAAAGACACAGGGGAGTTAAATGGATAAGAAAACATGACCCACACATATGCTGCCTACCATAGACCCACATCAGAAGAAAAACCTATACAGACTGAAAGTGGAGGGTTGAAAAAAGTATTCCAAGCAAATGGACAGGAAAAAAAAAAGCCAGGCTAGCAGTACTTATATCAGACAAAATAGACTTCAAAACAAAGGCCATAAAAAGAAACCCACAAGGACACTTCATAATACTCAAGGGAAAAATTCATCAAGAAGACATACACATTGTAAATATATATGCACTCAACATAGGAGCACCCATATACATAAGGGAAATGTTGGAGGTCTTCAAGAAAAATATAGACACCAACACAGAGTAGGGGATTTTAACACCACACTGTCAACAAAGAATCAACAAGGATATGTGGCACTGAATGACACTCTAGATCAAATGAACTTGATTGATATTTATAGAACCTTTCACCCCCAAAGCAGCAAAATATACATTCTTTTTAAATGTACATGGAAAATTTTCAAAGATAGACCACATTGTAAGACATAAGACAAGCCTCAGCAAATTCAAGAAAATTGAAATTGTATCAAGCATTTGATCAGATCACAATGGATTGAAACTAGAAACCAACCACAGGAAAAAACTCAAGAATATCATACACATGAAGGCTGAGTAATATGTCATTAAACAATGAATGGGTCAACCATGAGATCAAGGAAGGAATCAAAAAGTTTCTGGAAAACAAATGAAAATGAACACACAACAACCCCAAACCTAGGGGAGACAGAAAAGGCAGCACTGAGAGGGAAGTTCATAGCAATACAGGCCCATCTAAAGAAGACAGAAAAATCTCAAATGAACAACCTCATTCTACGTCTACAAGAACTAGAGGAACAACAGCAAACTAAGCCCAGAGCCAGTAGAAGAAAGGAAAGAATCAAGATCAGAGCAGAATTAAATGAAATAGAGACTAAAAGAACAATTCAAAGGGTCAATAAATCCAGGAGCTGGTTCTTTGAAAAGATAAGAAAAATTGACAAGCTTCTATCCAGACTCCTCAAGAAAAAAAGAGAGAGGACCCAAATAAATAAAATCAGAAATGAAAGAAAAGAAATTACAACTGATACCATAGAAATACAAAGGACTTTAAGAAATTACTATAAACAACTATATGCAAAGAAATGTGAAAACCTGGGTGAAATAGACAAATTTTTAGAAACATATAATCTACCAAAACTGAATCAAGAAGAATCAGAAAGCCTGAACAGACCAATAATAGCAGATGAAATTGAAGCAGTAATCAAAAAACTTCCAACACACAAAAGCCCTACACTAGAGTTTTTTAGGAAAATTTTACAAAATATTTAAGGAAGAGCTAACCCTTATCCTTCTCAGACTATTCCAAAAAATCCAAGAAGAGAGACTCCCAAACTCTTCTTATGAGGTTAGCATCATTCTAATCCCAAATCCAAATAAAGACACAACAAAGAAAGAAAACTACAGAGTAGTATTGCTGATGAACATAGACACTACAATCCTCAACAAAATATTGGTAACTGCATCCAGCAATACTTTAAAAAGATCATACACCATAACCAAGTATGATTCATCCCAGGAATGCAAGGATGGTACAGTATTCACAAATCAATAAATGTAATACATCACAGAGAAAAGGAAAAAAATTATATGATCATATTCATAGATGCAGAAAAAGCATTAGATATTGAACAGCACCCATTTATGATAAAAACATTCAGCAAAGTGGGAGTAAAGGGAGCATTCCTCAACATGATAAAGACCATATGTGAGACACATACAGCCAGCATCATAGTCAATGGGCAAAAACTAAAAGTTTTCCCACTAAGATTAGGAATAAGAGAAGGATGTCTGCTTTCATCACTTCTATTCAACATAGTATTGGAAGTTTTAAACAAAACTTCCACAGCAATCAAACAAAAAAAAAAATAAAAGGCATCCAAATCAGAAAGGAGGAAGCAAAACTGTTTGCAAAAAAACTACTCAACCTAATGAATTTGGCAAAACAGTGGGATACAAAGTCAATATTGAGAAATCAAAGGTATTTTTTTACACCAACAATGAAATACCAGAAACAGAAATTAGGGAAAAAATACCATTTGCTATATAAACTGAAAAATAAACTACCTAGGAATAAAACTAACCAAAGAGGTAAAAAACCTGTACTCAGAAAACTACCCCACATTGAAAAAGAAATTAAGGAAGACACAAATAAATGGAAGCATATACCATGTTCATGGATTGGAAGAATTAACATCATCAAAATATTCATACTACCCAAGACAATCTATAGATTTAATGCAATCAAAATACTAATGACATAGTTCACAGGTATAGAACAAACATTTAAAAAATTTATATGGAACCATAAATAACCCCAAATAGTCTCAGAAATTTTGAGAAAGAAGAACAAAGTAGAAGGGATCACAATACCTGATATCAAACTATATTGCAAGTCCCCTGTAATCAGAACAGTCTAGTACTGGCATAAGAACAGACACATAGATCAATGGAACCAAACAGGGAACCCAGAAATTAACCCATGTCTTTATGGTCAATTAATATTTGACAAAGGGGGCAGGAACATAAAATGGAGTAAAAATAGCCTCTTCAACAAATGGTGTTGGAAGATCTGTACAGCTACATTAAAAAAAATGAAACTCCATCACCAATTTACACCATGCACAAAAATAAACTCAAGTTAGATAAAAGACTTAAATATAACTTGTGACACCATAAAAATCCTAAAGGAGAGCACAGGCAGGAAAACTTCGGATATTCTACACAGCAATATTTTCACTGATATATCCCCTAGAGCGAGGGATATAAAGGAAAGAATAAACAAATGGGACTTGATCAAATTAAGAAGCTTTTCATGGCTAAAGAAATCACCAGCAACATGAAAGGGGAACCAACTATATGCAAAAACATATTTGCCAGTGATACCTCAAACAAGGGTTTGATTTCCCAAATATATAAAGAACTCACATGATTCACAACAAATGGGCAATGGACCTGAAAACACACTAGCCATCAGAGAGATGCAAATTAAAACCACAATGAGATACTACTTCACACCGGTGAGAATGGCTATCATAAACAAGTCAACAAACAACAAGTGCTGGCGAGGTTATGGAAGAAAGGCAACCCGAGTACACTGTTCCTGGGAATGCAGACTGATGTAGCCACTGTGGAAAACAATATGGAATTTCCTCAAAAAACTAAAAATGGAACTGCCTTTTGACCTGGAAATTCCACTACTTGGAATATACCCTAAGAAACCTGAATCACCAATTCAAAAGCACCTATGCACCACAATGTTCTTAGCAGCACAATTTACAATAGCTGAGTGCTGGAAACAGCCTTAAGTGCCCATCAGTAGATGAGTGGGTCAAAAAATGGCGCTACAATTACACAATGGAATACTACACAGCAGAAAGAAAGCACCTCTTACCTTTCATGACAGCATGGTTGGAACTGGAGAGCATTATGCTAAGTGAAGTAAGCCAGGTGGTGGAAGACAAGTACCATATGGTCTCACCTATTAATGGAACCTAATCAACAAAACAAACAAGTTGAGCAAAACAGGACTGGTAGAAATGAGAGGGAGGTGGGGAGGGCTGGGTAGGTGGGCCGGGATAGTAAAAGACAGAAAACTCTACTTGAAAAACAATTAAAATTAAAGAAAAGAAGAGAGAAAAAACTCAACAGTGACCAGAGGGGAGAGGGTATTTGGGCAACTGGGGAAAGAATGGGGAGGGTCAAGTCAAGGAACATGTCTAAAGGACCCATGGACAAAGGCAATGGTGGCAGAGAGAACTGGATGTGGGAGGTGGGGTGGGTAGGGCAGGGGAGAGTAATGGAAGAAAAATGGAAACAACTGTCATTGAACAGTAAAAATAAAGAAAAAAATAAAGTAGCACAGACTAAGAGTCCCACTATGAAAATGATGACCACTGTGAGAACTCGTGCTGAGAACTGCTTAAGTGAGCTCTCTGTTCCAATCACTGTGCTGAGCATTTTCATGCATTATTTTTTATAAATTGCACCAAATCTATCACAGAGATAGTACTGTGTATCTCCATTTTTTGAAAGCTAAACGTATAGAGAGGTTAAATAACTTCTTGGAGTGAATCATCTAGTGTGTGGTAGACCAGGGATCTGAAGTATGGTCAGTTTACCACCCAAGTTTTCCCTCTTGATCAGGGTAACCTGCTTATTCAACTGGGAAATGTTTCCAACACTCTCATGCAGAGTGTTAAAAGATAATTTTAACAAAATCAAGTGTCTCATACAGATATGAAAATGAATACTTTTTAAAGATTTTATTTAACTCAGTGAGAAAACTGGTAAGGTCAGATGAAAGGAATGGACACATTCATAGATCAAAGATACTGGGATGACTGTGCAAATGGAGGCAAACTAATTTTCTCAGTGTGGGGGAGAGTTGTCTCCCCACTGGACATAATTTTTTTCTTTCCTATATACAGGAATTATTTTGTATTGCTATAGCTAATGCAATTTATATAATTGCAAAACAGCTCTGTTAAAGAAAAAAATTATTCCTGACACACATTAAAATGGTAAGGCATACTTTATTCAGTTCCCCTGTGACAGGTGTGGGGACCATACAGTGGTGCAGCAGAGACTGAGCCCTACCCTAAACACAACAAGGAAATGTGGGAATGTATGGTGAAGAAGCAGGGCAGGGGTCAATGGATGGGCTTAAACAAGATTCAACTGAATAAAATTTAAAGATCTTATTGGCTTTGAAGTATTCAATGACTCAGGAATCGGGCAGCATCCTGTCCAGCACACAGAAGTGCTTCAAAGAGTTGTGGAAGAGGGAAGGCTTTTAAAGGCAAGAAGAGAATGGAACAAGGACGTTTTCTCATAAAGAGTGCAAAAAGTGGATTGCACTCACTTTCCTCTGGGGGATGGAATGGGTCTATAAGGCCAATGGTCTTACTAGTGCTGACCAGGTAATTCCAGAATGACTGGTTTAAGGATAGAGGCTGCAACTGCAGTTAGGTTAGCTATTAGGTCTTGGTTTGCTGATGGGGCTTAGCACAAGTGACTCCATTTTGGGGCTGCTACTTGCTTTTTAACAATGGAAAACTACTCAAAGGAAGAATCAAGAGTAAGAAGGGATTCCAGCTAATCTGGTCTGACAGGATTTTTGCTGAATGAAGGCAGGCCAGTGTGATCAGATGTCACCTTGGGAAGATGAGGGAGGAAATTGATCCGATATTGAGGGTGATTATATGTGGGGGAAGAGGAGTTATGGGTAAACTGACTCAGCAAGCTTCTTGCTCAATCTGGGCTCTTAAGGCCATGCCCAAGGATTGATCCTAGTTGAAAAAGAGCTCAGAGGTGAGTGACTAGAGATTGGTCAAAGAAAGTATTTTTGCTAGCAAGTGTAGACTCAGAGTCAGTTTACTTAAAGGGGCACATGGGATGAATGCTTTAAAGAATGAATAGCTCACCATTGAAGGAGGAATTTTTCCCTATGAGGGGAGGTAGAATAGCATAATAGTGAAGAACAGAGAAGCATAGTATTCGGGCTCAAGACTCCAGTTCTAACTAGCAGAGTAGTTTTAGGTACATTCTTTAATCTTACAGTGTCTTATTTTCCTCATCTATAAGACAGACACAGTGCCTACCTTTTCTATTCATTGCGAGGTATAAATGAGATGACGGTTGTGTAAGGTGTTTCGAACAGTACCAGACACCTAATGACCATCCAGGAGATGTAACTGCGATCTTTGTCCTTAACCAGGAGGCATGTCAGAATTTCTGCATTAAGAAATGTGGGTATGAATACTAAAAATATACTTAGTTTATCCAAGGTTTTCAAATTCAAAGCACCTTAAAGAGAGCTCAAAACAATTGTGGCTGTGGAGTATAAGAAAGCGTTGTTGGAGGTGGGTTAAAAAATTTAGAAAACTGCACTGTAGATGAATTCTACCCTCATTCTACCCTCACTACTAAGCTTTTCTCTAGCCCCCAGGGATCTCCCACGTAAGGACCAGTGAAATGAAACACGAGTGCCCCAATGTCTGTCGCTTGTTTCTTTCCCAGTCAGCTCCTTTTTAAATTTTATCTTTCCTTTGCTAAAGGCTCCATTCCTATTTAGGATCCTACTCTTGCCCACATGGATTTAAAATTTTAATAAATCTCTATATCAGAATTATCCCTGTGGTAACCCTCACTTCAACCTTCTCAAGTGAGTTAATGCTTCCTGTCTGCTCCAAAAGACTCACTCATTTTACTATGTACTCATTTTAAAAGCAGTTTCTGTATTTTGAATAAAATGATAACTGCCAAAGCACAGATTCATGGTTTTTAAAAAAAATTAATATGATGACAGAAAATAGGCAGCATTCATTGCGCCAACTCAGCATGGTAAGCGTGTGTTTACCTGTCTGTCCTCCTCAGACTCTTTGTTCCAAGGCAGCAGGAACACTGTCTTGTTCACTGTCCTATTTCCTGCAGCCACCATTCTCAGTGGCTCGTGGTATGGGCTCTACTGATACTCCATGCATGACTGAACAAAGAGACAGGCCCTCAGGGTCTGCCTGTCCCTGTAGGCACCAAGACTTGGTTTTCTTAGTTCCGTGTGATTGGAATTTCAAAGGCAGATTTGTGTTAACTAAGCTCGTAGGCAGGTGATTTAGAAACCACAATATTAGTCAACTGAAGAGAGCAAAGGCTGGATGCATGCCTCCCTCAGGGAAACCACATGGGAGAGGGCACATCATAGTTAGCAATTTGCTTGATGAGCTTGAAGTCAGAACACAGGTAGCCACTGTGGCCCCAGTGTTCGAGGTCGGCCAGTCCATTAACACCTGTCTACAGGGGGGTTTCTGCTGGGGGTCAGCAAGGGGAAGAAGCATCAGAAGTATGTGGAAGAATTGTTACTCTTTGGGCTTTCCATTTTTAGGCTTCATTTCCCATCTGTTAAGAAAGTCCTTCTTCAGAGAGACTATCATTGATTAAATTTTAAGCTTTTCAGTGAGATTCACAATCTAGTTTTCCCCCCTTTATGGCCACTGTAAATAGAATTTGGATGTTCTTGAAACTTCTTAGTCACCTACAGGCTGATTATTTGGGGGGACATTTTACCTGTTCAGAGGACTGATTGCATGATTACACTAATTACAAGTCATGCTCAGTAGGTGATGTAAACTCTGTGTTAGAGATCTTGGTGGGTGATCACTATTGATAACATAGAAACAGTGGTTTTGTCAGGATCAAATCACTTGCTCTTTTGGAGATACTCTTCGTGTTATCAGAGTCTTAATTTTTATTATTTTTCACAAGTCACTGTAATCTCTTCTTGCAATTCTGTGAAATCTTGCCAGGAGGTTTTGTAAACTGATCACTTTCAACTCAAGACTGACCTATAAAGAGAGAATTTCTTAAAAGCAGATCAGCCATCCAGGTAATAATGATAGTAGAGATGATTGATTTTGTGTGCTGAAGTGATAAAAATGTGCCTGAAGGGTTGGTTGCCAGGACCAAACAAATAAATTCTATAATTAAATAATGAGAGCAGTCAGAATTCATAACATGCACGGAATGGAGAAAGAGGAATTTGTAGCATTTAATGTTTAGCAAACTGTCAATAAAAGATGAGTCACGGTCAGGGTCTCTGTACATCCAGCTAAGGAGTGTGGAGCATGTCCTGAGGCGATGGGGGCATGGAAGGTCTTGGAGCAGGGACAGGACATGATCAAATGCACACAAGGCCTCTTACCTTGGGGGCAGTGAGGATGGAGCAGAAGAGAAAATAGGTTGGTGTGAAGATGTTTAGAAAATAGGCAGTCTGTGAAGACTGTCTCACAGGAGAGAGTCCTTGGAAATAATGTAACTGAATACCAACCAAAGCAACCAGTTGCTTTGAAGTAACAGACAGAAAAAGTAGAACCATGGGAGACACCAACATTTGTGGACTGGCCCAAGAAAGACCTGCAAAAGGACCCTGATCAGCAGTCAGATGTAGAAAAACAAAGAGAGAGGACTGTGATGGGGAACAGGTGCGGAGTGAGTGGTCAGTGGTTCAAATACTCTTGAGGTGTGAAGGAAGAGGACTTAAATATGCCCTGAATTTGGAGATGCTCTCCATGAGTGGTTTAGTGGATTCGTGGGTAAAGGAAAGGGACAGTGGTAGACTGCAGTTTTAAGGAAGAGTAAGGAGTTAGGTCGAAGGGAATAGCAGAATCAATTATTTGGCTTGCTTATGACTTTCAGTTGATAGAGAATTGAACATAAGAAGGAGAGGGTGGAAGGGAAAGGCTGAAGATCCAATAAAGAGAAAAATGAAGGGATGGGCCTGGATCTTAGAGGACACGGGGTGGGATGGGATGGCAGGTGGCTTGTGTGTGTTTTTTTTTTTTAAGAGGAGAGACACTTTTTTCTTTGAGACTGGAAATGAGGATGGCTTATAACAAGCAGTCAATTCACTCCAGGCAGCGGTGTGGTTTTTTTTTTTTTGTCTGAAATAGGAAGCATGATTAAATAAGTTAGGAAGGCACAGAATAGTGAGGACAGATGAACAGTGAATGTGGAAAATAGCTTTAGATGGAAATGGAAGCAAGAGTTAGCTAGTGCCATGTAATACAATTGTCAAGATGGACAAAAGGCCAAGCAAATTGGACACCATGAGTTACCAAGGTAGCAACCCACCTGCAGTGTGATTTCCCCCCAGCAGTCCTGGGGGCTTAGATATAGGAACGTATTGTTCCAGGGGTTCTATTGCTCCCTTAGCACAGATTTGCCAGGTGAGTGTGATTAAGTGTCAAGGGAGCTGGGAATTGAGAGCGCTGGCAAGATGCTACAAATGAGCAGACAAGCAACCTTACGTAGTGACGAGTGGGCAGAGACTGAGATCTTACAACGGAGCAAACAAAGAGGCACTGGCAGGGCCGCTAGAGTCGTCTCAGCAGTCTGGTCTGGGAGACTTCGAGCGCTAACGTGGCCCACCTCGTTCTAGAAGATCTCTGAGAGGACGGCCACTGTCCCTTCCATGACCCGTTGCAGGAGCACTCTCAACTGCAGAGCTTGGTAGAGCACATAAGGACTTACATTTCTTCTCCAGCTAATTCTGGTAACAAATAACAACAAGGGGTTTTCATCAGAAGATTCAAACAGTAGTAAGAAAGCACCAGAGCCGGCAGAAACATAATGGTTATTTTAAGCCCACATGAGTCTGGCCCCAGGGATTTTGGTTCTTAAGCCTACTTAGCAGCCCCCTTTACTCCTGTGCTTTTTTTCCTCCCAAGACCAAGTGCTCATACCGTCAACTTTAGTTAGTTTTAGGGGGTCATCCTTCTCCATTTATCTCCTGGACTTCCACCTGGATGTGAGCTCCCCGGCAGCAGGCTCTGGTGTGCCTCATCTCATAGCTTCCTATGCCATTTCAAGTTCTCCCTGACATCCTGTCCTTTCAGATGGGCTTTTCCAACCGGACTCCCAGTAAGCCTTCCTGAAGTTACAGGCCGGTCCACACTCTTGTACAATCTCTCCTTCCACCAGGTTGCCTCTGACTCCAGGTCTTTGGAAATTCCTCTTTCATCTCAGTCAATTTCTCACCACCCTCTTTGATGTCTCTGAGAGATGTTCCCAAATTAGAAGTAAAGGAGGATTCCATCTAATGCCTTTATCCACAGTAGGTGCCAACTTCTCAAATTGGATCTGCCCACAGGTCGTGGTCTCTCTCAACTCAGAAGTGAGATTTTTCTTTTCCTCTTTCAAGAGCAAGTAACTCCACTGTGGATCTCCTCAGGAACTCAGACTGAATAAACATCTAGTTCTTCCTTACTCACACACCAGTGGCTGACTAGTCTAACCCAGTGATCTAGCCTACTCACTGGGAAATTAATACCTTCCCCTTCTCCAGGGACTCCTGACATCCCTGCAGTGTCAGGTCCTCCGACATTTTAAAACATGGCGCCCTGGCTGGTGTAGCTCAGTGGATTGAGCGTGGGCCTGCGAACCAGAGGATCGAGGTTCGGTTCCCAGTCAGGGCACATGCCTGGGTTTCAGGCCAGTTCCCTGCAGGCCAACTCCCAGCAGGGGACACACCAAAGGCAACCATACATTGATGTTTCTCTCCCTCTCTCCTTTCCCCTCTAAAGATAAATAAATAAATAAAATCTTAAAAGAAAAACACAACATGGTGGTCACACCACTGATCTGTGTTTCTGTCATGGAACAACAAGCATTGTTGAAACCACATGAACTGGGGATTTGCCTCAGGGGCAGCGTGGTGGTGAGATGTTTAATGTAGACAGATGTTTGACGTTTACGGATCCCACATGCAAGCACTTCAGTGTTTCCTTGGAAGGTTGCACTGGCAATATGTGAAAAAGAAGAAAACCATGAAGACTCTTTGAAGACTCATGAAAAGGAGATGAGAGAAACAGAAAGGAGAGGAAACCCAAGAGGCTTCCCTTTCTATTCCTTTCCTTTCACCAGGAAATGACTTTCTGTGGGTGGGAGGAGTTTCTAAGTCTGTTGTAAGAACAGTTACTGGTTTGAAGAAAGAATACAAGGATGTGTTTAGGAGAGTAAGAACACAGCATTTATTTAGTGACTTTCGTGTTCTGGGTGCCAGGTGTTTTAAAGTACATCCCATATAATCCCTAGTCCTAGGGGTGCTGTAACAGAATACCATAAACTGGGTGGTTTATAAACAGCAAACATTTATTTCTCTCAATTCTGGAGGCTGAGAAATTCAATATCATGGCCCCTGCAGATCTGGGGTCTGTTTCCTCATAGTGTGACAAACACATGTTCCGCTGCCTGCCACTACCAAAGCCAATACTCGAGAGGCAGGGGCTGAGGTAAAGGAAAGTGGTTTATTTTCAAGAACAGCAACCTGGAATATGAGGGACTCATGTCTCGAAGCCCATCTCCATCTCTCAGTGGAGGCAGAGGTTTTTATAAGGAGGGAGAGGGGGACAGAACAAGGAGATCACAGGAGGGAGTTGCAAAGTACTCTACGTGCAGACAAGCACAGTCCATTCCAATAAGGCAAGTGATGGTCCGGTGTGCCTCATCCTGGTTTAGTCATCCTGGATTCACGTCATCCTGGCTCCATGATTGAAGGTCAGCAATTCTCCTGAAGCTGGCATGACCGTAAGTCTGAGTCTGTATCTCTTGATATTAATTCCTAGGATTCGAATACACGCCTGCCTGTTCATATACAAGCTAGCTACGTATTAGTCAGAGTCAGTACTTACAGAAATAATGTCAAAAGAATGGCAGACTGGGTTAACATTTACCACCGACACAATGTTCCGCTGTTACAAATCTGCACTGTCAAATTTCCTTCCATTTCTATGGAAGTTAGGAGGTGTTAGCCAAAACATTTAAGAAAGCTAGAAAAATTTATGGTACAGTCTTGTTTATAGGTTAATCTTTAAAAAAAAGATTTAACAGACAATTTACTGAATTAGAGTTTAATGTTCATAACTGTATAGTAGGTTCTATTGAAACATAACTTTTCTCCTAAAATCACCTTCATTTTCATCAAAGAGCCATGTCAAGACCAATTCATTTACTGCATTAGGTCCAGTTTCAGTTTGACCTGATTATTTGCACGAACACCGGGAACAGTGATTCATCGAATCGGCTTTCTGAAATCTGCTTTGCTGGAGTGTGACAAGGAATTTTCAGGTTAGACTTTAAGTAGCCATGCAGGGCAGAGAAGCCAAGCCGTTCAGTTGCCATCGGGTCCTGCGTGCGATACCTACAGATGTGGGTCAACTCCTCCAGTTCTCACGGCCCCCAAAATGTCTTGAGGTTCTTTCCTTCCATCTCCCAGGAAATCAACCTTCGCTCCTCACCCGGAAAGACTGCCATGATCCACATGTATAAGCAACGCACCAGGCCGTCCTCCAAGGGGCTTCCATTGGCTTCCCAAGTCCGTCTTCATACCATAAAGCTTTTAGTGACCTTGACAACTCGTAGGAGGCTGGAGAAGAGGTGGGGGAGATACCAGGCTTGGCACAGCTTGAGGTGCTTCACTTTAGACGTGTCTGTATTTTATCCTTTTCCTTATCTTACTGAGTTTTACTCTCTGAGAGGCGAGTGGGATCTTTTCCCTTTAGAGGATCTCTGGGGTGGGGCAAACTGTGAGCCAGGTTGATGGAGTCTCCAATGTGGCACTTGCCACAGAGTCTAGGTGTGTCTCTTTTAGATGTGACATTCCAATCGAAGTCTTGGCTATAAACCTACATTAGAAACTGGAAGAAATTGGATCTGATTTCATGCAAATAAACATATTGCCATGAAAATAATAATACACATTGAGTTTCTAAATTCTGGAGGAATCAAGTAGGGAGAAAAATATAAATGTTTCAATATTGCTACAATTTACCAAATTGCTCTAGGAAAACACATGGTTTTTTATCAGCAATATTTTGAATAAATTCACAAGGACAATAGTTATCCTCAGTTTATTTAAGTCCCACAATCAATTCTTATTTACACTGATTATCCACCAACATCTTTACAAACTCGGTTCATTCCCAAGAGCTCCATAAATCCCCATCTGTTTCAAAGGGATGGTCTGAAAACTTATTCTGAGAAACTTATATTTTATAATAAGTCAAAATCCTTTCCATGGATCTTTTGAAAAATGTGATATTTTTGCAAATGCAACAGAGTAAAACAATGTCTCTAAATGACAAAAAGCACATTTAAAATGACATGGTTATATATCTGATGATGATGCCGTTGACAAAGGAATTCGCTTTTTTTGTAACATTTTAAGATAACAATCAGAACTACGAATGAAAGTACATCAGACTAAGAAATCAATTCATTTTTCACCACTGTCAATTTTACTTGGAGTTTCTGTTGGGAAATAATAGTTGGTTTTCGAAAATCAAAAGGAGCTTTTGGGTTTTTCATTTGTCATTAAAGTTATCACCTTGCTTTACTGTCTCTGTGTATGCCTTTCATTCCTTTTTTATTTCCTTTTTGCCCGCTTCTATTTCCCTTCTTGAGAAGTCCTTCTCCACTGCCCTTCCTTTCTGCATGTCTCTTCCCGTCATCCTTTCTCGCCTTTTTTCACTTCCTCAATTTCTTCTCTTTTTGCTCCTTCCCTCTTCACAATTTTTCTTTAATTTGCACAGACCCCCTTGGACTTACTCTAACCCTCTACAAGTTACACAGTCCTTCTGCAACTTTCCTAGTCCCTTTTCGTTTGCTTTTTTAAGTCATCCAGAAATAACCGGTTTAGAATAACCCACTTCCAATTCTATTTCCTTCAAAATAGATTGCCTTTTTTTTTTACCAAAACCATATATTTTCCCAACTTAATTAGAATTCTCAATTTTTAGTGACAACTAAAAGTAAGTATTTAACATTCTCTTAGATTAGCATATTTATGAATACATTTAATAACTTTCAGAAACAGTTTTTTCCATTTGCAAATACATTTACATTTTTAAAAGGCATAATAGAGATAACACGAACTTTTTTATAAGCACAGGCAAAAACAAATATACTTTATCTTAATAACTTCGAAAGACATCATTTTAACTTAAAATGCTTATTTGGGTTCCCAGTGATGGCTGCATTCCTTTAGTGTGCTCAAGAGCAAGCTATTTAATTCTCTAGTGACCTTGACAACTCGTAGGAGGCTGGAGAAGAGGTGGGGGAGATACCAGGCTTGGCACAGCTTGAGGTGCTTCACTTTAGAAGTGTCTGTATTTTATCCTTTTCCTTATCTTACTGAGTTTTACTCTCTGAGAGGCGAGTGGGATCTTTTCCCTTTAGAGGATCTCTGGGGTGGGGCAAACTGTGAGCCAGGTTGATGGAGTCTCCAATGTGGCACTTGCCTTCCTGCTCTGTGGCTCTGGGGGTGGAGGGTACAGGAAGGGACAATGTCCTATGTCTGCCTTTCTGTCTAAGAGAAAACTGTCCCCCAGCTGTCTCCTTGATATGGTAGACGCTCCAGTTCCTCTCTGCATGCCACCGGCGCCTTTCAAGCTGCTACCCCAGTGCTGGAGCTCAGAGGGAGTGAGTCTGAGTATGGGTTCTTTAAGAGGAACTGCTCGGGACTCCTGAAGTTTCTTCTACCAATTCAATCCCTGATGGTTTTTGCAGGCAGAAGTTATGGGGATTTAATCTTCCTGGCACTGGAACCCTGGCCGGGGGGTCTGGTGTTGGGCTGGGACTCCTCACTCCCGAGATATCCTTCCCAAATTTTTACCCACCACATGTGGATGTGGGACCAGCCCGTTCCACGTCTTCACCCCTCCTACCAGTCTGGACAGACGTTGCTTCTTGAGTTCTGTAGTTGCCAGACTTCCATTCCACTCGATTTCTGATGGTTCTGAGTGGTGGTTGTTGTATATTTTAGTTATAATTTTGATGTGGCTGTGTGAGAAGGTGAGCTCTGTTTACCTGTGCTGCCATTTTGGTAGGAAGTCCTTTACGCCTCTTTAAACCATTAATTTTAACCTACGCTGAGTAGAATCCTCATGATGTAACAACTTGAAAGCTTGCACATTAGAGATCTTATCTTATTTACCAAACCTCTAGCAAAAAAGTTCTAATTAATCTAAAATGCAATCTAATAGACTCTCTGAAGGAACTGAGACCAAACCACTCCTTTCAAAACAGAAGCAGAACCAAAATCTAAAGCACACAGTGCAAGCAAGTATTCTAAAACACTGCCTCTAAAAGGAGAGGCTGAGACTAGCCTTAGACTCTTAATCTCACACCACCTCATACTGGAAATGACCCTGACGAGGTCCAAGTGCCACGAAAGCCAAATGGCAGAGACTTTATCTCACGGCAACCAGTAGAAATGACCTTTACAAGGTCCATATGGTATGGTGGAGACAGAAAATTCCTGGTGTATACAAAATAGCAAAGATCAAACCAAGTCTCCAAAGGATAAGAAAGCCAAGAATAACTCTTAACCAAGACAGACAGACAGAGAGAAAGACTTCCTTTCACTGGGGAACAAAGAAACAAAACTAACAATTACAAAGCTGTATGCAATGAGAAAAGCAAAAAGTAAGCAAATCCAAACTGAAAGAGCACCCCAACCAAACTCCACACTGGGGAACTGGTTTTTTTTTCTTGTCACTGAGTCATGCCTACTGCTAAGGGGTGCCTCCTGATTCTTACAGAATTCCAAATGTTTCAAAGAACCCGAGTGGTGAGGCAGGCGCTTCTTTCTGGCTGTGCGCACCAGGGATTTGCCCAGCCTGGGCTAGTCAGCCCACCAGCAGCCCGGTGCCTTTCAGCAGCAACGAGTTTAAAGGCAGCTGGTACCTCCACAAGGAGAGCAAGAAGCGTCCCTGAGATAAAGAACTCTTGACAGCTGCTAGAAAATGTCTGCAGTCCTTGCCATTGAGTCAGCCTGCCAAAAGCAGCTAGGACTCCAGCTGGGCCCTCTGGGCCTTATTGGAGTCCACATTGTCCCATCTGAAGCCTCCCCCTTATCACCTCCCAGAAGCTCTAATACCATCACCTTGGGGAATTTCAACAAAGGAATTTGGGGGACACAAACATTCCATCGATAGCATCCCTATAGCTACTTTATTGAGCAAAGATTTAAAAAAGGAAACCCTTACGTTCAAAGACGACAGTCAGAGCATGGAGCCTGGATTCAAAGGCTGGTCCTGCTGACATGTACTGACCCTGTTTTTTCCTGTGACTTCATTCATTCCTAGCGACCATCCTCCAAGCACTCTCCCTTGCCTTCCAAAAGTCTTCTCTGATTTAGTTGGGAAAACCTGTTTTGACTTTTTATTAACAAATATACTCTCCAATTTAAGGAAAGCTTTATGGCATTAAATCCTATGGGTGCCTGCTCATCACAGTTTTACAATTCAGTATTGCAAAGCCATCATAATTCAAAGCACTGCTGGCTTGGTAATTCCCTTCATTAACGGTGTTGCCTGAATAAAATACACAGCCAATTAGAAACAAACAAATCCTGGGAAAGTACGATAGTACATTCCAGAAGCAGAGAAGGTGAGACATATAGACAGAGGAGGGCAAAAGAAGAAGGCAGTGGGGAAGGGGGAGAAAATCCTATCATGATAAAGAGGTATTTTATGAGCCCATATATACTCTGTGCACAGTGTTCTTAAAAGGTATTTCCGAGCCATATTGGAGAATTAATTATGAATCTTTCTCGTTTATATCTCTACCTGTATACCTTCTCTTCCCTCACCTTCCCTCACATCCAATTTATTTTGAAGTCCTGTCAGACTTATCTCCAGAACAGAACTTATATCTCTAAGCTTCTCTTGGGGCTGATGGACAGTGTGGTGCCGTCGTCCACACCTGTATCCCAAACTCCTCTCTTTCTGGGCACTCGGGGTGGGTGCTCTTTTCTGACTCCCACTTGGCAGTCAGGTCGGGGTGGGGCCTGGGTCTGCTCGGGTGGCACTAGAGCGTTCAGATGCAGGGTCAGAGTGTGCCCCCAGCACGCTCTCCTTCTGCCACAGCAGTAGTGGAAGCAGGTTGCTGGAATGAAGGTGCCCCAGGACTACCCTTGGGAACCACCCTGCCTCGTTTCAGGAGCTGTAAACCCCCCATACATAAGGCTGAGTGAGCGACCTCCAGAATGTGGGCCACAAGGAGACAAAGCTTGTCTCTGGTAGCAAACACTGTCTCTGCTTCATCCCCCTACCCCCAAAGCATGGTCGGTTACTTCATGACCATGACAGGTACGACTCCTCGGAGGAGGGGCAACCTAAGCCAGACACGATCACTTGGGAGGCCACCATGGAAGGACTCGGGGGGGGTGCAACAAAGAGGGAGCAATGGACCCTCGCCCCCGGCTATTCTGACATAGCCTGAGTCCCCAGGTCCTCTGGGAGAAGCACTTCCTGGCTCTAATCCACTTAAGCCTGAAAACCTGTGATGGGGAGGCAGTGCAGCCCCTTGCCAGCTAGAGAGGAATCCAGGGTGATCTGGCAAAAGAAAGAATTCCTAACAATCCTGTGAAGCCCGCTTTGCTAAGAATGTTTTTAGTTAAGTGATAAAGGCCCGAGCAGAAAATGAGTGTGTTTTCCCAAAGCCTTGTAGCCCTTTAGCTAATAGACCCTGACTTAGAAGAAGCCCTAATGGTTCTTTGTATACTACCTACATTTTACTGCCTGATGATGATTAATAAGTTGTACCTGAACTCCTGCGCAAAAAAAAAAATTAAAAAATTAAAAAACCTGTTTAGGTAAGGGTCAGTGCACTCTCCCCTTGAGAGAGTTGCCAGACTGCTCCGAGGCACTCCCCCCTTGAGGGAGTAGCCGTGCGGTCCTTTTCCTCCACAGGACTTGGTAGTCTGTATGAATTTGTCTCATGTCTCATCCATGACACTGCGGGCACTATGAGCCAGTGCACACGTCACGTATGAATCTGTAAACAGCATGAAGAGCTGCCCTAGAAAGCCACGCAGTCGTGCAGTGGGCATTTCATGAGCAGGTACCAGAACTCAGTGATGTAAAACAACTGTGAGTTGGGTGTTGTTTTTTATGACATCATATCTAAGTTGGCATCATGCCTCTCTTAAAACCCTGTGGACGCCTCCTAACTTCTCCTTTTCCTGCAGCCCTGCTCTCCCTCATTTCATTTCTCCATGCAGTGAACCTCTTAAAGCAGACACCAGGTCACACCACTCCCCCACCCCAAACCTTCAATTGCTTCTCCTTCTTATCCGGATAAATTCACAACATGCCTTATCAGGCCCATGCCCTCTGGCCCCTACTCGGTGCTCCACACACCCGTCAGCCTTCAGCTGTGAGCCCCACCTCCTTCATTCAGCGCCTCAAACACTCTGGGTTACTCCCCGTTCTGGGCCCTCTGCCTGCAGTGCCTCCACCCCCGCCCCAACTTCCCAAAGTCCATCTCGCTCATTGGGATTATCCTTGAGATCACCACCTAAATAACACTATCTCAGAGGCCCCTCGGTGTGCAGGGGTCTCCCCATTACACTCCTCCAAGGCACCCACTGCTGTGTTAATGATCTGAATCACAGTTCACAGTTCTACGCTATATTCGCTCGTGTGGTGTTTGGTTTGATGTGTCTTTCTCCCTGACCAGACTGTAATCTCCATTAAGGAAAGAGACAGTGCTTGTTTTATCCACCTCCAATATCCTAAGCATCCTGGGCCCAGCCCCCAGCCCCTATTAGGCTGTCTTCAGTAAATGCCCTCAGGATGGTGAAATACACGAATTAACAGTAGTCAGAGTTGAATGCACAATTTTGAAGTCTAAGGGAAATGATATGTAATACTTTTTGACCATTTCCTGTATCAGGTGTGGTACCAACTGCTTTACATGCTTTCTTTGTCACTGTATACATCCGGACAATGACACTGAGGGAAGGATGAGGGCGTTCTGGGGCGTTGGGAAGGATGACTGGTGTCTGGGGCGTTTAACCAGCTTGCCTACCTCCATGAGGCTCCTTAGGCAGCCCAACCCCATAACGCCTCGCTTTTTGACTTGGTTTTGTTCCAACTCCAATTTTTCAGGTTCGTAAAAGCAAAAGCAACAGGCCCCGTATCACAGTTACTATAATAATCAAAGGCCAGACTTACCTTGTGTTCTTCTGGGGGGAACTATTGATCTCCTGTGTCTGCATGCTTCCCACCAGAGACAACGTCTGTTAAAAACGAACGCTGCTTACACACGCGATGATTAAAACTACTCAATAACTATTCATTGTACATAATAACCTCAAAATATGAAAATGTAAAGTCTTCCATAGGCGGTCCTTTCCTTTTTGACTTTATAGGGTGAGCTTTTTTAAAAAAAATTTAGATCTGTCAGAGGTGAAAACATTAATTTCCTTTTCTGTGCAGAAATCTAATAATGGAATAAAACCCAGACTTCGTTTGGGCACACTTTAGCAGTTAAATCTGCTTTTTGTTAACATCATCTTAGAAGCTCTCCTTTTCAATCAATCTTTCTGTGAAATCTCTTTCATGGAACAGCACCTCTCTGAGTGAGAAGCCGCCTCCACTGGCAGAGGGATGCACAAGCCTGCACCTTGGCTTCCAGAAGTTATCCAACAAAACGAGAAGGTAAGTTCTACTCTTTGTGTGTGATTTAATTTAACCATAACCCTTTTATATTCAAAATGTTTTATAGCAGCTTTGACATTATCTGAAAAATGAGACTGTGTTCCTGCTCAGGCTTGACCTTGAGCTTGGAGATGCTCCTGTGGGTGTGGAGATTGGAAGAGCAGCTGACCAGTGCAGCCCAGGATTGGACCCCACAGTGGGGACTCTGCCAGTTTGCCCCTGGGTCCATATTCACAAAAAAACTGTGTGTAGTTTCTCTGGCTACACTTTTCTAGGCCCTCAATCTTCCTGAGAATCTTACAAACATTCTGGACCTGATTTTACAAAAATGCACCCTTGTATTAAATTGCTTAAAATCCCAGAAAGTTGACAAATTCACCCCAAGTCCCACCTGTGGCTCACTCCCAACCTGCCCGCAGTTACCTACAATCCTGTATTTTAGAGAGTTTGTGACACCGTCTTCTCCACATTAGGAAAGGGAGATTTAAAAGCCACAAAGCTTCAGACGTAGAGGAGGCCCTGGTGGCCTAAGAGTCAGAGGGCAGAGGCACTGCCTTGCCCGTGTCTGGATGGGGCAGGGGCTGACAGTGCTGGCCAGGAGGAGCCTGTGGGGTGGGGGCATGTGGTGACATCTGCAGTCTCCCTCAGAAAAACTAATCAGAGTTGCATTTCACCGTGGTCTTGCCTGACAAAGTAGGAAGATTCTTCAGGGTAAGAGACATCGCGGATTTCCTCATGCTAGTCTCATGCAAGAGACACCAGTAACTTTCTCTCCTCCATATTTTAATATTTTCTTTCTCTTCCTAAAAATCTCTCCCCCTCTCTGTTTGCTTCCTCCCCCACTTTCTTCTTCTCTCTCCCTCTCCTTTTTTCCTCTGTCTGTCTCTCTCTCTCACTACTCCTACCCCCCACCCACAGACACTTCTTCCTCTTATACAGTGTTTAAGGAAGGAGAGTTTAAAAAGATGACTAAAATCCATTCACTCCCTTCCTTGAGGGTATGGGAGGTTGTATGTGTGGGGGTGGGGAGAAAGCAAGGTAGGCGACCTTGTCTAATTTCTTTTTCACTGTACCTCTGGGTTATAGACTAATGATTTTGTTAAGAGAACGAGACCTTATCCATCGAAAGTCCCCAGCAGGCTGTTCCCTGGCTAAAGTACTACATATCATGAACAGAACCCAGGATTTATGAGGCACATCTCCCTGGAGAGTGGCACCCAAGCCGTCCAAGTCAGTAGGTATGAAGGGCAGTGCTTCATGGTTTAAAAATTCCTCCTGTGCAAAGAACCTCACAGACCTCACCTTGAGACTTCACCTCCTATTCTGGGCCAAGGTGCATGTCCAGAGCAGGAAGACAGGGCCAGGGAGGCCACCCTTACTGTCCCAGGCAACTCTCCTCTTTGCCTGACTGGGACTCTTGACTGACTCTATCCTTGAAATTGTTGGGAAAACCTGATACGGGGTGAGATCTCTGATCCGAGTGGGTCTAGTTTGACCATCCAATCCTGTGCATTAGCTCTGTTTATCACAAAAGGATAGCCCTACTAAAATTTTTGTTTTCCTTAAATCCCAACTGACGAGCCCCAAGTTTCCTGGAGAAATTGACTGTGCTGAGGACCTTCAATTTGCCGTGTCTGATCCACTTTTCTCTCCTCACTACAGTTCAGTCTGGGTCATTCTTTGCTCTGGGAGGCCAGCTCACAGAGACGTCATCTATAGGCTCCTTTGTCATCTGGTTCCCTTTGGATTTGACTCAGAGAATAGCACTAGAAATTGATCAGAAAAAGGGAAGAAGGAAAAGCTGTGGAGTTGTTCCAGCTCAGTTACATCCTTGACTGAGGGATATCATTGCATCCAGAATGAAGGCCATGACTTGTGTTAGGACCCTTCCTTCCCCTCCCTCTGAACCTTTAGTTTAGGAATAAACTACAAGTAATTCACTGATATCGTACTTGGGTTTCCCTACATTTGGCCCAGGCCTTTAAGAAGAGTCCCTGAAATGACACAGTTCAGGCCATCATTCCTGCTGGGACCCTTGCTCACTAGCCCGTGCTTCTTCTTGAACGACAAAGTCACTGGATTTGGGTGTTGACCTAAAGTGGCTCATGCATCATGGATGACACTACACTTTTGTTTTGACCATGAGGAGCAGTTGTTTGTTGAGCTCTTCCTGAAATTTTTTCTGAAGGACTCAAATTCTGAACCTGTTCAGGATGAATGGCATCATGCCCCACGAAGAGTAGAATTTGGAACAATTTGCCCTTGCTCGCCAGCTGTACTCCTTGCCAACATGTGAAGCGGTGTGTGAAAGTTGCCTTTGCATCTTTTTCGTCTTCCTTTTAAATCTTCACCAAGGATATGCTTAACAAGGGGGGTGGGGAGAGAGAGAGAGATGTTGTTTGGTTGTCATTTGTATGAGCTCCAACCAAGGACCCGAACCCACAATCCCAATGTGTACACTGACCGGGGATCGAACTTGAAACCCTTTGATGAATAGGACGATGCTCCAGCCAAGCTACCTGGCCAGGACTGCCTTTGACTCTTCAACTTTTTTCCTGACATGAAGTCGTTTTGCACCCCAAAGTGACAGAGGTCCTCAACCTAAGGCTGATCCACAGCAGCGCATAGGAGTAAAGCATTTGAGTCAGCACGAGGGGAATTCTTTCATCCTGGAGAGTGTTGGTTTTTTTTTCATTCTCTCTATTTCCTCCTTTCTTTCTTTTTCATTTCTCTTTTGAGAGCCAAAGCAAATTTTATTTAGATAGAGAAAAAGAGGGTAGGATGCAGGTTCCTGAAGATAGGACCAGCTTCTTAATTAGGAAGCTGGACTTCTTCGTAATTAGGAAGATGGACTTGTGAGCCGGGGGGAGCTGTTGCAGCTGCTGCTCTCTGCGTCCCTGTGCACTGAATACGGGTTGGAGTAGATGCGGGTGAGCTCACAAGTGAGTTGTGCTGGACGTGTTCTCTTCTATGGCAGAGAATCGTACAACTCTCCTATGTGCATCCACAAAAATGATTAACGGCAGCGTGCTAATCAGAATGCCTCTGCACATGCCGTCATGTTTGCCCTCTCACTTTTTTCCTGTGGGTTTGTGCTTGGTGCTAAGACCTTTTCTCGTCTACCCTTTAGGGGGATGGCTTTCCAATACACACTCAATTTTCAGCTAGCTCCTGTAATTAGCCTGCACTGGCACTCTGTTCTGCAAAGGTCCAGAGAGAGCAGGCACGAATAGCCCATTGTGATGAAAGTGTTATTTTGCACATAGGAAACTAATTTTTTCAGTCGTATTGTCTATTGTCAGAAACCGGGCATTCTGCAACCAGTGCTATTACAGACTTACAGGGGACAATCAGAAAAGCTATTCAGTGTGTGGTGATAAAAAGTAACGTTATTTTCTTAGAAATAATTATTTAGCTCTATTTTCGTCATGGTCTGTTGAAGTCTTAGAATTTTCTCATTCTTTAGCCACTTTGTCGTTTTCAGGTTGCTAAGGCGGAATTAGGAAGATGGAGTTGTAGTGGGAGAGAAGCTGCTCTTTTTCTGCACTAGCCTTGACTCTGGTTTTGAGTCAGAGAAAAGCTGTTGCCATTCTGAGGACTAGTGGGCTAGGATACTGTGTCTCACGGGGAGAGGGGTATTGTTTGTTTTTTTTATTCTCTGTTTAAGAACACCGAACTCTACATAGTACTTCTATCCCTGGTGCCTATCACAGATTCAGCACATACTAGTTGCTCAGTAAGTTTGTTGAATAAATATAATTCTTAAGTTTTCGAAGCATTTTCTCTACCATCTCTAATTTCTAGCTTTTAGAAAATTACCCTGAAACCCATAAACTTTGACTTAGGTGTGGCTTAAACCATACACTAGTTGGTGAGTGTGTAGGCTTGATGACCTATTTCATGTGATACCATTTAAAATGACCTAGAACAATAGAATCTTCTGAAAGTAACATCTTAAAGGAGGACCATAAAGATGCTGGTTAGAAGGCATCCTTTGGCAGGGTGAAAGGCAAAGTGAGTCGAATACTTGCCCTAAATACTCTTCACTACTTATTATCTTGGAGAGTGAATTGCAGCTTGAAGAGAAAAAGTATAAGTTATGGCAGATAAAACTTCAGAAAACCCAAATATGAGCATATCATTTGACAGCCTGCTAACAAAGCAGGTTCCTAAGTTCCAGCCTGTCTGTCAGGAAAAACAAGTTCAGCCATTTATGAGATTTTCTCGACACAGAATAATATACTACTTGTTTCTACTCAGCTTTCAATCTTTGTTCCTTTCATTGCTTCTGAAAGTGGTATCACTATTTTTTTCTGCTCTCCTCTGACCCTTTAATTTACCTTTTCTTGCCAGCTTTTAAGAGCTTCAAAATCTAACATTCCTTCCTTCCTTGGTGTAGAGGTCAGAACGAAGATGTTAACACAAAACTGCCATTCATACCAGCATGGTATATTCCTAATATCTTGGGAAATTTCTCTTGGTAACTGAGGCAGTGGCTGTGTTTGCTGATATAAAATTTTAACTAGGGGCAGATGAACTAATAACAAGGCTGTGATAGATGTCCCCAAAACTATTTTTGTACTTACAAAATAAGAATTATGCCAAATCTATTTAAAGGTGGTTTATCCATCATTCTATACTTCAAAGAATGCATAAGAAATAAACAATCATATAATTTAAGAACTTGAAGTAATAAATTGCTCTAATTCATATACCTTCATGTTCTTAAAATGAGAATGTATGATTTTTATTTTCTCCAAAACTCCAATTTTCTCAGTTTAAACATAAAAAATGAGATTATGACTCATAATCTCAATGTCAGGCAACTGGTTAGTGGGAGGGTAGGAAATAATTGTTTTGTGGTTGTTGAGGTTGGAAGATAACCAGCATAATCCTAGTCTGATTTTCTTCTCTCTCCCTCTCTCTCTCTTTCTCTTTTAAAAAGAATTGTCCCAGTACAATTGTCTCCATTTTTCCCCATCACTTCCCCCCACCCCAGCCATTCCCACCTCCCACTCTCCATCCTACCCCACTTTGGCTTTGTCCGTGGGTCCTTTATACATGTTCCTTGTGACCCTTCCCCCTTTTGCCCCCATTATCTCCTCCCAACCCTCCTCTGGTCACTGTCAGTTTGTTCTTTATTTCACTAATCTGACTTTCTTAATAATTAATAAGAGTTTCTTAGTGTTATTTTTTACCATGCTGCAAGATTGAGATAGTATATTATATTATTATAACTTCATCAGTGGAAATAAAACTTCATTTTCCCTCAGGAAAATTGAAACACTGAGTTTCTAGTTACACTTAATGTCGATTATGTATTCATATCAGAAGCTGTCCCCATGCTTGCTCAAATAACTAGTCATTTGAAAGAAACCTTTAATACAAAGAGAATGACAGCAAAAATAATCACACACAATTAAAATCATTAAGAAATAATTGGAATTATTTGCAATTTTAGAAGTGGCACAGCGAAACCAAGCAAATTTTACTGTTGTTCAATATTTTCAAATAGTGTAACAGGCAAATGTTAATGGTGTACTTTAGTTATTATTTGTGGTAGCCAAACTCCCAAGTTGGTGCCCAGTGATCCCCTTCTGTCATTCAAATGCTTTCCCTCTACCTCACTGAAGGGGACCACCCTGTGTATCCAATACATTCTTGCAGAAAGAATGATGTGTGACTTTTAACACTAGGTCATGAAAGAATTTGATAATCTGCCATGCTGTCTATTGGATTGCTAGCTCTGAGAGAAGCCAGTTACCACCATGAGGACATGAAGAGGTCCACATGGCAGGAACTAAGGGCTCTGGACAGCAGCCAGCACCAGCTTATCAGCCATGTGCGTGAATCTCGTTGGCAGTAGGTCCTTTGGCCCAGACCACCGTCTTGACTTTGCATCCTAATGAGAGCGGCTAGGCCAGAACCACCAGCTAAGCTGCTTGGGATTTCTTGATTTACAGAAACTTTGCAATAGTAAATGTTTATTGTTGGTTTAAGCCACTAAGTTTTGCAGTACATCTATTACATGGCTGTGGATAAGTAATTGGCTATTCAATTCATAATTCTTTAGGTTATATTGTGATAGTAACAACTACCATTTGTGTGGGCCTACTATATGTGAGGTAATTTAAATGTATCTATGGTCTTGCAATGGTTTTTCAGAGTAGGATTCATTATTCTCATTCCACAAGGGAAAGAAATGAGCCCAGAGGGATTAAGTGGCCTGCTGAACATCAGACAGTTACAAATGGTGGTGCCAGGATTTGAAAGAAATTCTGACTGTTCTCTTTTCACTCGGTGCTACCGCTCTTCACGGGAGCACAATTACATGTCACAAATATAGGAAGAGAAGGCATTTGACTTTATAATGCGAAGCTACTTAAAAGTGACCCATCTCCACAAACACTACCCCCTTTGCTCTCCTGCATTATATATTTCACTGAAGCATCTGTAATGTAAGTATGCCCAGGCAGCGTTGGCTTGCACAGCAGTCACCCCGGTCACAACTTAGGGATCCTTGTGGCTTCTCTTGGTAAGATCACAGCTGAAGGCTAATGATTGTCATCATTCAAAAGTAATGTTGGGAACCTTTGGGGCTTTCTATGTGCTAATCATATATTAAATTTCAATTTCATAAACACACAGCAACTTCTAAGTGCCCAGCTCTCGGACAGACTCAGGGACAGTTATTCTCTACCTGGAGGTGGGTATCGGGCTCACGGGGAGCTTTAGCAGAGCACATGGTTGAGAACAGGAGACGGGCAACTCTTATGTAAGGGACAGAGTCATAAAGAAATCATTTCTACTTTTTAGCAGCTCACAAGGTATACAGAGAGTCAAACATTTACAACGTGTTCACTTGTTGTCATTCTTCTTTGCAGATTCCTCATCATCTCCCTTCATTTTTTGATGCCAGGGTGTCCCGGAACTCAGTCTTCAGGCCAAATTTAGTCTTTTCTTCATTCTTCATTCTCAGTCCTCAAGGACCTCATTGAGTCTTATGCATCTAAATACCACCTACATTGTGATGATTGCTAAGGTTAGAGTTCCTGCTTGAAGTAATTTCTAGATTTGTATGAACCTCTGCCCAATAAACACCTATAAAGAATCTCGAACCTAACACAGCTCACAGCGTCTCCTGGACCTCCCCTTAAACCGTAAGCTCCAATAGTCTTCCCCACCTCAGCTAATGGGGAGCCTCTTCTTCCAGTGCTCAGGGCTAAATGCTTGGAGTTATTCTGACGTTCTGTTTTTACCATCCTAATATCGGTCACTAAATGTCACTGGCTACATTCAGATCATACCCAGAAGCCAATCGTTTTGCCCTAACTCTGCCACTGCCAATCTGGTCTAAGCTGCCTTTATTTCATGCCTAAATTGTGGCAGGCATCTCTTAATTGATCTCTTGGCATCCACCCTTGTGCTCTTAGAGACTATTCTTAACAAGATGTACACAGAGAACCTTTTTACATATGTCAGATCAGGTCACTTCTCTGTTTCAATATCTTCCCACTTCACTCAAAATACAAGACAAAATTCTTACAGTAGCCTTCATGGTCCTTGCAGGCACTTCTCAGATATACATGTAATCTATTTGCCAATGACAAAATAAAGGAGCAAAGCTGTATTGGGGGAAGGAATTGACTACAGATGGTAAAGTAATAGTCATAACAACCTGTAGTTTGGTTTATAACAATAGATGTAGTACTATGTAACAAAGATTCCACAAAAAAACAAATAAAAGGGAATAGAGGTGTATAAGAGTAATATCTCTACATATCAGTACAATTAAACTTGTATAAATTGGAAGCTGATTCAGAACAGTTTATATATGAGGTCTGCCCAGAAAAAATCCAGCCACTGTTAATATAATGAGAAGGGTTTTCACAACATCAATGTAAACTGGCAGCCAAGGAGAGTGGACTGGAGTGTGCATGCGTGAACAAGGATGACTTCACTGTACTAGTCAGTGGGGACAGTAGATGCCATTCGGTGAACATATATACTGTGTGGCCATTGCATTCAAAATGAATGAGCGAGTAGAGCAACAAATCTGCATCAAATTTTGTGTTAGGCTTGAACATTCCTTCATAGACACTATTCAAATGATGCAGAAGGCCACAGCTATGGGCGCCTGGTGATTGGGAGCTTCATCAGGACAACATGCCCACTCATGCATCACATCTCATGCAGAGTGTTTGGTGAACATCAAATCACCCAGGTGACTCAGTCCCCCTACAGCCCAGATTTGGCACCCTGTGACTTCTGGCTTTTCCCCAAACTAAAATCACCTTTGAAGGGAAGAGATGTCAGACCATGATGATATTCAGGAAAATACAACAGGGCAGCTGATGGTGATTGGGAGAACTGTGTGAGGTCTCCCAAGGTGCCTACTTTGAAGGGGACTGGGGAGACATTGTCCTGTGTACAAGGTTTCTTGTATCTTATATCATCTGCAGTAAATGTCTCAATTTTTCATATTATGTGGCTGGATATTTCCTGGACAGACCTCATATATGGTAATTCTAAAGCAAACCAGTAAAAATGTAGTTGAAAATTATTAAAGACACTAAAATGCTACATTAGAAAATATTCAAATAAGGCAAAAGAATGATACAATGGAAGACTAGAAGAACAAAAAACACCTGCTACATGTAAAGACAGAAAGTAAAATGTCAGAGGTAAATAACTACATAGCAATAGCATTAAATGTGAATGGATTAAATCATGCAATCGAAAGCCAGAGATTGTCAGACTGGATTAAAAGCATGACCCAGCTCTATACTACTTATAGGAGATACAGTTTTATTCAAAGATACAGACAGATTGAAAGTAAAAGTATGAGAAAAGGCATATCCTGGAAACTACAACCACAAAAATGTTAATAGAAATAAAGAAAGCAATTTTGTCACCATGAAAGTATACAGGCTTTCTTTCTGAGATGATAAAAATGTCCCAAAATTGACTGTAGTGGTGGCTGCACACACCTGTGAATACTCTAAAAATCACTGATTTGTGTGCTTTAAACGGATGAATTGTATGGTATATGAGTTATACCTCCATAAAGCTGTTAAATACCTTAATGGCCTAGAAATCACTTGGGGTTTTACTTTGATGCAGATTCTGATTCTGTGGGTCTGGGAGGGGCTGAGACTCTGCCCGGCTGACAGTCCGACTGTGTGATGCCTGTACTGCCAGCTTGAGGTCCACACTCTGAAGAGCAAGGCCTAGCCCATCAGCTTTCTCGTCACCTTTCTGACCTCATCCCCGAACACCCTTATGAGTGGGTTCACTAGCGAGTAGTGGATGTTTCCAGCCTCCCTAATGATCTACTTTTTCCTTGGACATGCCATGCCTGCCTCTACCTCAGACCTTGGCACTTGTCATTCCCTTTGCCAAGAACGCTCTCCCATCCCCACACCCCCATATGTGCACAGCCTACTTGATCACCTTGTTCAAGGCTGTGCCCAACTACTAGCTCCATGTGAGGTCTTTGCTGACACCCTACCGATTTTGCCTACTTTTGTTCCCTCTTTTCCTGCATACTTTTCCTGTTCCCTCTTTTTCTTCACCATACAAACTACATTGTACTTCCCCCTGCTATTAATTTACATATTATTTGGTGTATTCGCTCGCTAGGGTTGCCATAACAAATTACTACAAACTAGATGGCTTAGACAACAGAAATTTATTTTTTCACAGTTCTGGGGGCTAAAAGTCCAAAATCAAGGAGTTGGCAGGTTTGGTTTCTCTTAAGGTTTCTCTCTCCTCCACTTGTAAATGGCTACATTCTCACTGTGTCCTCACAAGTTCGCTTTACATGGGCCACACTCTCGGTGTCTCTCTGCACCTACAGATTTCCTTTTCTTGTAAGGACATCAGTCGGTTTGAATTAGGGCCACCTTAATGGCTTCGTTTTAACTTAATCCCCTTTTCAAAGGCCCTGTCTCCAAATAGAGCCACATTCTGAGGTACTGGGTCCTCAACACATGAACTTTGGAGAAGACAATTTAGCCCATCTATTTTGTTTATTGTCAATCATCCCCTAATACAATACAAATTTTTTGAGAGCATGTTTTTAGAAAATCTATTTTGTTCATTATTGTATTATTGCTTACTAGCACAGTACCTTGCGCATAGCAGATGCTCGATAAGTATTTATGGAGTGAGTATGTGAAAACAAGAGGATAAGTGCTGAGAGATATATAATTGATTTGGATGGTGCAAAGGGCACAGAAGAGGGGGAGAACAACTCTGCTTGTGTCAGTCAGAAGAACTTAAAAGCAAAGAGTTATAGCCACTCATATATGGCTTAGAAACCTTACCAAGTATACTGTCACAGCTAGCTCCTTCACTACTGTAACTCACTCTGTAAAATATGACTCTTAAAGAAATAGAGGAACCCTAAATTTATTGGTTCTTTCAAAGTTTTTAATCTATGGGATCCTATGTTTAAAAATTGATAGTATCAGATTCCTGTTTGTGTTTTCCTCTCTGGATATCTTTTTATTTCTGGAGATTTCTTTCTGTAGGCTTGAACAGTGGGTAATCATTTTTTCATCTTCTCTTCAGAAATCTTACAGCGATTGTGTTGGAGAGGAAATGTGAAAATCTTAAATGACACTTCATTCTTTGTTTATTCACTCTTTCCTGTCCTGGTGATGTATTTGCACATTGTTGACTCTCGTGAAGCAGATCCTTTTTTTCTTCCTCTGAGGTACTACCTTGCTTTGGCATTGTGTGAAACTAGTCCAGTGAAGTAAGTTCAGTTACTCTGAATCATCCTGGTAAGTATGAATCATGAATAAGTTTCCACTTGTGGAATATATTCCTTTTTAACCTTTCAGACCTGCTTGCTACCCCTTTGTTCGTATCGCATGCTGTAGTAGGCTGACTTTTGGGGCTACAGTATTTGAACTCATGACCTTTGGCTTCTGGTTATGCTCACCCTATAGAAACAGAAAAGGTTAGGGTATTTAGACCTCCAAATCTGCCTAGTGTGGGCTTGGTTTAGGGGTGACTGCATCCTTTACAAAAGACTGTCACTCCTGCCCAGCGGCCTTCTCCTATGCCCAGAGCGCCAGCTCCTTCGGGGTGGCCTACTGACTTAGGGTGGTGGCAGCTTTCCTGCTCTGGCCCTGCTGCCAGCCCAGGTGTGCGACCTGCAGCAACCTGCGCCATCTTTCCTTTTCCACGTCCCGCTCCCATTCTCTCGCAGTCTAAGGTTAATCTCTGCTTGTAGTATTTCATAGCATGTATCTCAAACATGTAATTAATATAAAAACCCCAAAGGCTAGTTGTGTAGGGCCGAGAAAGTATTCTTTAAGCAAGATCATTGTCTGCCTTCTCAAATGTGGAGATTGAGAGATTTCACTGGGGCTCTGAAGAACATTGGCGTTGTAGGTAGGAGTTAGTTCCTAAAGCAGTTTTGGGGCATTTGACTTGTCGAAGGGACACTAAAAGATGTGGAATGGGCCCTGGCTGGTGTGGCTCAGTGGATTGAGCGCGGGCCTGTGAACCGCACGATCGTGGTTCGATTCCCAGTCAGGGCACATGCCTGGGTTGCAGGCAAGTTCCCAGCAGGGGACTCATGAGAAGCAACCATACATTGATGTTTCTCTCCCTCTCTCCTTCCCTTCCCTTCTAAAGATAAATAAATTTTTTTAAAAAAGGTGTGGAATGAATAAAAGTTTGAGATTCCTTTCTCCTCTGCCAGTGGATGATAACCACAGGATTCTAATTAGAAGTTACCGTCACGCAGAGTTGAGAACAATGTAAATTGAACCCTTCTGCTTTTCGTGGATGAAATGTCAGTGTGTCAACACTATTCATAGTTCAGCTCAGTCAACCTGCTATAGACTTCTCTTTGTTAGTTGTTAGACACTCATAAACCTTTTCTTTAAAAAGTATTTCTTAGTGGAAATGATTGGCTATATTGATTGAAAATCTTATAGGGCTATATTAATTTGAAGAATTTCATGTAGATCTATGCTCTTCAGGGGGTTCAAAGGCTAGCTACAAAAGGCTATTTAATCTACACAGAACATTGCTTGGAAATCTGACTTAAGGATATTGGAGTAACCCTACCCATTTCAGTAGACAAAAGAGGTTGGCTTTCACCATGAAGAGATGTTATAGGAAACTAAATCACTATCTCGGCTGCTTAAATGGTACTAAAGAATGAATATCCTCAAGATAACTTCTAGGCATCTATCTAATGAGTACCCAGTACATATTTAATGATTAACTTAATTAAATATGTATTACAGTTTTTAAAAACCCCTATTTATATCTTAATTGAGATAAAACTAGTCACAGCATGTGAGTCTTCATCTCCAAAGAGAAGTTTCCAGAAAAATATTTTAAATTTTAATATAATATTTACTTAGTATCATTTAGTATATTATTTATAATTTGTATCCCATTTTGATTATTATTAATAATGTTTTAAATACACATTATTTATTCTTTTGGAAATAACTACTGCATTATTTAGTATGATGTATTATATGTCTTAGGACGAGAAAATGTTTGTGATGGAATTAATTTTCAGTTTCATTATGAAAATAGATGAGATGCGGCATGATATACTAGCAAGAGAGCCAGACTGTGAATCAAAATACATGAATTAATTCTCAGCTTATCCACTTACAACACAATATTGAGAAGTGGTTTGTCATCTCAGAACTTCTAGTTTTTTCATCCATAAAAACTGGGCTAATATCATAGGAATCACTGCCCTTCAAGATTGTGGGGTGGGAGCTATACTTTATAACTGAAAACCACTTATAAATGTAAATTTGAAGAAAGTATGATGTGAGTTAGAGCATTTTACTTACCAGGAAACTTTTATAGAGACACATTTATCCCGCAAACGAGCTCACACTTGTAGCGTACATGTGATCTCTCCTTCTCAGATGGTTTTTCAACCCAGCCATTTTCTTACCTTACAAATCACCATGGAAGTGTGGCAATCTCAATTTTCTAAAATAACTGGTTGGTGATATATATATATATATTTCAGTAGAAAAGAGCAAGCATCTAGAAAAAATTCCTTTTGTTATTTCTTCTTTAATCTTCCATTTACTGTATCAGAGGATAATGCTTTATTTGTAAATTGAACATTAAAAAATTCTTTGAATACAGAAACTTCAGGAAGTAAGTAGTTTTGAGTGCTAACTTCTAATTATAATTTGGCCAGGAATAATCCTTCTTTTGTAACAGTTATGCTTACTATAATCCACTGACTTAGTTTTCAATATCAGAGGCTGTAAAGTCATAAGCCCCTTTATGCAGCTAACCTACTAATAACATTAGATATATTATGATTGGCATCTTTCCATATTAAGTAAAATCTGAGCCACCTACAAGTTATAGAGGGATGTATATTGCTAAGACAAAATGTTTGAAAGATTATCCATATTTTACAATACAGCTTTATTCTAGTTGGCAGTGTATGGTCATTTGAATATTCTAGACTGAGCTTGATATAAAGGCGAGAGTGATTTCAAAATGACATAAACTCTGCTTTTCGGAGAAGCCAAAGTAAAAGTATAACATACGTAAGAGAACTCTCTCAAAATCTTGGTTGAAAAAAGATACCTTTAATTTCCTGAGACAGTAGTTGCTATTTGAAGCTAAAATGACAGTTTTGTTTGACTGAAACTTAGGGCCAGTCTGGGGCCGTGTTGCTTGGCAAGGCAGGTGGCAGCCAAGTCTCACCCGGCCTTCTTGGCAGGCTTCCATGAGGCTCCAGCTGGGGGAAGAGTGAAAATCTGTGAGTCAGGCCAACAGGTTGCCCAGTTGTGGTGATGTGTCAGAGCAGCACCACCCTGGTTCACGTTTAACGAGTGTCTTTGGGAGAAGGGATCCCTGACCTGTCACATTTGCCGATTCTTGTAGTGTAAATACTTCTACCCTGGCCAATTTCAAGCTACCAGGGGCTTTACAACCTGCTCACAACACCTTGAAACTTTCACAGGCAGCTCGCAGGAGCTTCTGTGAACTGGCTTGAGCACAATAAAGAGACAGAAAGTATGGAGGGAAGGAAGAGAGGATCTCACGCCCATCTTGCGCCCACAAAGAAGGCTGAGAGAAGAGGTTGCTCTCAAGTTCAAGAGCTGGTCAAAGCGACATAGGGAATTATTGTATTGTTTGCTTTTAAAAGTTGCAGAGGTTAGAGCTCTACTACCTAGCTGTGAAACCCTTTTCCTCAATTTCCTGTGTGAAATCACTAGCAAATTCAACACTCATCGCTGTTGAGGGAGCTCAAAGATGAAAATGGGTTCCTCATTAACCAAAGGGTAAAAGTTTAACAGGATACACAGACATGAACGCCCCTTTTAGTTTATGCTAAGAAATTGGGGAAGTAGGAAGAAAAAGTTGGGTTAGCGGACTGGTTGAAGTGACTGAGTAGCTGCTGAGCTCTAACCTGAGTGCTCTCAGCCAACCCCCTGAGGGAGCAGGGGCAGGTCTTTGCTATAGTTGTGAATAGGAAGACTGAGTAAAAGTCAGCACCGGGGAAAGTTATTAGTTGGAAGCTTTGATCCATGGACTTGGTAAATGTTGTTTTGAACTAATTCAGTGTAGTTTTTGACCTCATTATAATTCATATTTATTATATTTAAGCATGTATTCCCTGTGTTAGCAAGAACAATTAGCTGGAGATTTTTAGACTAGAAATCCTTAGTCTTTGAGGGTCCTAGATGGAAAGGGACAGTAGAGAAATGGAAGCCAACATGTAAGTACAAAATAAAATTCAATGTGAGAAAGACTATAATAGAAGTATTGGTCAAGGCACTGAGAGCATATAGGAAGTCACAGCTTATTAGCTATCCAGAAAATTCTTCATGAAAAAGGTGAAGGGATTAAGAAGGACATTGCCGGTTATTAAGACAGTCATGGAATGTAAAGTACAGCATAGGGAATATAGTCAATAACATTGTAAAAACTACATAAGGTGTCAGATAGGTACTAGACTTATCAGGGTGATTACTTTTGAAGGTACATAATATCTAATCACTACATTGTTCACCTACGATTAATATATTGGGCTGGCCAAAAAGTTCACTTGGTTTTTTTCCATAAGATGGCTCTAGTAGTGCTTAGTTGTCTTTAACTTCAAAACAGTTTTGTTAAACTGTATTGTGAGAGTTGTCATATTAGTGTGCATTTAAAAAAACTTATCAAAATTGGTGAATTTTGAGGTAGCCATTTCAATATTGAAGATGGGAGAAAATATGCAACATTTTCAAGATATTATGTTTTATTATTTCAAGAAAGGTAAAAACAACTGAAATGCAAAAATGATTTGTGCAGTGTATGAAGAAGGTGCTATGACTTATCAAATGTGTCAAAAGTGGTTTGCAAAGTTTTCTGCTGGAGATTTCTCACTGGACAATGCTCCTTGGTCTGGTAGACTAGTTGAAGATAATAGCGATCAAATCTAGACATAGAGAATAATTGGTGTTATACCACACAGGAGAATGCCAACATATTGAAAATATCCAAATCAATAAAGTTGTTGGTGAAAATGAAAAATGTGTCTTTTATTTTATGGAAAAAATAATGGACTTTTTAGCCAATCCAGTAATATTGCATGTCAACTGTAATTGTAAAATAAAATTTTTAAGTAGCATATTTACTTAAATATACTGTAGGTTTATGGTAAGTAGAATTTTGCATTTCACATATTTGATCCTTAACAATGGTTGATGGATATGGCCTATTATCTTAGTTTTATCACCAGTGAAATTATAATTTTTAGCCCAATAATGGATATTTGAAAGTTTCTTGAGTTATAAATGATGTATAACAAGCTATAGCTTAAATGTACAATGTGAAGAATCTTGGGGCATATATGTACATCAACCCCATTGGTATACACACTCCAATCAAATATGAACATACCCACCCCCCACCAAAAGTTTATCATGCTGTTTTCATCCATTCCTTCCTACCACCGTATGCCAGCTTTCATTTCCAGGTAACTCCTGATTTACCTTCTGTCACCGTACACTGGTTTCCGTTTTCTGGAATGAAATCTATATTGAGTACTCTTTTTTTTTTTTTGCCTGGCTTTTTAAATCTAGCATAATGAATGTGAGATTGATGTATGTTTTTGTAGGTATCAATAATTCATTCCTTTTATCACCAAATGAAAGTAACAATATTCCATAGCATGCATATACAATTTGTTTATCCATTCACCTCCGAATGGACATTTAGATTATTTTTGGTTTCAGGCTTTTACCAATAAAGCTGCTATGAACATTAGTGTACAAGTGTTTGTGTGGGCATAAAGTTTCATTTCTTTTCAATAAATACATAAGAGTAGAATAGCTGGCTTACATAGTAGGTGTAAATCTTTTGAAGAAACTACCAAATGGTTTCTCAAAGTACATCCTCACCAGTAGTGTAGGAGAGTTCCAGGTACTCCACTTCTTGCCAAACTCATTATGGTCTGTCTTTTCCATTTTAGTTACCATATTTCACCATATAAAGCATGCCATGGCATCGCATTGTGGTTTAATTTACATTTCCCTAGTAACTAATGTTATTGACCACCGTTTCATGTGTTGATTTGCCACTCGATTATCATCTTTAATGGAGTATATTTGAATCTTTTGTCCAGTTTTTAATTGTCTTTTTGTCCTATTCTTGAGTTTTTATCTAGTAATTTTTAGAAAATAGAGAGTTCTTCTTTTATTTTTATTTTATCCTTTTAATTGAATCTTGGGGGGTGACATTGGTTCACAAAACCATGCAGGTTTCAAGTGTACAACTCAGTAAAACCTCATCTGTATACCACATTTGGTGCCAATTGCCCAAAGCACAGTCTCTTGAGTGCTTTTTATATACCCTGGGTACCAGTTCTTTATCAGGTATGTGTTGTGTAAGTATTTTTTCTCATCTGTGACTTGTATTTTCATTTTCTTTACAGTGTTTTTTTGAAAAGTAACCTTTTAATGTTGATGAAGTTTAATTTATAGATATCTTATATACTTTGTACATTTTGTGCATATATATATACAAAACTCAAGATCATTAAAATTTTTTGTTTTTATCTAGAAGTTTTCTGATTTTAGTTCTTACATTCAAACTTTTAAAAATATGTATTTTATTGATTATGCTATTACAGTTGTCCCATTTTTCTCCCCTTTATTTTCCTCCTCTCTGTACCCCACCTCCCACCATCATTCCCCCACCTTAGTTCATAGGTCATACATATTAAGTTCTTTGGCTTCTCCATTTCCCATACTGTTCTTAACCTCCCCCCATCTATTTTGTACCTTCTTATTATCTGCACCTTTTCTCCCATTTCCCCCCTTCCCTCTCCCTGCTGATAACCCTCCATGTGATCTCTATTTGTGTGAATCTGTCCGTGTTCTAGTTGTTTGCTTAGTTTGTTTTTGTTCTTTTAGGTTCAGTTGTTGATAGTCATGAGTTTGTTGTCATTTTACTGTTTGTATTTTTGATCTTCTTTTTCTTAGGTAAGTCCCTTTAACTTTTCAAATATAAGGGCTTGGTGATGATGAACACCTTTAACTTGATCTTATCTTGGAAGCACTTTATCTGCCCTTCCATTCTAAATGAAAGCTTTGCTGGATAGAGTAATCTTGGATGTGAGTCCTTGCCTTCCATGACTTTCAATATTTCTTTCCAGTCCCTTCTTGACTCAAAGTTTCTTTTGAGAAATCCACTGAGAGTCCTATGGGAACTCCTTTATAGTTAACTGTCTCCTTTTCTCTTGCTGCTTTTAGATTCTCTCCTTCTCTTTAATCTTGGGTGATGTAATTATGATGTACTTTGGTATGTGCTTCTTTGGGTCCAACTTTATGGGGACTCTCTGAACTTCCTTCCTAGAAGTCTATTTTCTTTGCCAGATTAGGAAAGTTCTCCTTTATTATTTGTTCAAATAAGTTTTCAATTTCTTGTTTTTCCTCTTTTCCCCTATGATTAGGATGTTGGAACATTTAAAGTTGTCCCAGAGGTTTCTAAGCCTCTCCTCATTTTTTTGAATTCTTGTTTCTTCATTCTGTTCTGGTTGTATGTTTATTTCCTCCTTCTGGTCCAAACTGTTGTTTTGAGTCCTGTTTTTTTTCCCTTCAGTGTTGGTTCCCTGTACATTTTTCTTTATTTCACTTTTCATACTCTTCACTTTTTCCTCTATTTTGTGACCATACTCAACCGTTTCTGTGAGCATCCCGATTACACAGTGTTGAACTGTGCACCTGATGAGTTGGCTATCTCTTCATCAGTTGTATTTTTCTGGAGCTTTGATCTGTTCCTTCATTTGGGCCATAATTTTTTGTCTTGGCTTGCCTGTTATGTGGTAAGGGGTGGAGCCTTAGGTGTTCACCAAGGCAGGCAGCCCACATAGCTATGTTGTGGTGCTGTATGTAGGGGAGGGTCCGAGAGGAACAATGTCACTTTCTCAGCTCTCTGCTGGCTTTCAGTCACTTCTTCCACTACCCACAAGCAAATTGGGCCCTTCTGGTGCTGATTCTGGGGTGGGTAGTTTTGTGTACATTCTAGGACTCTGTCTCTCCAATGAATTCTCCTGTGAGCTGGAAGTTTCTCCTGCCACCTCAACCCCCACAGGTGTTTTCAGGCTTTATTTCCCCAAGCTGGAACCCTGGGTTGCACAGTCTGTCTCACTCCCCAGTTGTTCCATCCAGTTTATCTGCATGCAAATGTGAGGCCTCCTGGTCCCCCAGTCCCCTCCTTGCCCACCCTGGTCCTCCAGCCACCTTTTTGGCAAGTTTTCTCCATCCCATCTGCCTATCTCTGCTCCTCCTATTGGTCTGGATAAATGTTTCTTCTTTAACTCCTCAGTTATTGGACTTCTACACAGTTCGATTTTCTGGAAATCTGGTTATTTTTGTTTTTAAATTTGTTGTTGACCTTCTTTTGGTTGTGCAAGGAGGCAAGTGTATCTACCTATCCCTCCATCTTGGGTGGACGTCCCTTATATTTAGATTAATGGTGTAATTTGAGTTCATATTTATAGATGGAATGAGGTAAAGGTTGAGTATTTTTAAAATAGTTACCTACCTGGCCCTGGCTGGTGTAGCTTTATTTATGGTTTTTTTTATTACCCAAAAGGATATTTGCATTTTAAATGGTAACCCTTAAAAACTACAGGCTATTCTGTGAATAAAGGAATTAATACTTAATGATGGAATTTTAGGTAGAAGGAAATTTATTGGGAACAGAGATTCTGCCAAACTGTACCACAGTGCCTATAGATTTTTATGCCAATCTACAACTCTCTTCATTAAGCCCAACTTGGGTTTTTAGTGTACTGTTCAGAATTAAAATTGAAAATAATTATTTGGGGGAAATTTTATCTATATATCATAAGGTAAATGTATCAACTTAAGACTCTGAAAAAGTGATAAACTATATACTTATGATAAACATCTATAAAAGTATATTTGTCAGTGAGTTAAAGCTAAGATGAAGTGGCCATAAGACGTGAATGTGAGTTGGTATGCTCTCACAGTTTGTTTGTGATACTAGCTGCGACTTACGTGCAAATCACACATTCCTAAATCAGCATAATTCCTTGTGAATTTTACGTTCCTAGAAGTTTTGAAGTGGGTTGATATTTACTTATTGTTATTTCACTTATTATAGAAAATATATAGAGGGTTAAAATAAGTATATTTGAAAAGTGTTCTTTAGCACGTGTGTATGTTTGTTTAGCAGTCTGTGAGACCTTTGTTTTCTAACCACATTAACATTTGACTCTTAGGTATTCAGAGGATGACTATCTTCAGATTGTCACAAACATACAGAGCTGTCCATGGAAACGACAAGTAGAAGAATATGAGAATTTTAGGTAAAAGTTTTCTTCGTAATTAATATGAGATAAAAATGTACCTTTGTTTTGTAGGGAAAATAAGCAACATGTTGCTCAAATGAAAAGTAGAAAGAGCCTAGTGAGAATCAGGATGATTTCATTCTAAGACCCTCTCACAAGGCGCGTGGCACTCCATCCCCATCACTTACATATAGACATTTGTAATTTTGTTCCTGGACTTAATTATAAAACTCCCAAGTTTAAAAAGAAGGTTTCTGTTAATGCTTTGTATTGTGTTTTAGAGAATATTGCTTTTTTTGTACCATTTGTATTTGGCACTTATTTATGTATTTTGTAAATAAAATGTAATTAGCATTAGAAATGTTTGGAAAACATAGAAGGGAAAAATATCTATAATCTCACCACTTTAGAACAAAAACTCTGTTTTTTCTCTGCACATTCTTTTATCATTTTTCCCACTACTTTTCTAATACCAGCAACATTCAGGAGTGTGAGTTGCTCCAGGTAATAACAAGGAGCCATCAACCTGACAAGACCAGCCTGTCAGTGGTCGAACTGTCCTGTGCTCAGACGACTTGGAGTCCACCCAGGCAGAGATAAACTAAGTTACAGTAATATGCTGCGGAGTGTGCCTGGGCACACATCTGGAACCCATTCCCCCAGCCGTTGCTTGTATTGGGGTGCTAGGCCAGAGTCTCTGTGCTTAGCTGGTCTACTTTGCTCGGCTCTGTTTTATACACATTCTGATTCTTTGCTGTGCATCAGCACAGGTTTTTGTCTTGTTCCAAGGTTTTTTATTCTGTTACAATCCAGCAATATATTTTCCTTTGTACTGGTTCATATTTTCAAAGCTTACTTGAAGTATCATGTCTTTTAAAAATCTTACTAAGGACACTTTGCTTTCCCTGAAGATCCTCTGAGAGGTATCTGCTGCTTGGCTTTCTTTACTGAAGGGAGGCAGCTCCTCTTGTTTGTACAGTGCCGTGGCTCTGCCTGTCCCAAACCCAGTGAGTATACACTGCACCAGCAGCCTTTGATTCTGCTGCCATTTTGGGAAGGATTTTGCTCAGCTCTCATTGGGCAAAAAGGAAACCTCCTGATTGGGTCCAAGCTAAAAAAGAATATCTTCCCTCCAATGGTAGACATGTGGATGTTGTGACTTCCTGTTGGATGACAAGCATCTTTCTTGTCATTCAAGATGAAGGGAAGGAAAGGGGATTCTTGTTCAGCTATTTTATTTCCAGGTTGTTTTATGCTACACTCTATTATGCAGAGTGGGGGGAAAGTAGGTTCACAGTTATTCATGTTTAAAATACTACAGTAATTAATAAATAATAATGCAAGAAAAAACTCTGTGTTTCATGTACTCACAGCTGTAAGCTTACTTTTGCCAGACCCTGTATTCTGAATGTGTCCCTTCAAAAGTTGTAAATCCAAAACCTAACACCTAATGTAATAGTATTTGGAAGTGAGTCTTTTGGGAGGTGATTAGGTTATTAGGGTAGATCCCTCATGAATGGGATTAATGACTTCATGAAAGAGACCCCCGAATGCTCTCTCCAACATTCCACCACATAAGGACACAGCAAGAAGACAGATGCCTGTGAACGAGGAAGTGGGTACTCACCAGATACCGAATCTGCCAGCAACTGAATCTGTCACCTCCCGGCCTCCAGAACTGTGGAAATAAACTTCTGTTGTTTGTAAGCCACCCAGTCATAGTGTTCTGCTATAGCAGGTCAAACAGACTAAAATGTAGTCCTACTTGAGACTAGATTTGAGAGATCTTGGTGACCGTGAGTCCAGATAGAAAGTTGCACCGGCAACTATAACCTAAACAATCACAGGGCCAAAGAGTGGCAAAAGACCTGTCCCTGAGAGACCTTTCCACATGTGCAGAATAGGCCAAAAAGGAAGAGGAAGATAGAGAGGTGTTGAGCTATTGAGAACCAGTCCAGTATAATTAGCTAGAAAGACTGGATGAGTAGTGACAGCAATGATCAAAGTCAGGGGAAAGGATTTTCTACTTCCAGCTCTCAAGTTGATTCAGACCAAGCCTCTGAGAATAAGACAAATGAAACAAAGCATACTCGATGCCTGCTGGAGGGCACTGGTGAGCCCTACCAAGGCATAGAGAATGTACAGAAGATCTGGAAGGAGAAGAAACTGAGGGAGGAGAGCCCATCATCTGCAGCTGCTTTTCCTCTGCAGGTTTGCACATGAGATGTCTGACTCCATTAAAAAAAAAAACCCTTTAAAGACTTTTTTTTCTTTTCTTATTTTTCTTTATTTTCAAAATAAAAATCAAGAGTCACTTCAACTCCAAAACATCATGCATAAGAGTCACTACTACAAATTACGGTAGCTAGAAGCTGTGTGGATGACGGATGGCATGCAGATAGAATGGCTGTTTTCCATTTGGTATCATCTCAGTATAGAAAGTGTGTCAGTAACCAGGGTGGCCAATCACCCAATGGCCTAGCTATCCCTTCAGGCCCTATTAAAGTAAACCTCTGGGACTATACTCACTGCTTATTGTTATTCAAGGGAAGGGTCATGATGGTATTTATTCTTTTACTTGGTTATTTATTTTGTTGTAATGTATTTTATGGGCCCATTAGTAAACTAAATTATAAAAACCCTCAAGAGAAGTTTGTGCAAGTAAATCATAATAAACCACCCACTTCCCTAAATTTTCACTAATACAGCTGGCCAAATCTGGAGTTTATAGCTTATTTATAAAGCTGGTATTGTAGAAATGTTTCATTGTTATAATGTGAAGTAACTAAATCATTTTCTATTTTATTTATGTTTAGGATTTTATACCAAATTGAAGAAAAGTAAAATGTGAGGCTTAAAAATAAGGGTAATGTTCATTTAGTAGGAACTACAGAAAATACCTTAAATCCTGAAGAGTATAAGCGAGTGAATATTTTCTAAATTCATTTGCAGCCTGACTGCTCAGACTCTCAGCAGCAAACCTGGGGGCTATTTAAAAATTATGCAACTTCTGTGCTAACATGAGGTAAAAATAAGAGAGCTCTTTTGAATTATTTTTCTTAAATAAATATGCCTCTTGCTAGCAGAAGGGATACATTTTCTTTATCAACAAGGATTTGTTTAAGGTTTGCCACGTCAGAGCACAGCAGACCCTTCAGCCTGGTTCAGGGCAGGGTGCAGTGTAAGACCCCAGGGAATGTATATGAAAGAATAAATGCATGGAAGCAAACAAGGGGAATGCAAGGTTGTTTTTAGTGACCTCAAAGAAATTGTAGCCAGTTTGGAGAGACAAAAAATAAAGCTACGAAGAGATACAGAATTTTGTGTCAAAATGAGTGATTTGTATGAATCCCTCAGTTTGTAGGGGCATGATCAGTGCCTATATCAGGATTATATCAAGATATCATTTTTTGAAACATTTTGTGGGAGGGGGCAGGACTTGTGCTGTGCCTCTGAGGATGGGTAGAAAGGAAGGGAGAGAACGATACAGGAGTGATGGGCCCAGAAATAAACTTGCATACGTTTCAAGACCAGCTTCACTGAAGCAGTGAACTTATTCATACTAGACGGTGTTAGCAATGAAGGGGATACTTATAGGTCAGTGGGGGTGCTCCCAATTGGTACACAGGGCTCTGATTATCAGAGTAAAGTCCACAGGTTTTCCAAATGTGTGCAGAATCTGACAGAGATATTTCTAGCATGGGAATTGCATCATGAATTTTTTATTTTAGAGAACATTGTGGTCAGCAAAATGTTATTCTAATTGGAGTCTTAGAAAGAAATGAATAGACTGACGGAAGGTAGAGCAGTCAGGGGAAGATTGTAGAAAGGTGACTGTAGAATGACGCTCTAAAACGTCAGTTGTGGATGGAAAAATATCAAGGGAGAGACACTTGACTGTGAGGCCCTCAGGGTCAGGGTGTGTTTTATTTATCTTTGTATCTCTGGTGCCCATCCCATAGACAGTAATAGCTGTCATGTACATGGCTGGGAATTGTCAGGACTTAGTTATTAATTCCTAGTTTTCTAACTGAAAGAGAAGGAAAAGAAAGAGTTGAAGACAAATGGAACTGTTGGGCCCGGTTGATTGGGACGATAGTGGTACTAGTGACAAGCAGAAAGATTTCAAACAGAAATTGCTTTTGAGAAGTTGAGTCTGTTCTGGACAGGCTGTGTCTGAGCTGCCCTTGGCACAGCCAGATGCAGAAGACGTTGTCTTTGGGGTCAATATAAATGTTAAGAGAAAAAAGAAAGATGAGTGCTGTTTAGTTACTTTATGTAAGAAATATGGCCCTTTAAAAGTCTATCTGCTCAGCAATCTTTTTTCCCACTTAACAGTGTTTGTCCTCTTTGTATAGATTATTAAGCTTTTACTCATTCAGCACTTAATTGTGCATCTGAGAACTTGTAGCTGGGATTTGTGTTCCTAACTTTCCACAGCCTTTCCCTGGAAACAGCTGAGGTTCACATCAGCGTGTCCACAGAGCCCCTGAAATTGTATGTGAAATTGCACGTGTCTTGGGAAAAGATCCTCTACTTTCATCAGATTCCCAAGGGGCCTAGGATTCCCAAAGGGACTAAAATATTTTTAAGAACTCATCTGAACCCAAGGGACTATCTACTTTGGGATTTTATTGCTTGTTTCACCTTCCCCATAGGGACAGTTATCAGAAGCTTAGGTGTGGCCCTCCCTCAGATTTCTCTCTCCCTAACATCTGTACATTCTGAGTTTCAGTAATGAATTGGTGTTTCTGTGAGATCTTAGTTGAACATAGTTAAAGAACAATGCAAGTTAGAGTTGAAGATGTCCAACCCCCTGGTTTTTCTTTGTCATTTAATTTTATTTATATATAGCTGTCTAAAGTTAAGAATGTTGAAATGTCTGACTTCTGCTTTTAAAATCAAAATGGATTTTATTTCAGTGTTTTCCTTAAACACAAGCTGATATACATATAATAATTTATGAAAAATCTACCTACATTTCAGTTTAAGCAATTTTTAATAGAGAGGTTGTATATTTAACTTTATAAGAAATTGACAAATTATTTTCCAAAATAAGTGTAACATTTTACACTGCAAGAAATTGTGTAAAAGAATTCTCATTGTCCCACTCCCTCACTACCACTTAGTATTGTCAGACATTTAAATTTTCACCTAACTACTATTTTATGGTATTTCCAATGATATGTCCTCGATAACTAATAATATTTAACATATTTATATGTGTTTGTTGGCCATTTGTATTTCTTTTCTATGATATATCTGTTTAAGTAGTTAATCCATGTTTTATTAAGTTGCCTGCTTTTTGTTATTGATTTGTAGGAGTTCTTTTTACTTTTTACCTCTTGATCCCCTTCAGCTAAAGAAATTATTGTTCTTCACATTCTCTTCCTCTCATTTTTAGAAACTGATGGATAATCATTTGCTTGAACTCAGATATCTGGGAATTACATAGAGATGCTTACATTTAAATTAAATATGATATGCAACACCCCTTACTCCTCTTCTTCACTTCTATTTCTCCTTGAAAGCTCCTTGTAAAGCTCTTCAGACTTCTGGTAAGCAGGTTGTATCCAAGCAGAAGATCTTTGAGCTTCAATAATTAGTCTTAGATTCCCCAGGTACTAATGCATTAGCTTTCGTGAATTGTTTTCTGCCTTAAAAGAAGTGTGTTTATATTTGCAATGAATTACTGAAAACTAATAGACACACGAGCAACAGGACATACTTTCCATTTTACTTTCATCTTTCCCCAGAAATACCCACACCATTAACTTGTTTTTTATTTTCTTTTGGACCCTTTAATACCACTGGATTTCTTTAGATGTCCCCATGGTTCCTAATTGTGAGCTTGACACCAAAGTGATGCAATATTATCAGTAACATAATTATTGAAAACTTAGTGGCTGAACACCATGCTGATATGTAAATGCGCGTGTGCATTTTAAGACTCGTGCATGAAAAACCTTTCAAATGGCCTGTAAGGCAGGTGCTTGGTGCCTGATTACTTTGTTACCGACGGCCATCAGATCACAGCAGTTTTAGCAAATCTCAAATTATCTCCTCGGGTTAGATTAGATTAAAATTTCTTGAAAGATATGCCAATTTTTTTTTCTGTTGGATATATAGGAAAAGATTCCAATACTGTATTAGTAGGTTCACTGCTATTTCTAAAATAGCAGCCAAATTGTTACTTTCATTTTTATTTGAGGTCCTTGGAAAAAATACAGTGTAAACAAAATATTACATACTTTATCACATGTGTTAATATTTATTATATGACACTGACATGATTAAAACACTGACATTTAATGAGTTAGCCATGTGAAGGGATATGCATTCTGCAAATAAATTTTTTTGAGAAATTATAGAAACAAGCAACCAAACTTCATTTAATCAACAATTTTTTTGGATATATTTCTCTAAAAGCAATAGTCATGGTTTGATTTGGGATAGCATTTTATGCAATTGTGCTTTTTTCCGATTCAAACAACTTACCAAACATGGTTATGTCTCAGGCATTTTATTTTATAGCACAGATTTGCTGGAGAGAAGCATAAATCATCTGTCTTAAGGGGTTCTTTTGATTTTTACAAGACCATGTTTATATTTCTGAGCAGAACTCCCCTCCTCCTCATGCCCTTTAAATGTTTGCTGTTTATGATTCATACAGGGTGACTATGATGATGTCTCAAAAAATACATATTTTTCTTAAAATTTAAGAAGATGTATGTACTTTATGATAGGTGTTTTGGGTCAGTTGTCAGATTGAAAAAGCTTTCTTTTCCTCATTTCCTCTGCATCCTGACCATTTTTCACTGTTAATATCCTGTCATACCACCCATTTGTCATGCCATACAGCATGCCTGTGCATTTAGAAAAGCAACAAAATCTTCACCATGTCATTATGCCTGCCATAGTTAATAATGGAGACTGGCTCTTGCACATTTAGGGACTGGTTCCTCTCTTAGTTTTCGAAATATAAACTTTGCCATAAAAATGCATCCAACCCACATGGGATTCACTGATCTCCTAAATTTTATTTCAAAAATTATCTCCCAAGTTGTACACAATATTAGCTATATTGCTCTAAGCTCCTGGGTCAGACAAGCCTCCTTGTAGACTGCTGTGCCTTTCAAACCCTCTGTTCCTTATTGCATTGCTGGCTTCGTCTTCACTGGCACCTTATGTGGGCTAAGCACCGGTACACAGTCTCAGCATACAGAGCTCTCTCCAGTGTTGGAGCATTGCTCCTTTACTTCTGAGTTGATGTCTCAGTTGTCCTCCTGTCCTTTGCTGTGACAATCATGTTCTTTTGTATTTTATTTTACCTTGGTTTAGTTATTACATTCTACTCAAAACATGGGCTGCTTTTTTATAAACTTTAAAATATTGGTGCTCACATTAGCCAACAAAGNTTGCCATAAAAATGCATCCAACCCACATGGGATTCACTGATCTCCTAAATTTTATTTCAAAAATTATCTCCCAAGTTGTACACAATATTAGCTATATTGCTCTAAGCTCCTGGGTCAGACAAGCCTCCTTGTAGACTGCTGTGCCTTTCAAACCCTCTGTTCCTTATTGCATTGCTGGCTTTGTCCTCACTGGCACCTTATGTGGGCTAAGCACCGGTACACAGTCTCAGCATACAGAGCTCTCTCCAGTGTTGGAGCATTGCTCCTTTACTTCCGAGTTGATGTCTCAGTTGCCCTCCTGTCCTTTGCTGTGACAACCATGTTCTTTTGTATTTTATTTTACCTTGGTTTAGTTACTACATTCTACTCAAAACATGGGCTGCTTTTTTATAAACTTAAAAATATTGGTGCTCACATGAGCCAACAAAGGGAAAACTCAGTCATGTGACTTACTGACTGAACTGGGTCTTTATTCATTCTCTCCCTGAGTCTGAAACTTGTGCCGATTCCATATTGAACAGTGAAACACGTACCCTTCTGGAGTTTTCTATGGCTGCCAACTTATGAAGCAGAACTTTGAGTGGGTGAGATTTAGTGAGGATGAGCCCTCAGCAACTTTGCAGAGTGTGTGAACATTCATTCATTTATTTTATATTTTACATGTATTTCAACATGAAGGTAGCAGGGTTTCCCCCAGCTTCCTTTTTCTGATTTTATGTAAATTGTTCCAGGTTCTTTGTCTCTCTTTCTTCTCAGTGCAGTGCCTCCAGGAGCCAGGGATACCACATGACGTCAAGTTTCTATGTTCCTCAATGTTTTCTCTCTCATCCTTTCTCAAAACTCTGATTTCTTTTTGCCGGATCTCCACTGACACGTGATATATTGTGCCAATTCAAGTTAAGATGTGAATGACCAGTGGCTTTTCTGAATATCATGTCTTCCATTCTCAATGGCTTCATTAAGAAAAATCACCGAAGTCTGACTTTCAAATTCTGAATGTATAGGCCATCCCACCTCCCTAATTTGGGGAAAGAGCCAGGAAGCTGAAGATAAAACTTTTCTGTGTGGTTAGTGTCATAAATTAACCTGAACCAGGGACAACTACCCTTGCCCCATCCTGCATTTCTCTATGATGTCAGCCCAGTAGTCACAAACTCAAGTAGCAAATCCCCTCTGGGTTGCTGGAATTTCTCTCAATGTTCTACATGGCTAGTCTAATCTCTTGGATAGCTGTATTTTAATTTAGTCACAGGCATGTTGCTAAAAAGATGTAGTGTCTATTTGAAGCCCTTAACTCTTCTGGTCTATTAGGGCTGACACAATGTTTTTATGCCTTTGGAATCCCAGTAAATCACTGAAATTCTGAGATAATTGTACCCTTTTTAAAAAGGGTTGTTTTATTCTTATTTGTCAGGGCAGGGGTTGGGGAGGGAGAGAGAAGGAGAAGGAGAAGGAGAGAGAGAGAGAGAGAGAGAGATGGAGATGTGAGAGAGATATATCAATTGGTTGCCTCCTACATGCGTGCTGACTGCGGATCAAACCCACAACCTAGGCACATGCTCTGATCAGGAATTGAATCATCAGCCTTTCAATGTACAAAAGGACACTCCAACCAACGGAGCCACACCAGCCAGGGCAGATCACTGTATTCTTAATAACTATTCCTTTAGTTTGAAACGTAAATTCATTGTGAGCCAATTAATTCTAAAATCTCATTATTTTGTAATGCTGTCTGATTTTTTTCATTTCACTTCTTATATGACTCTTTCTCTTCCGCTACGTAGCCAGACTCTGAAAAGAGTTGTCTGTACTTACTCTGTCTTCCACCCACCTCTTTAACTATAACATTTCACCTATGGTCAGCAGTGAAACCACACTGCTAAATCCAAAACACATTTTCTATTCCCATTTTGCTTGACCTCTCACCTCTTGTCAGTATTTTGAATATATAGACCATTCCCCATTGCTTGAAAGATTCTCATACTTGGTTTCTGAGTCACTTCAACTTGACCTTTCAGCTCCTGTCTCCTCCTGCCCATGTCAGTCCATCCTCAAGTCCTGTGTGTATTATTGAAGGCTCTCTCTAGAACATGGGAATCTCTGCTGGCACATAGGTGGCACCCTGTGGCTGACTGTAGTTGCTGGAATTTGCTCCATCATTACCTCTCCTTTGAACTGTTGTGGTTACTGGCTCCCTGGTCATCATGCCCCAAGTTGGTATCATCTTCATCCATTCTCTACACAACAGCCAGGAGGATGTTTTTGTTGTTTGTTTCTAATGAAAATTGGACAATGGTGTGTGGTCACAACTCATTGCCGCCATTGCAACTCCCATCCCAACCAATGTGGAATCTATTTTTTCATTGTATTCAAAACCCAAACTAAATTCCTTCAAGGCCCTGTGTTGCCTGTCCACTTCCTAATTCTCTGGCCTCATGGCACACTGCACTCCTTCTGGCTCCTTTTGCTCTGCCTCCATTGGTCTTGTGCTTCCTCAAATGTACTATACTTCCTTCTGTCATAGAATGTTGACAGCACTGTCCCTTCTGTCTCCCCATCTCCCATAGTTAATGGGTACTAATCTTTCAGTTCCCAAGTCAGTCATCCTCTCTTCAGGAAGCCCTTCCCTGACCAACCTGGTCGAGTCGTTGCTACCCTATGATGAAATGCTTCACAACATGAATTACAGGATGAATTTCCATTTTGTGTGTGATTAATTTATAGACCTAGATAATCTGTGACCCATGTATTTTATAGAGTGCAAAATAATGATGGGAAAATATTTCATCAGGAGGAACTCAGAATCTTTCTAGAAAGTCCTAAAGTGGGTCGAGACTCAGCACGGGAATAAGGGATGGAAAGTACAGTCAGGTTGCTGGGCTCCAAAGCATAAGCTCAGCCTCGGGTTGGCCCCAGGCATCTTATTATTGACCCTTCTTGTTTGTTTTCTATAGTCTTTGATCTCATTTTAAATTTGATCTTTCCCATGAGGGGCTGAGTTCTCACTAGAACATCTTAAAGACATCATTTTCCCTTTGAGAGGAAGCATTTGGGCAGTTGGCTATTTGTGGCATCATCATTATTATTATTAGGCTAAGCCACATTACCCAACCAGTTTCTTCGTCAGTAGACTGAGGATCATACTTCCTTTGTGAGTTTTTAGTGAGTAGTCTGTAAAATGTTCAGTTCAGAGTCTAGTTATGTCTTACAGTGCCAATAAAATATTGCTATTATTACTATGTTCAGTTCAACATTATTTTTCTGACTAACAATTAATATGTTACCAAAAATAGTTTAAACTCTTGGCATGTGTAATAAACATAGCAAGTTCCTGACTAGCAATGAAGCTGTAATCAGTTCGGTTCCAATCCGGTGCCTCTGGAGTCATGTAAACATCTCTAAGCCCCAGTCTGGCTTTTGTGCTGATTATCTCATGTGCTTGCTAAGGACCCGGGCTTCCTATTGAGTTTATTCTATTTGAATACTCATTGATCTTTTTTGTATGGGAAGTAGGTTGCAGAGAACAGAAAGTATTAAGCTTCAGCTTTCTAGGTTACAATCTTCCAGTACATTATTTGCAGTAGAAAAGGACTTACACTTATCTAAACAATCTATGGCTGGTTCCCCCACCCCCTTCCCCCTTTCAAGATCGGGTTTGATCAAATTGGGTTTGTCAACATTGCTCTGAGTTCCAAGGAGGAATGACTCAGAGTTGCCCCCAAATTAATCAGCCTGATTATAGACAGAGCAAAGAGTTTTACATCCCACCCTTTTTCCAGATTATTTAGCACCCACATTGGGACTAACTAAGGGCTGGCAGCTCAGGGTAGAACTGGATCATTCTGATCTGTTGGGTGAAGCCTGAGGCCAGAGATAAAAAGTCAGGTTGTGGAGGGAAGCCAGATGCTAAAGGCAGAAAACTAACTGCATAGTTCCTAGAGTCCAGGCAGAAACAGAAGCTGAGTTTGGGGCTGAAGCCAAAAAGCAGAAGATGAATTTCACCGTGAGCCAGGAGAGCTGTCCTGGAAAAGTGCCTGAGATGTAGGTGGCCCAGAGTGCTTTCTAGGAGCACTTAGGGCCCATTTGTGCAGGTGAACCAGACTCATTAAATGATCTTGAGCAGAACAGGCCTCCTATTTGTCTTTCCATCTGTGCAGGACAGAAGGAGCCCTTTGTATCCATATGCATCGCACTTTACTGAAAAATACAATTAAGCTTTGGTTTGGTAAGGTAAGGAACAGGAAATACTGAGACCTTTTATAAAAAAGGGGGTGTAAACACAAAATACACTGCAAACATTTTCCTTAGGAAATGTTTCCCAGAGTGACATGTTGGTGCAAATTACACGTAAAATTGATTCAGCATTATAATGATAAAACTCTGTTTTTGCAGGGTTCAGAGTGTTAATTCATGATCTTGAATGTGTTTCCAGACAATGTCTGAATAAAAAATAGTTTCTTACTTCTCTCTTTTCCTTCTCTTCAAAATACCTAACTGAAGAGAAATATAAACTCTGTCAGCAGAGGTTTGGTATAAATGATTTCTTTACATCCTCTTCACACATTGAACAATAATGGCAGTGACCTGGATTTTTTTTTGTCTGAAAAGTAAAATATATTCAGAACTCTTAGCAGTCATCTTAACAGTTGATTTTGTATTTTTAGAAATTGTGTTGTTCACACTTATGTAATGCACAATTGAATCTAACTTAACAATTTAAAAAAGGCATGGTAGAATTGAAAGAACTTGTGACACATGGACATGAACTAAAGGGGGTGTGCCGGGTGGAGGAAAATGAAGGGGGGGGGAATGGGACAACTGCAATGGCATAATCAATAAAATGTATTTTTTAAAAATAAAAAAGGCATGGTTCAATCATGCAACTAGAACAGTAGGAGGGACCTTGAGAAGTCAGTGTGGTCCTAGCTTTGTGTTCATTCCAAATGGCACCTTAAGCCAGCCAAGTGGGTGAATAGCTCTCCAATGTTCAGAGACTTCACAGCCCTGTTTTTGTACAATGTGATTTCTAGATTCCTTCTACTACTGCAGTGTGATCCCATTTTTCTTTTATGAGCCTTAGGATGAGTTAAAATGATAACAACTCACTACTTCTTTACAAGAAGGCCTTTTCCTTCCTGTGTCGGGGAAAGCACCACCCTCTCCCCGAGGCCCGAATCATAAACCTGTGCATTACCTTTGACATCTCCTTCAGTGCCCACTCCAGTCACTCACCAAACTTTGGCAGTTTCAAATCTATCTACTGTCTCTATCCCCCACCACTATTCTAGTCTAGTTACTGTGATGGTTAATTTTCTGCATCCACTTGACCAGGCTGGAGTACTCAGTTATTTATTCAAATGCTTATCCAGTTGTTCAAGTGAAGGTACTGTTGTAGACATGGTTAACAGTGGACAGTAAGTAAAAGAGATTGCCTGGGATCTCGTGGGTGAGCCTCATCCAATCAACTGATAAGTGTTTTACAGAGCAAAGCTAAGGTTTCCCAGAAGAGAAGAAATTCTGCTTCAAGACTGCAGCATCACCTTCTGCCTGAGTGTCCAGCCTGCCTGCCTGGCTGACTTCCCTACACATTTTAGACTGTGCAGCCCCCAGATTGTGTGGGCCAATTTCTTTAATGAGCATCTTCAGACTAGATAGATAGGTAGATGAGAGATGAGTAGGTAAGTAGACTATTGGTTCTTTTCCTCTGGAGAGCCCTGCCCAATCTCACTGCTCTAATTACCATATTTTGCTGTGTATAATGTGCACTTCTGGGCCCAAATTTCCAAGGGAAAAATAGAGATGTGCATTACACATAGGTAGTACTAATTCTGTATCTATATAAGTGTTTTTAATTCTTTTATTTGTGTTTATGCATGAAAAGCATAACCTTAGGAGGCAATAATGATATCCGTATGCCAAATAATAACCTGGAATACGATAATTGGTTTTGTTTCTAAATATAAATAAAAATAATTGAATTAAAAAATTAAAATGAAAGTTTTTTTCCCTGAAAGTTCAGGCCAAAAACATGGGTTGGCATTATATACAGCATATCTCTTACCTGTTATCTAAATATGCCTTAGCTAGTATTCTGGTTATCTACTGCTGTATGATAAAGTGCTGAAAAACTTGATGGCTTAAAGTAATGATTTGATATTCTTCCACAGTTTCCTGGGCCGACTGAGCTTAGCTGGGGAACTCTTACCTGGGGGCTTGCACAGGACTGCAATCCAAAGGTGACTAGAGCTGGACTCGTCTAAAAGCTTGCCTGGGCTGGACATCCAAGATGGCTGGCTCACATAGCTAGCATTTGATGTTGACTTTTGTAGTTCAGCTAGGGCTGCTGTGGAAAGCACCTTCAAAAAAGCCTCTGCATGTGACCTGAGCTTCACAGATGGCAGTGGCTAGGTTCTCTGAGGCAGCACTTAAAGAGTGAGTACTTCAAGAGATCCAGGCAGAAGCCCTGGGACTTTTTACAGCCTGGCTTTGGAAGCCTGAGGACACCACGTCTGTGCCATTCTCTTAGTCACAATAGTCATGAAGGTCAGCCCAGGTTCAAGGGGAGGAGTTTAACTCTCACTTCTTGATGTGAGGAGTAACATTAGTCTTTTGTTTTAGGAAAAAAATATTTTTTATTACAGTTGGCATGCAATATTGTATTAGTTTCAGGTGTACAGCACAGTGATTAGACATTTACATAACTCATGAAGTGGTCACCTTGATAAGTCTAGTACCCATCTGACACCAGACATGATTATTACAGTATCATTGACTGTGTTCCCTATGCTGTCTTTACATCCCCATGACTATTCTCTAACTGCCAATTTGCGCTTTTTAATCCCTTCCCCTTTTCACCCATCTTTCTAAGCCCTCTCCCATCTGTCAGCCATCAATTTGTTCTCTGCATCTGAGTTTCTTTCTGTTCTCGTGAGGAGTAACGTGCGTGTATGGGGAGAGAAGGGGTTGATGGTGGCCATCCTTGGAGACTGGACTGTCTATGACACTCGGTCACTGCCCTCTCCTTCTAACTGATCACACCACCTTTAATCACACCCCCCTAACCTGTGCTCTTCACTGAAGCCTGGGTGCACATCCTAAAATACATATCTCGTTCTGTTGGTATAGCCCTAGTACTTAGAAAAGGCGTAAGAGTTGGTTTGCTGAATAAATGTACCTATGAATGAATTTATCCTGAACACTGTTCAATGTTACTAACCTTGATTTCTCACTCTACCCTCTTGGTCCATGCTGTTCATGTCTGTTCTCCTTAGTGACAGACCCTGTCTTTTTTTCTTGGGAGTTGTCTTGGTTCCCAGCCCTCCTCCACCCTCCAAGGAAGGGGTTTGGACACTGTTTTACCCTTTTATGCATATAGCTGTGAAAATTCTGCAGTCTGAAAATATTTCATCACAATTTATAAAATATCCCAGAGGCAGATATTTTTCCATGAAGGTTGGGTAGTTCATCCACGTGTTGTGTAGGAGGCTGTGGGGGCTGTGTCAGTGGCTTTGTTTCCTCTGTGTATCTCTGTTACGTGGGCTGTTTATGTATAATGAGGCAACATTTACAGGGAGTATAGGCAGTGATTAGGAGCATGCAGACATTAAGATTTGGGTTCAAATCTCAGTCATGTCATTTACCAGCTGTGTGACCTTGGGGAAGTAACTTGGCTTTTCTGTTTCTCAGCTGCCACATCTGCAAAATGCAAATAAAAAGTAGTGATGATAATAATGTTTTCCTCATAGGGCTCTGAGGAAGATTAAGTAAGTCACTATGTAAAGTGCTTAGAAGAGTGTCTGGGACATCGTTAGAGCCATGCACGTATCTGCTGTTATTGTTTATGCATTAGTTTACTTGACTTCAAACTCATGTTTCGCTTTTTTGTTCCTATATGGGCCTCTGTTCCCTGGCTCTCTTTCTGGCCTCTTTCTGTCAAGTAGCTGTCTCCATAACCTGGGTTTCTGTGTGACCAGGGGAGTGTTCACATTTCTCTCTGGGTATTTCATGAGCCTCTCCAACCTGGTGGTTTGCGTGTGACTGTTACTTTCTGTATTTATCTCCTCCACTTTTCTCAGGGTTGTGTCCTTTGGGTTTCAGTTTTATGTGCCCATCTCTTTTCTTTTTCTTCTTCATCTTGTGCCATGTCCATCTGTTTCTGTGTTGTTGTTTTTTTCTGGGTTTCTCTACAGGTATTTTGCTCTTTCTCTTTCACCTTTTCACTTCTCATCTGCAGTTACCCATAATACACAAACTAACAGTTGAAACATATTGTCCAAATTCATTAAAGAGTTTCTATTCCTTCCAAAGTTTTAGAACCCTATGAATACAATAGATTCTGTTGTTCTTTGCTTACTACAACTTTGTATGAATTTTCTTCCCTGGCAGTTCAGTGACCCTTCATACAAAGGTTCCTCTACGTTGCTAAACTTTCCTACTCGAACACAGTTAACAAACCATTAACCACCTTTAGTGCATCACTCTGAAGCCTTTTTCTATTTTCTTCTTCCCTAAATTGTGCTGCCCCAGGTACAGGATGAGAGCAGGGACAGGGTCCCTTATTCCTTGCCGTAGTTCAGGGTCTCACACAGTGTGACCTGGAACACAGAATCCTCTTGGTGAATACTGGTGAAATCAATGAATTCTACTGGGGAATGCTGAGGGTTGGGGGCATATGGAGAAAAGCTCGTGTCTCAGAGCCATTGTTTTTTTAAAGATTTTATTTATTTATTTTTAGAGGGGAGAGGAAGGAGAGAGAGAGAAATATCAATGTATGGTTGCTTCTGGTGTGTCCCCTGCCGGGAACTGGCCTGCAACCCAGGCATGTGCCCTGACTGGGAATCAGAGCCATTGTTTTATTCCCTAGGCAGCTTTCATTCAAACCTTCTTGTTCTTTCACTTCTTAGTAGAAAGATATCAAGTCTCCCCCTCCCCACTCCACCCCTGCCCTTTTCACTCTAAAATCACTTACCTAGTATGGGCCCTTTTAATCTTGAGTTAGGTGAACTCTACAACAGATGCTTGGTCACCAACAGTCATCCTTCTTCGCTCTGGTCTCCTTTGGCTACCATCCATTCTCCACTATCTGAGTGATCATTGCCAAACACAGGTTTATTCATGCATTAAATAAATATTTATCCCACGCCTCCTATGTGCAAGGCACTGAACTAACACTTTCATAAAACCTTCTACTTTTCCCCAGATGAGTTCAAGTGTCCTTCTCTTGTGCTCTTATCATAACTTCTTCAGACCTTAAAACAATATATTAAGTGACATTGAAAAGCTGTTTACATTTTGCATCTGTCCTGTCCATAAGCTCTTGGAGGGTAGGACCCATCCACATTTTATTCATATTTGTATTTATTAATTTATAATCCTTTTGACCTTGACCCATGGTCATTACTCAATTGGTGCTCATTAAATATGTGCTGAATTGTTCTGTGTGTTAGTCCTAGTGCCAAACCTTGAAGTTACAGGAGTTAGATCTAACTCCTTCTAAGTGTGTATAGTGCTCAAAGATAGCTATTGAATCTCCCCAAATCTGTTCTTTTCTGTTCTGGGCTTTATCAGTTTTTCACCTGTCATGGGTTTCAGTTCTTCTACCAATGTAGATGTTCCCTCCCGAGAGGCCCTGTTTTCCTAACACACATTTGGAAGCAAAGTTTCCACAACAGACTCAAGCTCACGGAGTATAGTTTGAGTAACACAGAGTGGAATGTCTTTCTCCCCACTTCTTCCAGCCACTATTCTTTTAGTTATATTGTTTCAGGCCACACTTGAATTTTCATAAGCCAGTGCACACAGCTGAGTTTTATCGAGTGAATTAAAATAAACCTGCAAGCACACACACTCAGCCAGAGTCTAGCGGTCACTGGGGCATGACCACTGTGCATGGAGGCTGCCTGGGGTTGTCCTATTGAATACACAGTGTGAAAGCAACATCTACATGATATAAAGGCACTTTGAGCCCATAGTACTTTTTTATGTTTAAATATGTTTCCAATTATGAACTTGAGCATTCTATAAAAGTCTGTTGGGCAGTAAGATAGGGTGGTTCAAACAATAACATTGTCGGGAACATTGCCCACCATGGTGCTTTCTGGGCCATCGACTGAGCGTGGGCTTCAGAGTGAGGGTTTGAATCTTAGGTTGAATCTTGGCTGTACCACTCACTATCTTTCAGTTTGTGGGGGAGGAAAAATAATTTGTCTCTACCCTTCTGAGTTCTTCATTGAGAGCCCTGTAATGAAAGACAGAGTAACATAACAAGAGAAAAATGAGTTTATTGAGACAAAGATCTCAGGTATACATGCAAGATGAGGAACTCCCTGAGGTGGCTTAGAGCTCAGGTGTCAGGATCATCCTAATCGTGAAAGGGGGTGGGGGATAGTAGGAGTTTTTTAGGAGACAGTAAATGATTTTTAGGAAAGATGAGGGTCCTTAGAGGAACAGATGGGAGGTATGACAGCATGTGATAAAGTCTGCTGGGTGTGGTGTCCACTTCCGGTCTTCTCTCCTGTGACCAGAGCCCATCTTCCTGTTGATAAGACTGTTCAGCAGCGAACTGGTGACAATTGGGTTCCTCTGGCAGACAGAGTGGGTTCAGAGAAACGCTCTTTCTTGCATTTGTTCTTTTCTTATTGCCTGGGCTCAAAATAATCAGTAATACCAAGTGGCATATTTGGGGGCGGGTGGCCTATCCTGCTAACCTTAAAATTCATTCTTATAAACCTTTCTCTTTCCTTCCTTACTAGATCAGAAACACCATAAAGGCAGAGGCTGTATTTTATTCACCAGTAGATAGACAGCCCATCTCACAGGGCTTACCATCTACCTAGGTGCTAACTAAATGCACATGAATGAATGAGGTGATATGTATGAGACCTACTTATCTTTTATAGGCTTGAGTTGTTCTCAGCCAAGAACTGAGTGCCAGTTGCACCTGTTTTGTAGGGTTATTGCAGGGCTTAAGTGAAATAATATATGTGAAATGTTCAGCATGTAGGGACAATACACTAAATATTTGATACTGTTATTATCAGTCAATTAATGAATTATATAATATAGGAGAGAAAAAAGCAAAACAGGGGGTATCCACAGGAGAGAGGTAGTCAGAGGTAGTTGGTGGTCTAGGCATTGCTCAGTCTAGGCATTGTGATTTTGCTGAAGAGAAAGAAATTTGACTGTTAGAAATGTTTAGGGTGGTAAATAAGTCCCTTGAATTTCTGAAGGTGCTTATATTTTAAAACTCTTTTTCTTAGGAGGCTTATTACAATCTTAGAGGATGGATTCCCCCAAAAGGAAGCTCTTTAATACTTGGAAAGTGTCTGTAACCTCCACCTCACCCTGACTGCCCCACAGCTCATTAGAGAGTCTTATGGACAGAAGGGATGTCTGTGAGCTCTGGGCTGGGCAGTTAGGTTATTAATATTCAGAATGGCCTCTAGTGTGTGCGCGCTGCAAGCCTTACGCAGTTATTAATATTTCATGGAACTCCAGGAAGCATCCCATTTAGAACTAAGGAAGGATTTTGGCCTGAGACTTGAAATGAATCAAGAAAACAAAACAACAACAAAAAAAATAAAACAAAGGCAATAGCTCCTACAGAGTAAAAGGGAAAAAAAATTTCACAATTTTAACAAAAATCCCTTTTTCAAAAGTACACTTATTAGACCAACTGTGACGTAAAGATGACTTTGCACATTTTCAGATTTCATCTGTATAGATCAAGGCTAAATGTATTAAGCCCTATTCTCCCAGGGCCAACCTACTCCTCGAGAGTTAAGCACTTTTGAAAGTATGTGGATTCTTAAGTTCTGGAATTCAATGCAAGCAGAGGGTTCCTATTTTTTCCTGGCGGTAGAAGGGAGCATAGAGTATTCACCTTTTGAATCTGGATTATGTGCAGGAAGTTGCTGAAGTCATGACACAGGGGAGTTAGGTCATCACTAATCCAGGGAATTCTTTTCCATTTAATATGGAGTGCATTGGCCTGACCACTTGATATCCTTGACCCCGTGGGGAGTCCTGTATCTCCTCCATGTAGAACAAGAGCCTCGAGTGTCTCAGCTCTAGGTAGGGTTTGAAGCAGTTACATGCACTATATATGTTTTGCAGCCTTTGAGTTGTGTCTGGGCAAGTTGTCGGCAAGGTGCTGCCTGCATTATTTTGGGAGCCACTGAGTTGTTGGGGTGCCATTATTGGAGAGCATCCTACAGGGAAGAGGCTCAAGTAAGGGCAGTACGCCCTCCACCCCGACTCTAACGTACGTACTCTGGTGTAAACTGCGAAGGAGAGTTAAATTACGTCAAAAGATGTAAGCTTGAGTCATTTACAACCTGTGTGCCTTGGTCTTGTCGCTTTGCCCCTCTCAGCACCAGTTTTCTCATCTCTAAAATGGAGTTAATAATATTTTCTATCTCTCTGGTTGTTGGGGGAGTCAGATGAGGTAACAGGTGTGAGAATGTTCTGGAAAGTGCGCAGTGCTTCACAAGCACAAGCTCTGTGCGTGCTGACCTAGTAAATGCTGATCGTGGGCATTTATTACTGGGGAATGTAAGACTACACATTATAGACAATTTAGGGGTTGCAGTCACAGCATAGCTTCCAGCGTGTTTGTTTTAGCTGCTAGTGCAAAGTACCGTAGATGGAATGGCTAATAAACAACAGAAATTTGTTTCTCACAGTTCTGGAGGCTGGCAGTGGGAGGTCAGGGTGGCAGCATGGTTGGGTGCTGGTGCGCACCTTCTTCCCAGTTACAGATGGCAGCCTTCTCGTTGTGTCCTCAATGCAGAGAGCAGAAAGAGGAAGCAAGCTCTCTCCTGACTATTATAAGGAAACTATCCCCATGCATGAGGACTCGGTCTCATGACTTGATCTAATTCTGAACACCTCCCAAAGGCCCCATCACCAACTACCGTCACACAGGACATAGAATATCAACATATAAATTTGGGGAGGATACAAATATTTAGTCCATGACATTCTGCCCTTTGCCCCCCAAATTCATTTTCTTCTCAAACAAAAAGTCCATTTATTCCATCTCAACAATCCCAAAAGTCTTAAATTTGTTCCAGCCTCATGTCCAAAGTTTGAAGTCCAAAGTCTCATCTAAATATCCTCTAAATTAGGTGTGGGTAATTAGGTACCATTCATCCTGAGGCAAAGTCCTCTCCAGCTGTCCACTCATGAAAACAATCAATTTATGTGCTTCCAAAATACAATGGTGGGACAGGCATAGGACAAATGTTCCTATACCTGAAGGGAGAAATAGAAAAGAAGAAAGAGGTGACAGGTCCCAAGCAAGTCTAAAACACAGTAAAGCAAACTTTATGAGATCTTAATGCTCACCTCTGGACCCTCGGTGATGTGGGTCTTGCCCTACAGCTTGCTGGGCATCCCTATCACCATGGTTTTCGGTGGGCCTGCCCTCATGGCTTTGGGCAGAGGCCATCTGGCCTGTTGGAAGCAGGTCTTCCCTTTTGTAACTGAGAAGGCAGCCTTGTTGATCTCTGAGTCGCCTTTGAGGTCATTCTGCCCTTGTCTTGCAGAAAAATACACATTTGTTGTCAAATAGCTCTGTGATCCCACGCTTACAAGTTAAAGAAGTCAAACAGCTTTCCTTCACTTCTTCTCATCTAATTCCTCTTCAGTTCAAATTGGCATTTTTTCTGCAGTTGTGGCTAATTAAATCTGTGCTTCACACCCACCTTAATCTCTTTACGAAACATAAACTTGGCCACACGTTTAGTGTTCTCCCCACAGCATACATTCTCATTTTTGCCATACGGATAATCCTCTAATTTCCAAATCTCTCAGTTCTGCTTCCTTTTTTGTTAATAGGTCTTCCCTCGAGTCATTTCTCTCTTCTTTCATTTTACTGCAAGCAGTCAGGAGGAACCAAGCCTCCTCTTCAACATTTTGCTTAGAAACCTCCTCAATTAAGCATCCAATTAATTTCATTGCTCGCAAGTTCCACCTTCCACAAAACACTAGAGCTGTAACACAGCTCAGCCAAGTTCTTTACCACTTTAGAAGAAGAATCACCTTCTCTCTATGGTTCAATAATGTGTTCCTCATTTCGGGGTGAGAGCTCATCAGAATGGCCTTCACCATCATATGTCTCCCAGTGTTCCTTCTGCTCAGGATCACTTAGGTTTTCTCTAAGCAGATGGAAGTCTGTCTACAGCTCTCCTCTTTTCTTTCTGAGAGATCACCAGAGTTGCCTTTAAAGTTCTTTTCATGATAACATAGATCTTTTCTAGCATGCACATAAAACTCTTCCAATCTCCACTTCTTACCCAGTTCCAAAGCCACTTCCACATTTTTCGTTATTTGTTATAGCAGCACCCACACTTCTCTGGACCCATATTTCTTAGTCAGGGTTTTATGAGGAAGCAGAACCACTTGGGCATGTACAGAAAGAGATTTATTATCAGATTTATTAGTCTCTCATGTAATTCCGGAGACTAAGTCCTATTATCTACCATCTGCAAGCTGGAGACCCAGGAAAGGTGATGGTGAAAGTCCCGGTCTGAGTCTGAAGGCCTGAGAACAAGGAGCACGAACGACTGAGGACCAGAGAAGACGGCTGTCCCAGCTCCAGCAAAGAGCAAGTTCGCCCTCCTTTGCATTTTGTTCTATTCAGGCCCTCAGTGGATTGGATGATACCCACCCACATTAGGGGGGAAATCTTACTTCAGTCAACTGATTCAAATGCGAATCTCTTCCAGAAACACACTTGTAGACACGCCCAGGAATAATGTCTGATCAGCTCTCTGGCCATCAACTTGGCCCAGTCAAGTTGACATAAAATTACCACATCTAATTAATAGTATGTCCGTTTCTTAATGTCTCCTCTTTTTATACAAGAGGGGGGAAATTGCCATGCCCATTATTGTGAACAAAGATCAGAATTGACTTTGGGGACATGATGGGAAGTGGAATAATAGATAAAATTTCATTTTGTGTAATTTGTTAGAAGCAGCTCAGCTTTATACCAACACTGGTTCTTAATGGGGCGCCACCACATGGAGGAGTTGGGAAGTGGCGAAGAGCATACATTTATAATTCTGCCACTGAGGCTTAAAAAGTCCCATTAGTTAGTGAAACAATACAGGCTTCAGAAATAACATTTTGGGTAATTATTCTCTTTTTTTTCTGGGAAGTTATTATGAATGATTTGGCATTTAACTTTGATTTTGATAGTGATTTTTTTTATAGAGCAAGGGAGATGGCTAACTCCAACCCCGGCATGCCCATGCGAGGCAATACTACCCCAGCAACACAAAGGAACAAACACGGATACACACAACAGCATGAACTGCAAAACCATTTATGCTGAGGGGAAAAGCCTTTCCCCAAAGCATGCATATTATATAATTCTGTTTCTATAGATTCTAGAACAGACAAAACTAAACTTTGGTAAAAAAAAATAATCACAAATGTGGTTGCCTCGAAATGAGGGAGTGCTGAAAAAATAGACTGGAAGCCGTAGGAGGGCATCGTCTGGGGTTAGTCATTTTCTACATCTTGATATAGGAGACTAGTAACAGGGATACATGCATCTCGGAATTCATCGAATGTACTTGTGATTTTATTGAATGTAAATTTTACTCCAAAATATAAACAAAATAATGATGTACACGCTGAAGCATGTAAGAATAAAGTGTACTGATACCTGCAATTTACTTTGAATTGTAGTAACTACAACAATGGATTGCTGGATAAATGATAATAAGACAAATAGAGGAAAGAGTTCATTGTAGAGGGTAGCTGGTGGTTATTCAAGTGCACGTTGTCCAATTCCCTCAACTTTCCTGTAGATCTGAAAATTTTATAACACAATGTTAAAAATATAATTTCAGAACAAAGCCTATTAATATTAAAAACTGCAAAGGGTACTGTGGTTAGTGTTTTTGGTGATATAATGTTCTTTTAAGCAGTGACTATCCTTAGAGAAATTAAATTACTTGTCAAAACTAAATGAGAATTTATTCCATTACCTTTTCTCAGAGTGCTGTCTAAAAGAGACTTTTAAAATTACAAACACATAGGCTTTCTGTTTTTTTTCCAGTTACAGTTTATATTCAGTATTATTCTGCATTAGTTTCAGGTATACAGCAGAGTGGTTAGAAAATCATCTGCTTTACAAAGTGAATGCCCCAATATTTCAGGTACCCACCGGGCACCATGCACAGTCCTCATGGTATTACCGACCGTATCCCCTGTGCTTTACTGCACAGCCTAGTGGCTGTTGTGTGACTGCCAGTTTGTTCTTCATCATCCCTTCACCTGTTTCACCAGTCCCCCCCGGCCACTTTCCCTCTGGCAGCCATCCAGATGCCCTCCGGGTCTCTGAGCCTGTTTTAATTTTGTTTGTTCCTTTGTTTTGTTCTCGAGATTCTACATATAAGTGAAGCCATAAAACACCTAAGAATTTCTGAATTTAGAATCTGTCATCTGAGTGCTTAGGAAATGAAGTTTATAATTAAAAATTACTTAGTATCATCTTTTGACTGTACATCATTTCATTTTCAGCTTCTTCTGTTGCTAATCTCTAGGTTCTGAAATACAAAGAGGAATAATAAGCAAGTGATAAGATTCAGTGAAGAAGAATGTTCTAGTTTAATAAGTTCACAGATAAGAAGTACTGTTGAAAATCTTGATTTTAAGGTACAAATAATACCACAGCACTGACTTTTTTTTTACCTGGAGAATTATGGAATTCAGGAGGCCTGGATTATAATTCAAAATGACTGTGACAGATTGGAGCATTGTATTTTCAAAGGGACGAAATTCAGTAGGAACATGCACAGAAATGTACCCCTCAGAGCACAAAGCCGTAAAGACGTGAACGAATCTCAGGGTCAGCCCCGCCACAGTCAGTGCAGCTCACGGAATAGTCACTGTCCCTTCTGCTGTCATTGGGCCCAGAGTTCATGTTTAAGTAATATGTGGAAATATGTAACGTTTCAAAGAGAAACAAGGTGACTAAAATTGTAAAAAACAGCTCCTGTGAGGAAAAGCTGAGGGGAGAGGAAACTCTTTAAGATTGAAAAGGTCCAAGTTTTGCTCACTTGCCACTTTTGACTGCATGCAGTGTTTTCCTAAGAAGAGTTTGAAAAACTGACTCAGGAAATGGACTTAGGTTAAGTACTAGTTCAGTTGTGCAAATGGAAGAATCTCTTAACTTCAAGGCTGATTAAAATCTGGAAAAATCATCTCTACTTTTTTGATACCACTACAACAGGTAAATTCTATTAAATATATTTTGGAAAATTCCCCATACACAGAGAGAGAATATTCATGGGCAAATACATAGAATTATTCTAAGTCTTCTTATTTTACAGGGAATGTTTTCAGTCATTTTTTTTTCTTAATCTATATCATACACCTTCCGTTGTTAGTACATTAGTATTTATTACACACTTTTAAATGGCTAATAGTGTTAAAACTGCACATGTAGATAGTTAATTAATCAATATATCCTAGAGACATATTTAGAATTCAAGAAAATAAATTATAAAACACATATATCACATAAGTAAATACAGATAAGTATATAATACCAAACAAAAATTTTTACAGCAATTTTGTAAAATCTGTGTTTGTACACAAACTTTTAGCTATATCAAAGATATTTTTATAGAATAAATTTCTAGATACAAAATCATATTGCAAAAATATATTACTGAAGTTTTGATAAAATTTGCGAAACTGGCCTTCAGAAATACTGAGTTAATAATGCCATTTTTTGCCATATGGAAGTTATTTCTTTTAATTTTTATTGTATTTTTTTCTATTACTATTTAGTCCTCATACCTTCCCCCCTGCAATTACCACATGGTTGTCCACGTCCATGAATCTGAATCCCTTTTCCTTTTTGCTCAGTCCCTCCATCACCTGCCCCTGCCCAGCCCTTAGCTGTCATCGTGCTCTCTATGAGTCTGTCACTATTTTGCTTGTTAGTTCAGTTTGTTTATTAGACCACATTTGGTGTTTGTGTTTCTCTGACTGGCTTATTTCACTTAACATAATGTCTCAGGTCCACTCATTTTGTTTCAAAGGGAAAATCTTCCTCTTTTTCACAGCTGAGTAGTATTCCATTGTGTAAATTCCCATCGTTGTTTTATCCACTCGCCTACTGATAAACACTTGGGCTGCTTTTATTGTGAATAACACTGCAAAGAACATAGGGGTGTTTATGCTTTCTCAAATTCGTGTGTTGGGTTCCTTTGGATATAGTTCCAGAGGTGGGATCACTGGGTCCAAAGGAAGATCCATTTTTAACATTTTGAGGCATCTCCATACAGCTTTCCATAGTGGCTGCACCTGTCTACATTCCCACCAACAGTGCAAAAGAGTTCTCCTTTCTTCACATCCTCGCCAGCACTTGTTATTTGTTGATTTATTGAAGACAGCCATTCTGACAGATGTGAGGTGATATCTCATTGTGGTTTCCATTTGCATCTCTCTGATGATTAGTGACATTGACCATATTTTCATATGTCTATTGGCCATCTGCACGTCCTCTTTGAACAAGTGTCTATTCGGGTCCTTTGACCATTTTTCAATTGTGTTGTTTTTATGGTGATGAGTTTTGTAAGTTCTTTATAATTTTCGATACTAACATCATTCTGTGGGTTGTCTTTTTATCTTTGATGTTTCCCTTTGTTGTGTAAACACTTTTTAGTTTGATGTATAGTTCAATTTGTTTATTTTTTCTTCTGTTTCCCTTACCTGGGAAGATATATCCAATAAAATATTGTTATGAGCAATGTCCAAGATTTTGCTGCCTATATTATCTTCTAGGATTTTTATGGTTTTGGGTCTAACATTTAAGTCTTTAATCCATTTTGAATTTACTCTTGTGTGTAGTGTAAGAAGGTGATCTAGTTTCATTTTTCTGCATTTATCTGTCCAGTTTTCTCAACACCATTTATTGAATAAATTATCTCTAATCCATTGTGTGTGCTTGCTTCCTCAGTTGAATATTAGATAATGATAAAGGTGTATGTTTATTTCTTGGAACTCTATTCTGTTCCATTGATTTATGTGTCTGTTTTTATACCAGTGCCATGCTGTTTTGATTATTATAGCCTAATAGTATAATTTGATATTAGGTAGCACAATTCCTACAATTTTGTTCTCCTTTCTCAGGATCACTGTGCTATTCAGGGTCTTTTTTAGTTCCATATAACTTTTTGAAATGTATGTTCTAGTTCTGTGAAATATGTCATTGGAATTTTGGTAGGAATTGCACTGAATCTATGGATTACTTTGGGTAGTATGGACATTTTAATGATGTTAATTCTTTCTATCCATGAACACGGTATGTGCTTCCACTTATTTGTATCTTCTACTATTTGTTTCTTCAGTGTCTTATAATTTCCAAGTACAGGTCTTTCACATCCTTGGGTAGGTTTATTCCTGGGTATTTAATTCTTTTTGAAGTAATTGTGAGTGCAATTGTTTTTGAAGTAATTGTGCATGTAATTGTTTTATTAATTCCACTTTCTGTTAGTTTGTTATTAGCATATAAAAATGCAACTTATTTCTGGATGTTAATTTTTTTATCCTGCTATTTTGCCAAATTCATTTGTCATCTGTGATAGTTTCTTGGTGGAATCTTTGGGGTGCTCTATGTAGAGTATCATGTCATTGACATGATACTCTACATAGTAGAGTATTTCCAATTTGGATGCTTTTTATTTCTTCTTGTCTGATTGCTGTGGCTAGGATTTCCAGTACTGTGTTGAATAAGAGAGGTGAAAGCAGACATCCTTGTCTTGTTCCTGATCTTAAGGGGCACGTTTGTAGTTTTTGCCCATTGAGTAGGGTGCCAGTAGGGAGTTTGTCATATATGGTCCTTATTATGTTTAGGTATGTTCTCTTTAATTCCACTTTGCTGAGAGTGTTTATCATAATTCAGTGCTGGATTTTATCAAATGCTTTTTCTACATCTATTGATATGATCACATGGTTTTTATCTTTCATTTTGTTTATGTGACGAATCTCATTTATTGATTTGCAAATGTGGTACAAACCTTGTGTTCCCAGAACAAATCCCACTTGATTATGGTGCATGATCTTTTTGATACATTGCTGCATTCAGTTTGCTGATATTTTGTTGAAGATTTTCGCATCTATGTTCATCAGGGATGTTGGCCTATAATTTTCTTTCTTTTATGGTATTTATCTGGTTTTGGAATTAGGGTAATACTGACCTTGTAAAATGAGCTTGGGAGCCTTCCCTCCTCTTGAATTTTATGAAAGAGTTTGAGAAGGAGAGATGTTAATTCTCAGAATGTTTGGCAAAACTCCTCTGTGAAGCCATCTGGTTGAGGGCTCTGGTTTGTTGGGCACTTTTGAGTACTGCATCAATTTCATTAGGTGTAATCTGCCTATTCAGATTCTCTGATTCTCCCTGATTTAATTTTGGAAGGTTGTAGGAATTTATCTATTTCATCTAGGTTATCCAGGTTATTGGCATATAGTTATTCATAATATTTTCTTACAATACTTTGTATTTCTTTGGTGTCAATTGCTATTTCTCTTCTTTCATTTCTGATTTTATTTATTTGGCTCCTCTCTTTTTTCTTGATGAATCTGGTTAAAGGTTTGTGAATCTTGTTCAACTTTTCAAAGATCCAGCTCTTGGGTTCATTGACCGTTTGTGGCTTTTTTATACTCTATTTCTGAACTTTATTATTTCCTTCCTTCTACTCACTTTGGGCTTTGTTTGCTATTCTTTTTTCAAGTTCTTTTGAGTGTAAAGTTAGGTTGTTTATTCAAGCTTTTTCTTATTTTTTTGAGACAGGCCTATAATGCTATGAATTTTCACTTAGGAATGCTTTCCCTGTGCCCAGCCAATTTTGAATAGTTGTGTTCTCATTTTCATTTGTTTCGGGTACCTTTTGATATCTTCCTTGATCTTGTTGTTGGCACATTCATTGTTTAATAACATGTTGTTTAACTTTCATGTCTCTCTGTGTTTTTCAGTGTTCTTGTGACTTCTAGTTTCATGGTATTGTGGTTAGAGAAGATGTGTGATATGATTTCAATCTTCTTACGTGTATTGAGACTTGTTTTGTGTCCTAATGTGTGATCTATCCTAGAAATGTTCTGTGTGTGCTTGAAAAGTATGCATATTCTGCTGCTTTGGGCTGAAGCGCTCTGAAGATATCAATGGTTCCCATTTGATCTAGTGTGTCATTTAAAGCTGCTGCCTTGTTGATTTTCTGTCTGGAAGATCTATCCACCAAAGTCAAAGTGGGGTGTTAAAATCCTCAACTATGACTATATTTCTGTTGCTGTCTTTCTTTATGCCCATCAAAATTTGATTTACATATTTAGGTGTTCCTGTGTTGGGTGTTGGGTATGTTAATGTTTATTATCATCTTGTTGGATTTTTTCATTTATCATTATGTAGTGTCCTTCTTTGTCTATTACTATAGCTTTGATTTTAAAGTCTATCATGTCAGATATAAATATCACTACCCCAGGTTTTTTTTTCTTTCTGTTTGCATGGAATATCTTTTTTTATCCTTCTGGAGAATTCTCTTGTTGTTTCATTTGGGATCTGTTTCTTTGTCTTCCCATTTTGGCTACTTCTTTGTTTTGTTTCTATGTATTAGGTAGATCTGCAAAGTGTCTGGTGCAGGACTCTGTCAAACATTGTGACTGGCCCTGGGCAACCTGTTTGGAGCTACCAGTGATCCACTTATGTGGCTCCCTGGGCTGGGCCTGTTTGTGTGCAGAAATAACCAGGCTGTACACCAAGGCCGACTCTTACCAGCACAGTGCCTAGGGCGAGGTCAACTAAAATCTCACAGCTCCCAGAGATCCACCTTAGTTGTTAAACTTAATCAATGATATAGCCTCAAGTGGTACACAGCTCCACAGGGTGGAGCAGAGTAATTCCTGAAGGTGGGGCTCTTGCTTCCCCTCAGGCTCCTGCCTCTTGGAGGGCAGTGCTCTGCCTGAGAAAGGTGGCCTCTGAAGAATGGGGAATGACTCAGCACAAGGATCCTGATGGCTGTTCCTTCAGTTCTCTCCCAGAGCCACAAGCCCCAGACTCCCCTTATGTGTTTCTAGTCCACTCTGCCCCTCCTCTTTCAGGGCCCAGGTAACTGACAACAAACAAAATATTGTGCATTGGTCCTTTAACAGGCTTCCTGAGTCTCTAGACATTTCTCCCTGGTAGACAGTAGCCCTGATGTTTTTCACAGCTGTATATTATCTGGGTTCCTTTCCAGGTTCTGGTGCTATAGGCTGGGAACCCAGCTTGGGGTTTAGACCCCACACTTCTCAGGGGGAACCCCCCAGCCACTGAAATATCCCTCTGGAACTTCAGCTACCACTCATGGGACCCCAGTCAACTCTCTCAAGCCTCCTCCACACTCCCTACCACAGTGAGGAGGTGGTTTCTTCTGTCTGTCTATGGTTATAAGGCTTCTCTCCAGCTAGTGTTCAGTTGGTTATTCTGGATGATTTCTCTACAATTTAGTTGTAATTCCAGATCAGTCCTGGGAAGATGTTAGTGTAGCTCCCACTTACCCCTCTGCCATCTTGGGTCTGGTATAATTATCAAGAGATGCCGTAGGATCTGCATCCCAGTAGAATTACGAAAATATAATATAAAGCCCCCTGTGGTTCTACCTTCACCTGCCAGAGGGTGGGGCAAACTCAGCTGAGCCCTGCAGGGCCTTACTTGGGTCTGCATTCTAATGATAATGTTTCACTCCACAGTAATAGTTTTGAAGTATAGCTCAGTACTAAGTTACATTTTTTCTAAGCTTTATGTAAAAAATGGCAACTTTAAATTTGCTTCACTTAAAAATTCCATTTAGGGAGCTTCTCCTGGCAGGGGTGGTGATGGCAAAGAATGCTTACAGCTTACGAATGACAGAGACCATGGTGGTGACAGAGATCCAGCGAGCAAGCCATGCTGCCACACCCTAGTCTGGATATGGGGAACACCACAAGGGGAAGCTTTTGGCCTGCCACCATCCCCTTCTGGCTGAGGCCAGAAGAAAGGAGCCCCATGGGAAGACTGGTCCATGACTGGGGCAGAGGCCAAGGCAGGGCAGGGCGGGCCCAGCAGTGCTGGAACTGAGGACACACCTGCAGCTGTTTCTCTGGCTCTGGTGTGTCTGCCCGGCCCTCCTCTGGTCACATTAAACATTCCCGAAGGCTGGGGGCTGCCCTTCTCCCATTTCCAGAGAACAGTCTGTGGGTGCAGGGATCAAGAGCCCAAGTTGTCAAGATGCTGCTGAATGAAAACAGCCAACAGACCCCTTTCCACATCCTGTTGTCGGGTGTAGGGGGGTTGTGTCCTGTGCTGAGCCTTGAGCCTGGGCTGGGCAGGAGTCCGGAGCCTGAGAGAACACCCTTCTAGTGGGGTCCTGAAGGGAGAAGGGCCAGAGGACAGAGGCACGGAGGCTCTCCAGCCCTGGGCTGCGACGAGTGAGGCACCAGCGCACACGCCTCAGTCATACNCAAGAGCCCAAGTTGTCAAGATGCTGCTGAATGAAAACAGCCAACAGACCCCTTTCCACATCCTGTTGTCGGGTGTAGGGGGGTTGTGTCCTGTGCTGAGCCTTGAGCCTGGGCTGGGCAGGAGTCCGGAGCCTGAGAGAACACCCTTCTGGTGGGGTCCTGAAGGGAGAAGGGCCAGAGGACAGAGGCACGGAGGCTCTCCAGCCCTGGGCTGCGGCGAGTGAGGCACCAGCGCACACGCCTCAGTCATACCCAGAGTGCTTTGCAGTGTCTTCCTAACCTTCTCAGAAAGTTTCTCCATCTCTGTGATTTAGGTAATACTAATGAACTGTGGGCAATAAATGATGAATTTAAAGCAAAAGAAAAAATCACTTTAGTAATGTACATCAAAGTGACTGCATTGCGTTGTATACTTGAAATTTGCTAAGAGGGTAGATCTTAAGTGTTCACAAAAAATAAAAAGAAAAAATAACCATGTGAGGTGATGGATATATTAATTAGCTTGACTATGATGATTATTTCACAATGTATGTACATATCAAAACATAAAGTTATATGCTTTAAATACAATTTGTATTTGTGAATTATGCTTCTAGAGCTCAAAAAAAATTCCTGCAAATATTCTTTTCATTGGATTTGTCTCATAATAAATTATTGCATATTGCTTTGTTGACTATTTATAACACTGTTCTTAATTTATTTCTGTACTTTATAGTTGTTATAAAATAATTATAATATATTTTGTCATTTTTCTCTTTTAAAAAGTTACAACATTATCCTCAAGAGGAAGTTTTTATATTTAAATTATTATGTTAATGAGTATTTTCTGCTGATGAGTGGGTCCCTACCTATGCATAAGCCTGTTTCCATTCTTTGCTACACCATCCAGGGCCCGTTAGAATGAAATGAGATAAAAATGTCATCTTTGTGAATGATTTCTCTTCCTTTTGAAAGTCATACGGCAAAATCCTTTTTTGCATTTCCCATGTATTCTCTTTTCTTGTTTGTTTATTTCTTAATCTTATTTCATGGCTCACTTTTCTTCTTCTTTTTTTTTTTTGGTAGAGCAAAACTTGCTTCCTGTTGTGATGCTGTCCAGAACTTCATTGTTTCTCAAAATAACACTCCAGTTGGAACTAACATGAGTTATGAGGTGGAAAGTAAAAATGAAATCCTAATTAGAAAGGCCATTTTTAATATGTTTCCAGTGGTGAGTAAAGATTTATTGTGGTTTATTTGTGTCATCCTTCCAGGTGAATTTTCTCTCACTTCAAGTTATAACTTTTAATAATGGCAGAACTAATTAACTAAAATACCATTCCCTGTTGCATAAGATGTATAGCATTCCATTTTAAAAAGGCAATTTTGAATGCATGATGGCTCTGCAGGGGATGGTATTTATATCTTAAATGATAAGCTCTCCTACTTCTTGAGTCTCCATGACTCATCCTTGAATGAGATGAGGTACTTGGGCTTCCTGCATAGGAATTACTGGGGCATGGGAGATGACCATTTTTCACCTGGAATAAGATTGTTCCAGTTACCAGTTTGGGTAATTGAGTCCATTCCTTTACAAAGAACTGTAGGTTTGTGTGATTAATCTTTGGGAAGTAAATATCTAAGAAATTTTGGTCAATAGACATAACTCCCATAGACAGATTTTTAATCTCATGTATTTACCAATATGCCCCAAGATCCTGGGACACTTCCTAGTACATGCATGCACTCATCTCATATTTGTTAAATAAACTAGTGATTAATGATTCAGTATCATTACAAGAAGAAACATGTCCCTTAATAGAAATCCAAAGTCAGGGGAAATTTTTGTCATGCAGAACATCTTGTTGCTTAGAAACATACACTCTCATGAATCTTTTGTAACTGATTTGAATAAATGCAATTAGGCCGAGTCACTATGGTCAAAATGGGATCACTTGCTATACGTAATTTACCGACTGTAAACTATTAGATTCTTAGAATTAATTTCTGTGAACTTTTGACTTCTTACAACTAATTTATTTTTAGTCAGTTGCTCCAATTTTTAAAGAACATTACAACTAAAAGAAAGAATAATTTTCTGGGAAGGCATGAAAAACAGAGAACAATAGAAGAAAATATTACACACTTTCTGAAAGAAAAGGAGGGCAAAAAATAACTCACACTCAGCATTCTAAAATGCCCCCCTGATGCACTGAAATGTCAGTAGTTGGGAAGATAACTGAAAAATACTTATATTTCCTACCAAGGACAGCTCTGAAGGGTTCCACAATGAGCAAGTCTTTCACCCGTGCAGTTTTTGCTAGTGTTTTTCTTGCTTTAAGACTGACTAGAACAGAGGAGTATCAGATATTTTTCTGCTTCTAACTGACACCTTGAAAAGAATATCTTACCAGAGGCTGGATAATGCTGTATGTAATTAACAACGTTCACTTCCCAAATTTACACTGATTTTTAAAATTTGGGAGGAGAAAATTATGAAGTCAATCCAGTAATATTTGCAAAGCTAGGTAATGTTGCTTAAACATTGCCAGTTCCATGCATGTGGCTTATGAGAGAGATGACCTCTTTCCCATCTTGCTTTCCTACATGCCCACCCTGCTCAGTTCTGCTCTGCTGAGCTCAGCTCAGATCTGCTGGCTACACAGCAAGAGGTCTCAATAGATGCTTTTGATTAAACATCGTGAAGCCAGTTTCTCCAAAAACTTTACTAAGTAAATTGCAAAGGAAAAGAACAAAGTTGGTTTTGAACCAGACTGAGCAATGTACAGACAGTTGAATTGCACAAATTTACATTTTCTTCGAGGTTTATTTTAGGGAATTTTGATGTTTATAATTTATTGAAACTCTTACTGAACACTGAGATCCCAAAGCATATAGATGTATTTCCCCAGTTGACCAAAAAGCCACAGAAAAACATACATTATTTTGACTGCTTAATTGGAGATATGCTTCCCTCCATAATCTTTTCTATTGTGTCACAAAGAGCGTATTTGCATTCTACCCTATCTATAAAACTCAGAATTCACTGTGATACTGGTTAGTAAGCACTGTCTGAAGATGTCTCAAGCTATCTGAGAACCATTCATTTTATGAGCCAGGCAATCTGCTATGCATTGCAGATATAAAGAGAAATAAGGCAGGTACTTCACATTTTATGCATTGAACACGAGGAGCTGCATAATGTGTAGGAATTAAGAGCATGGACTCTGGTGCAATGATTGCCTGGGTTTGAGTCCCAGCTCTGCCACATTTAACTCATGCCTCCAGCTTCCCATCTGTAAAATGCTTGCGAGGTTCCTGTGTGAACTAAATGCCTTTGTAAGTTGTACACTTGGTCACCTTGCATAATATGGACTATATGATTTTTAATTTTTAAAGACAAACCTAAAAGTGCTGAAATAGAGCTCTCCTTTGCTCGTTAGGCATCTTTCATGTGCACCATCAGGAGCAGATGGCATCACGGTGCTTCAGGGGTCTGCTGGGCTGCCCACAACCACATTGGCCCTGGGTGTTGCTAGTAGTGCTGGTAAACGGGCTTTGGGGAGTTGGGTGCCCAGCTTGCAGCATTTGCCAATTTTAGTGGTGCAAATACCCCACCACAGCCGATTCTAATTTACCAGTGATTTAACAACCCCCTTACAAAATTCCTAAATGTTTACCGGTTGACTCTTCCAAACTCTTCCCAGGTGGGTTTCAGCACAGTGCTGGGGCTGCACCAGCATGGGACGTTGAGCCACCAAGCATTTATTTAGCAGTCACTGCATACAAAGCACTGTGCTAGGTTTGCAGTGAAAGATGAGGAACAACTAAAAGTGATAAACACGCTCTCTGCCTTGAGGACTTACACTCCAATTGTAGAGAGAGAAAAAAATAGCTGAATCAGGACCCTGTCACTGTAGAATGTGAGCTGGCACCGGTGTTGCTGGGGAAGGTCATGTCATTCTTTCGGGGAAAGTGATCAGCGAAAGAAAAGTGTAGTGTTGAACTGAAGAGTTATGTTTCAGAATGGGGAGGGGTCGGTGAAAGTGGGAATCGTCCAGAGTAGGCAAGATGGGTCCTTGGAAAAAATGTAAAAGATCCAGGCCTGGGAAATTAATTTGAAATATGTCACCACAGAGTGAGTGGGCCTCCCTGAAATGCCTGGATGGTCATTTGCAGAGATGGCAGGCATAAATCTATCATCACTGAGCCTGAAGGTCTAACTATTTAAGAAGCTTGGGAAAGTTTGCTAAATTGGCTATTAATTTTAATCCCCAGAATAGAGGATTTTATGGTACTTTCCAATGGCTTTTTCTCTTTTTTGTTGAAAACATTCCTGTTGGTAAGGCACAATGTGGGATTTTGCCATTCTCTATTTAATTATGTGATGTGAACTGCATTATATTTTATACACAAGTATATTATATTTTGTATTATTGCATTATATTGTGTGTGATGTGCAGTGTATTTCTTTCTAGGAAAATAACGGGTTTAGAAGATTTTTTTATTATGTCGTAAGTTGATCAACATGGTATGGTATTGCTACTTCTCTTTTTCTCTCCTTAGTATGTGTAAAAGTTAGGGTACTTGAATTTAGTTAATGATGCTTACGGTTCTAAAACTAAAGATATCTCATGGTAGTTTCCCACTCTTTCCTGCTAGTCTCAGCCTTTCGTGGAGCACCGCTACAATCAGTGTGCAGTGGTTGGAAATGGGGGGATTCTGAGTAAGTCTCTCTGTGGAGCTGAAATAGATAAATCCGACTTCGTTTTTAGGTAAGGCCTGTTCATCTGGCTTCTCTGAACCAAAGACCAGCTGGATATTTTACAGGGTTGGTGTAAAGATATTCTGTAAATTTCGACCTTTGAGCTGTGTCGTTAAAGTCAACAAATTATTTTGGTAGGCTTTCCTGCAGTGTTAAATGGATCGTTAGTTCCTCTGAATGTGGACACCAGGAGGAAAATGCGCTGTGATCATTTAATTTCCAGAAGCTCTGGGTGAAGTCATGGCGAGAGAGGGTCCGCAGTGCGTGCAGGGCCGCGAGAGCCCGCGGTGCACTGAGGAGGACAGCACGCCTCCCTGGGAGGACTCTCCGAAGCAACATCGCCTGGGTTCACCTGGCCTTGAAAACTTTGGTTTTTTAAAAGAGTATTTCAAGGAAGTTTTGTTCTCAGTTAATACTTGAGAGCTGCTGAGCTCAGCGCTACACAGCCATGCAGCATCACTTAAATTAAAAAAAAAAATTGTGAGGCTTCTAAATTATGATCTTTTAAAATATTTCTGTGTTGATACCAGCCAGCTTGGGAAAATAGAAACGGAAACAGTTTCCCGGTGTGCCTGTACTCGCATGACATGGTCTAGGGCATCTCCGCTTTCAGAATCTAAAGGAGAGGTGATTCGTCCCCGCAAGGATGGAGCTCAATTGAAATGCACCTTTTTAAGAAGTAAATTGAAATCTGTTTCTTCCTATTTCAGGAACACTGATTTTATACACCAGAGGAGGTCCTTTGATCCTTATCTACTCAATGTTGCTCTTTTCAGCAAATAAAAATTTTTTGAATCAGTCGTTCCCCTCTCACTTTAATGTCACTTAAAATGTTTCTGCTGAAGGCAATGACAGAACAACAGACCATCAGCCCAACAATTACTGGATGTGTTCCTCACAATGAGTGTCAAAATGGCTAAAACCTGAATATTTAGCCATTTGGTTAAAGCACTTAGTACTAAAAAGCAATCATCAAGGTAAATCATTCTTTTAATGGGCCTTTTATAAACTTAAAAATTCCCAAAACATCTCTAGTATGGTGCCTACACATCCATTTTACTTTATGCAACTATGTGATGTAGGAAATCCAACGAGTTTAGATTTCAAAAAAATTTTTAAAATCTCACAAGCTATTTAATTTATAACTTTAAACTAAATGCATGCATCTGTGGATTCTACATTTGCTGATACCAGGTATCCTTCTGCATATAGAGTTCCCTTTGAAGTTTGCCTTTCAAAGTGAAAGGCAAATGAGAGCTAGACATGATTGGTGTCATTAAACTTTAATTTTTAAGTCTGTACCTATTTTTGCTGTACATGTTCATATTTTATAAAACAATGTGGAAAGTGCTTATTATTCTTGTTATTATTTCCTTTCAAACGATTGGGAGCTGTCAGTTAAGAGTGTAAGGACCAAAAATAGGCAATGAGCGGCTTTCCTATGCTACTGTGTATCTACAACACCCAATATTTCCTTCTCTTTGATACTACGTGAAAATAACCTTTGTTCTTCCACAGAATATGGGACTGTGCTAGAATGTAGATCTGTTATAATAAGGCCACTAATGAGGGCATTTCTGGTCTGTCATCTATGATTAGTATTTTCTTCAAAGGGCTGTATTTAATTACTTTCAGATGTCTCTTTTGTATCAAGGTGGGAAGTATGTATTTTATTTGTTTGCATGTTTACCAGAACACGGAATAAACTAGTTCAACTTCATTCATACTTCACAACACATGAACTTGAAGCAGCCTTCCTTAAGGAAATACTCAGGGGTGCTTCTTTTCTGTGTATGGTTTTAAAGAATTGGTCGACTTGAAAATCTGTAAGTGATGATTATGGAGTCCTAACCAAGTTTCCCTTTTTGTGTGACAGGAATATAATTGCTCAGAATTACAATTGTTAACTTGTTTTCCAATTTATAAACAAATCAGTACTCAAAAGGGGATGGAAATGTCAATATAAAAACATCATTATAAGAACATAAGCATTTTAGTTAACAGCAGAAATTGCTGGGAAAACTATCTATAAGGGAATCAGGAGATTTTTGCTTTTTTCATGTAGTCCTTGTCTCTGGCATACTCTGTCACCTTCGTCACAATGCCCCCATGTTTTGAAATCTATAAATTGGTGATCATACCCCCCACTGTAGGAATAGAATCAGTATAAGTAATAATTCTAATAAGAGGAGTATGAACTCTTCAAAAGCTAGGCAAGCTGTGTCATTTCTAGTTTTATTACTTATGCGTGTAAATCAATGTCGAGACCACTTATCAAATTTGTATGTTTTGGGCAACACTGAACCTGCTGAGAGGTCAGTACTTAGCAAACAGTTTTAAATGGAAATCGGATGAATTCTGAGGCACTCTCAAACAGCAATGATTGCCTCAAAAAAATGACAATGATCCCATGTGTATGTATGTATTTGTGGGTATGGTCTCTTTTTTTAAGCTGTATGTTGAAAATAGTTGTTTTCCAACTTTCAGGTGTAACCTGCCCCCCACGACAGGGAATGTCAGTGAAGACGTTGGCAGTAAAACCAATCTTGTGACCGTAAACCCCAGTATCATAAGACTCAAGTAAGTGCGTCCAAGTCACACAGCAGTTTGGGAGACCCGTCCATTGCTCACCAAGTTTCTTAGTTGGAGCACTCGGTGTCACTGCTGAGGCTCACTTGACATACAGCGGGAATGACTTTCTGGGAGAAGATATAAGAATATAGCTGTAATTTTTAAATTTCTATCAAGGTGTGGCTCATAAGTGGTATGACCAGTTGTACTTCTAATGACACAAGCTGAACGTTGCTCATCAAAGGAGAACTTACCATTTCTTCATCTTCTTTTACAATAGTGAAGTTACTTTTTTCAATTTTCTTTCAGAATTTTAATGTTGCTCTTTCATCTTGGTAATACTTTCTTAATAAAACCTAATCCATTGGGAGACTTCAGAGAGCAAACCTTAGGAGAACCTAGCAATATTTGATTTTCACTTTGGCTAGTGCATTACTAAAGCATAATTGCCACGCTTTATATTCCATTATGTAATTGCTATGAAATGTTTGCTGGATAATGAAAGTCCTGTACATAGTTTTACTGTATTATTTTAATCAAAAGTCATTAATAGCATACACTCTTCAGGTAATTCTAGTATCCATTAAGAGAATATAAAAGATCATATCTGCCTCCCAAAAGCTTACTTTCAAAATTCACAAATTGTGTAGTTATTATTTAAGTCAAAAGTGTAGAGAACTATCACAATACATGGAGGAAATTTAAAAAGTGTGTGTGTATGTATATATATTTTGGGCTTTTCTAAAGAAAACTATTATAAGCACACATGTACCAAAGGTGTACAAAATCACAAGTCTACAGCTCAATGAATTTTTAGATGTACAGATATTTTAAGAGTGTCCTATGTTTGAGAAAAACATTTCATCATTATAAACTTGGAAGGTGTTTCATCACCAAAAAGCAAGCATAGAAAAAAATTACTGAGTTTGAAGATCGAGGACGCTAAGAAATGTATGTCCAGTTAGGGTATGGGCCAGTAAGAAAGTAGCAATGAGGTTCTAGAAATACCAAGAGAGATGAAGGCCTAGCCCTTGATATTTACAAGATTTGAGTTTCCTCCGAATCCATCGTGTTTCTTTTTTCATATGCAGTGATATGCGTGATTCAGTTTTTTTGGCCAGTGGTAAGTTTAGCCTGTGTTTCCAAAACCACTGCTTTGATTCTTATAATTATTATTATTATTATTATTATTATGATGCATATTTTTAATTGGCAGATACAGGAACTTAAAGGAAAAGAAAGCAGAATTTCTGGAGGACATCGCAACCTATGGAGACGCATTCCTTCTCCTGCCAGCGTTTTCCTTCAGGGCGAACACCGGTGCCTCTTTTAAAGTGTACAACACACTGAAAGAATCTAACGCAAGGCAAAAGGTTATCTACTTCCATCCCAGGTACCTGAAGAATCTCGCCCTCTTCTGGAGAACTAAAGGTCTGATTGAGTATCGCCTGTCCTCCGGCTTCATGATCGCTAGTGCGGCTGTTGAGCTGTGTGAGAACGTGAAACTGTATGGGTTCTGGCCCTTCTCCAAAACTGTGCAGGACACCCCCGTCAGCCACCACTACTATGACAACAACTTACCCAAACGTGGTTTCCATGAGATGCCCAAAGAATACAGCCAGATCCTCCAACTTCACGTGAAAGGAATCCTCCAGTTACAGTTTAACAAATGTGAAATAGCCTAAGCAAAATGACTGAAAATGAGAGAACAGTTTTAATGTCATGCCCATGGGTGAATAACAATGTTTCCGAACACAAAAACTGGTGGTGGTAGGGTATAATAGGAGCAGCCCACAAAACTTAGTTTGATCAAAGCTCCCCACTAAGTGTGGAACCTTGGCAACCCATTCAATTGTTCCGATCTTCAATTTCCCTGCCTGTAAAATGGGGACCAGGATACCTAACTCATATTAGGAAAATGTGAGCCTCAGTGAAAACTCTTGGCAAAGTATTTGCCTGAGGCAGGGACTCAAAGTCCTTCTCCTTGTTGATAATTTCCACCCTCAACAGACTGATAATAAAAAGTGTTTTGTCTTGGAAACCCTTTCTGGAGAGAGCAGCTGAATTGCCAGCACTCACTGGGGGCCTTTCTCTGGCAGGCCTCTCAGAGTGCGAACCAGAACATTAGGTACTTAAGCAGGAGCCCTGATTATTCAGGACTGACATCCTTCTTTCTGTATAGTAATGTGCCTGCTACTGATTACATTCACTTGTGTCATTCCCTGCAATGACTTGTGTTGTTTAGATTTTAGGCCAATTTGTTTTCTCCTTTATCATTTAAAGGAGAAAACATTTTAAAATCACTTTTTTATTAACTTCCTGCCTCACTCTTAAGCCCTTTCCTCTCCCACTGACAGAGTCTATGTACTTCAAGAATATGAATGGTTACAGTATCCAGTTCTTCCTGTTTGTTGACTTGTCTGTGGGCTCACTCGACTTCTTGTTAAAAAAATCACCGGAGAGCTGCTTCTGCCTAACAAGCTCTGGGAGTAGAATACAAAGGTGACCGAGAGTCCTGCAGGAGGAAACACGTTCATGGCATCACTGTGATGTGGTGCGATACATGTTATTTCAGGAGTTATGAACAAAGCACTGTGCAGGAATAATTAAATCTACCCCAGCAGAATCTATTTGAGAGAAGAGGTGATTTCTGGATTGGACCCAGCTGAGTTAGGTTTAATCAGATGAAGACAACTCGAGGGAGAGGAACTGTGACAGGGGAGCGAGCTGTCCACTGGATTCTGATTCGTCAAAACTAGTACGTTGGAAGGTAGGTCACTGTCTTTGCCCCCCAAAACTGCCCCATGAGGGTAGGTTCCAGAGTCTGAGGGTGCTAGCGGGGGCCACATCTGAGAAATGGGAATAATACCAACCTGGCAGTTTTCATAGGAAAGTTGTAAGGATTAAAACACTAAATCTTCTTTCTCATAAGGAAAGGTGTGTACTTACGTGAGAAATAATACTGATCAGTTAAACATCAATCTAAAATGAAGCCTGAGTAGATATTGAATCTCAGCATTTTCACCACACTCTCTTACACTGTGCTGATACCTGTTAATATAGGTCAGCCCTGGCAGGGCTGGGTGGAGAAGGCGAGAGATTAAGCAAAACAAAACAAGCAAACAACAATAAAAAATTTGTCCCTGCATCTACTGAATAAGTTATTTGACTTAACTAATTATGTGCATACTTTCCTGTTTGTCTTTGTGCCATCACAAGGTGAGCAGAAATATGAGTGGAATAGATTAGGAAGCATGCCAAATTAATTACAACTCTTAATTCTAAATTCTTACCTCAGATTATTGTTTTACTAAACGTTCACTTGTGAGAACACTCTGCTGTAAATTGCTTATTTTGATTAAGTACATCTTTAGTTTGATAGTAGATGACATTTGTGATGCTATTCTCAGTTCACTTTTACATTTGTTCCTCTGTAACAAATGAAACCTATTAGCTCCATAAATTGATTAAAAGCTCATATGTAAATATTTTCCAAAGGAAGCATGCTTTTAGTTATATAAAGTCTAATTCATTTATCCTTCATTTTATGGTGATGAATAAGTAGCTGATTTCTACTACTTCTGATGAGTTTTATTAGCTTTTAAAAATCTGCTAGCAGTATTGGTAATGTCTCTATCATGTTACTAGCAATGGATTATCAAAAATAGATCACAGCATTCCAATATTTTACAATTAGTCAAATGTTTCTTTCAAAATACTTCCTTATGCATAAGAAGTTAAACTTTTCTCTTTAATGGTATTAGAAATTTATAATTGATGAGTAAAAGTAATATAGTGAAATAATTAAATATACAATATGGAGACTTTATTAGTTATTTTAATAAAAATTGCATATGATTAGGACATTTAGCACTTACTTAAGTTTTTCCCATATAACTTCCTATTTTAACTTGGAAATTTCCTCTAGAATATAAAAACGAAATCTTCAATATCACTGATCAATTTCAGGAACATTCAAAATGGCATGAGACTAAGAAGCAATGCCCTACAACACCCACATTCCAATAAAAATTCAGTAGAAACCAAATTTTTCAGTTGTAGAGAAAATTGTAGACCTATCCACATGAAAACAACTGAAGTTGGTTTCTTGTTTAACATTTACATTAACATTTGCATTGCCATCCTAAAATCTTGTTGAAATTACACAACAAGCCCAGCTAGATTCACATTTGCCAAAGTCTTTTGTCAAAAAGCACGTGTGCATTCTTTGTCTCTGTTTCCCAAGTGGGTCTGTAGCTGTTGTGAAACCTCAACAACTCGTATTTATCTGCTATGAGCTGACACTCTGCTTCACTCTCTAGTGTAGTCAGTAGGTTGTGGAGAAGTAACAGGAGTGGGTGGCCTAGTTCACATTGTAGCATTTCCTCCCTGACAAAGGGTGACCTTCCCCAGGTCCCATTGTGATGTGCCAATAATGTCTTCCTGTTTAGGAACAGAATTTTTAAAAAAATTTTTTTAAATAAAATAGAACATGATTTTTTATAATGTAACATGTCGGCTATGAAAATTGTAAGTCATAAGTCACGGTTCTTTTTGTTCTCTGTTGGTGAATTATTACAAGTTTTGTCACTAAGATAAAAACAAAAAGAAAAACCTACTCCACCTCTTATAATTATAGATGAACCACTGCCAAGTCTGACTGTGATATTCTCAAGAAATCTCTGGGCATAATGAACATTCCTTAAATGTAGTTAGGTGGGTTGGGTTTGATCTTCTGCTCTTAAACCTCAAGTGCATCCATGGGCATTGAAAACAGAAAGTCTGAGTACTGAGACTCAGAAAAGTCTGAGTCTGAGGTGCAGGAGAGTACTAAATCTTTAGTTCATACTCCCGCTCCTCACACCACATGCCACCAGTTTCTAAGGAAAATACTGTTTTTTCTGGATTCTATTTTCTGTTTATTGTGCAGCATCACTGGTCAATGTAACTGAATAACAAGAATCTAAAAGGATTTCCATCCAAATACAAAGGTAAGCAGAAATGGCCAGTGGAGCATACATGCTTGCAAACTGCTGTGTGGTCCCTGGAAAGGACTCCATAAACAACTGTAGAGATTTAAGTTTTACCTGATAGAATAGTCCTTGAAGTCTCTAGGGTTTCTCTCCTAACAAAAGGAAAAGGCAAACAGATTGTCACTTTCATGAGAGAAGATTTCCTTCTGCATGTAAATTCCACCCCTGTAAATTTGTGGGCTCTCAGCCAGTTAATCAGCCAAGGACATTTTTTGAGGACTTTCTATGTATAGAATGCTGAATTAAGCCATAAATCAGACCTGTTTGGGGCTAGATTTTTTTCCCTTGCTTACAAAAAATTTACCAGTTAGATACTATATCATGTCAAGTACCCTAAATCATTCCATGAATCTCAGGAAGCTTTGGGAAATTGGAAAATTTTGTGGATGATGTGTCCGTTCACATCCTAAATAGCTACTATAGAATGATAGTTACAACAAAACATTTTATTTATTTCACATGACACGAAAACCCATTGTTATGTTATTAAACACTATAGGAATTGCAGGAATTCAAATAAAATATCTGAAGCATTTGACCTAAATGAGACTATTTCTTTCTTAATCTTTACTTTTAAAAAGGCATTTAGAGCTGCTGGGTGAACACAGGTTTCCTGTTTGCTCCAGGCTTCAAAAGGCTGACTCCATGGTGGGGTCACCGTGACCCTCCTGAAGACATATGGGCGGGGAAATTTCTCTTGTCCATTGTACCTTTAAAAAACATTTTGTTGTTGTTCAGTTACAGTTGTCCCCATTTTTGTTGTTGTTGCTCTCCCCTGCCCTTTCCACCCCCTGCTCCCAAAGACAGTCCCTTCCCTGTACTTGTCCCTGGGTCCTTTATACATGTTCCCTTTCTTATCTGGGTCATCACCTTTCCAATACTATTCTGCTCTTAACAACACAAAGAAGTGAGTGATATATGATAAAGATGCATTGCTCATATAATGGAGAAAAGACAAACTCGTTGGCTGGTGGTATTGGAACATTAGCTCAGTATATGAAAAAAATTCCTACAGTGCCTGATAGAAAAAGTTGGACGAGAGGTAGATTAAAGATGGATTCAAGGGTAAACTGTAAGGCTAATAGAACTAAATGTTAGTGAGAGACTGTACTTGTTAAATATAACCCTAAAATAATTTTTTAAAACATCACTTAAGAAATTATGTCCATGACTATATTTTCTAGTCAATGAACAGCACCTTAAACAAGGGAATAAGCTGATGACAGACTGAAGTAGCTTTTAACAGTGTGTGAAATTGATGACATTAATATAGAAACAATATTAGAAACTGCAAATCAAGAAGTAGAAAACAGGAATCTTAATATAAAAATGAACAGAGAGCGAGAATGTGGTCTACAAAAGGAAATGTTAAGTAGCTAAAAAGATAGAGAGTGATGTTTCAGCTTACTAGTAGCTAAGAAATAAAAATTAAGAGGAGATATTATATTGGCAAGAATTAGTAAGATCATTAATTCGAGATGCTGGTGGAAGTATAAACTGACTGAACCATTGAACCTCAGTCTGGAAGTACTGAGTCAAGTGAATTATGTGTCTGTCCTGTGGCCCAGCCATCCACGTTTTACATACATGCCCCGGGGGACTTCTGGCAGAGGTCCACAGGAGACTGACGCTGAGATGCTGATTTCATTGCTGTTAGCGGTGGCAGGAAGTTGGGTGCACTGGTGTCCATCTCTGAGGGAGTGAATGAGTTCGCTCAGACAAAGATGTAGTGTGGAATACCTACAGTTAGAAGGGACTTACTGGGTGTGTGTAGAGCAGCTTGGACAGGTCCTCCACATATAGCAGAAAGGGGAAAATAAGCCCGAGCATAATGCCACTTAAATACATTAAAGTCTATACAGGCATATGTCCATACATACATATGCATATTTGAGAACATATGTTAAACACTAGAAGAGTGCCCGTTTAGGAGAGGGAGGGGGAAGTGATTTTAGGGATAAAGGGAAAGATAAATAGTAGCACAAGAAAAGGGCCTATGGAGATGATGGCTACTGAGTATACCATGAACAAAGACCCTAATGATGAAGTCACCTCTCAAAATGAGGCAAAAATAAAATAAAATAAGGTGACATAAGTTAGTTTGAAAGGAGCAGACGTTTTAAAACCACATCAAAGTAAAGTTTCTGTTTTCCAAGGGGATAGGACAGATGTCATGCGGTGGTGGTGCTGAGGAGGTCAGTGATAGAAGGGCGGAGAGGTGCTGCCAATGAGCAAGAGGAGAAGATACATACTATGTGGCATGAACATTTGTGTTATGCCAGTACTATGTAGGGTACTTTGTATGTGTCGTTATGTTTAATAGAGGAAGCCTTTGGATGTAAGAGTTCCGTCCAGAATGTAGCCAGCCATGCAATATGAAAAATAGAGACATTTACTGAAGAAGATACAAGACATGAGAAACATTGTACATAGGACAATGACACCTCAGTCCCATTCAAAGTGGGCACCTTGGGACCTCACACAGTTCTCCCAGTTGCCATCAGCTGCCCCATCGTATTTTTCTGAATCTCATCAGTGGTCTGAAATCTCTTCCCTTTCAAAGGTGATTTTAGTTTCTGGAAAAGACAGAAGTCGCAGGGCACCAAATGTGGACTGTAATGGGGCTGAGTCACCTGGGTGATTTGATGTTTCACCAAAAACTCTGCATTGAGACATGATGCATGAGGGGGCACAGTGTTGTGATAAAGCTGCCAATCACCAGTTGCCCATAGCTGTGACCTTCTGAGTCATCCAAATAATTTCCATAGAGAAACATTCAAGATTAATGCAAAATGTGATGCAGATTCATTGCTCTACTCACTCAGTCATTTTGAATGTGGCAGCCACACAGTACTCATGCTCACTCAATGGCATCTACCACCCCCACTGACTAGTACAGTGAAGTCATCATTGTTCATGCATGTGCATCCAGCCCACTGTCCTTGGCTGCCAGGTTATACCAATGTCACACAAATGTTCTTATTGTGTTAATTATGATTGGACTTTTTCTGGACAGACCTCATATTGTTATCCATATATAAAATAGTCTTACTACCACAAAAATATGGAAGCTGAGATTTAGGTGGGTGAGTCACTTCTGTAAGGTTACATTATAGGACCAGAACTGGCATTCACACTCACATTTGTCTGGCTCTACTGAAACGTGCACACCCATGAAACCAGCTTTATATAAACAATGTGCATTCCATTGCCCCAAAAATGTTTTCATGTGCTGCTTTCACTCAGCATAAGATCCATGTTTGTATATCATTAGTTTATTATTTTATTTGCTGAGTAGAATTCTGTCATACGAATGGACCACAATTTGTCCATGTACCTGTTGATGTACATTCCAGTTGTCTCCAGGTATTGGCTATTACAAATACAGCTATCATGGACATTTATGTACAAATGTTTGTGTGGACACCTATTTTCATTTCTTTGGGGGCAAATATCTAGCATTGAAATGCCTAGGGCACATGGTCAACATATGTCTAACACTTTTTAAAAACTACCAACAGTTTTCCAAAGTGTTTGTGACATTTCACGTTTCTATCAACAGTGCATACCTACTACAGCTGTCATATCTTGCATAAAATTTGGTATGGTCAGTGTTTTACATATTAAAAAATTGTTTAAAAAATTTTTGGTTATAGCCTCAGTTGGTGTGGATCAGTTGGTTGAGTGTTGTCCTGCAAACCAAAAGGCTGCTGGTTCGATTCCTGGTCAGGGCACATGCCTGTGTTACAGGTTTGGTCCCCAGTTGGGGAGCATATGGAAGGCAGCCAAACAATGTTCTTCTCTCAAACCAATGTTTCTCTTCCTCTTTCTCCCTCCCTCACTCTCTCTCTGAAAATAAAAATTAAATTAAAAATATTTTAATTAGAGTTGACAGTCACTAATACAGTACATTAGTTTCAGGAGTACAGCCCAGTGGTGAGACATTTATGTAACTTACCAAGTGATCCCCATGATAAGTCTAGTACTCACCTGACACCATACACAGTTATTACAATGTTATTGACTGCATTCACTGTGCTGTACTGACACCCTTATTTTGTAACTGCAGTCTTTTTGTTATGGGCAGTCTTTAAATTGCGTGGGACATATGTATGTCTCATGATTTTAACTCAAATTTCCCTTATGATTATTTCATATGTTTATTTGCCTTTTGCATATCTTTTTTTGTGGCCTGTTCAACTACTTTGACCACTTTTAATTGGATTGTCTTTTCATAATTGAGTTATGAGAGGTCTTTGTACATTCTCGATACAAGTCTTTTGTCAGGTATATGTTTTACAACTATGTTCTCTTTGTGGTTTGCCTTTTTATTTCCTTAATAGCATCTCTTGAATAGCAAAAGTTTTCAATTTTCTTGAAGTCTAGTTTATTGATGTTTAAATTTTGTGTGTGTCAAATTGAAGAAATCTTTGCCAAACCCATGGTCACTTAAGATTTTCTCCTACGCTTTGTTCTAAAATGTTTATAGTTTGGCCCTTAACATTCAGTCCTATGAGTCATTTTGAGTTACTCTGTATGCGTGTTTATGATGTGGGACAGAGGTCAAAATTTATGTTTTGCATCCAATTGTTCAAGTACAATTTGTTGAAGAAAATTTCCCCTTTGTAATGGTTTGGCATCTACATTGAAAATCAACGGATTTATATTTACTTATTTGTGGACTCTCTATGCTGCTCCCTTGATTTATATGTCCTCATGTCTCATAGCACTATACTATCTTAATTAATGGAACTTTATCAGAAGACTTGAACTAAGACAGTGTGACTCCTCCAATTTTATTCTTTTACTAAGTGTTTCTGGGGGGAAAGGAAAGGGGCTACTCTGGCAGACTTTGTATAAAATTGTTAATCATTTTTTTTCTTACATGTTTGGTAAAATTCAGCAGCGAAGCTATCTGGCTCTGCAATTTCCCTTGAGGGAAGATTTTAAATTATGAACAATTTCTTTAACAGATACGAAGCCCTTCAGGTTGTCTGTTTCTTTCTGAGATTTGGTAGTTTGTGCCTTTTAGAGTTTATCCTAGTCATCGAAGGTCTGGGTTTCAGTGTCATAAAGTTGTTCCTAATATTCTCTTATCTTTTCAATATAGCCGAGTCTGCGGTGATGCCTCCCATCTCATTTCTCATTTCAGTTATTTGTGTTTGTTATCTCTCTTTTATCCCTTAGATGAATGCTTAGAGGCTTATCAATTTTCTTGGTCTAAAAGAAGCAGCTGTTGAGCTTCTTTAGTTTCTGCACTGCTTTTTATTATTCCCTTCTTCTTTCTTGGGGTTTCATTTACCTTTCTTCTTATAGTTCTTTAAGGAAATTAATGGGAGACTTCTTTTCATTTTTAACAGAGATTTTCATGCTGTAAATTTTCCTATAAAAACTTGAGCAGCTTCCTACAAATTTCATGTATTCATGTATTCATTTTCATTCAGTTCAAAATACTTTCTGACATTTGGTGTCTTCCTTATACCTTGGGCTTTTCAGTGTGTTATTTAGATTCCAAATATTTCTGGATTTTTTTGGCATGTTACTATAGATTATTTTAAAATAATTTCAGTGTAGTCAGTTAATGTACTTTGTATGATTTGAATCCATTTAAATTCACTGAGACTTTATTTTTATGGGCCAGAAAATAGTCTTTCTTTATAAATTCTGTGTGTACTTGAAAAAGAGTGTGTGTACTCTGATGCTGCTTGAATTACATCAGATTGGTTGATATTGCTGTTCCAGTCTTTTATGTCTTTTCTGGTATTTGTGTGCTTGTTCTATCAGTTATTAGGAGAATAATATTAAATCCTTGACTAATTGTAGATTTATCTATTTCTTCACACAGTTCTATAAATTTTTGCTTCATGTATTTTAAAGCTCTATTAGTAGATGCACAAATGTTTAGGATTATTGTGTTCTCTGGATAAATGATCCATATCATTCTGAAATTATCTTCTTTACCTCTAATGGTATTTTTTTCTCTGAAATCTACTTTGTCTGATATTAATATAGCCATTCCAACATTTTATATAGAATTTGCATGATATCCCTTTTTTCACTTATTTTTATTGTTGTTCCATTACAGTTGTCTCCATTTCCCCTCATCACTCACCCCTCCCCAGCCATCCTCACTTCCCACCCTTGATCCTTCTCAACTTTGGTTTTGTCCATGTGTCCTTTATAGATGTTCCTGAAAATGCCACATGATCTCACCTATAGTGGAACCTAATCAACAAAACAAACCAGCAAGCAAAGTAGAACCAGACACATAAAAATAAAGGACAAACTGACAGTGACCAGTGGGGAGGTGGGAGGGGATAATAGGGGAAAAGGGGGAAGGGTTTTCAGGAACATGATATTTCTTTTTTATCATTTTACTGTGAGCAAATTTGTTTCTTTATATTTAAAGTTGTGGGGGTGACTTTCCTCGCAAGTCCTCCCAGCCGCCATGGATGAGAGTAATCATGACTGAAACATGTGATCTGCTTGGGGACGAGAAGTGGCCAGTTTCCCAGAGGAAAAAGGCATTGAGCTCCCTCCTCCAGGGGCTTTTATTGGGTTGTAATACACAGGAATTCAGGGTGGCAAGGATCAAACAGTAGATAACATTTCAAAGAAATCTGACGGCTTGGTATGAGTCAGAGTCTGTCAGGAACAGAGTTTTAGGGTTTTCTGCTCGAACACTTAACTTATGAATGAAAACACTCTTAGCAGAGCAGATTTCACAAGTTTATCAGGATGTCTTTGTGATGCCAGATTTTTCCCCAGGACACGCTCTAGCAAGGCAAGGAGCTGCACCTCTCCCCATCAGGTATTCAGGCTTAAGGGGATTAGAGCCAGGAAGCGCTTCTCCCAGAGGACATGGGGACTTGGGCTTTGTCAAAGCCGGGAGGCAAGAGTCCATTGCTCTTTGTTGCAGCCTCCCAAGTCCTTCCATGAAGGCCTCCCAAGTGATCGAGTCTGGCTTAGGTTGCCCCACTCTGTGAGGGGTCTTTGACTTCCAACCAAGCTTTGGGGGCAGGGAGGAAACTGAGACAGCATTTGCTACCAGAGACAAGCTTTGTCTCCTGCGGCTTGCATTCCAAAGGTTGTCCCGTAGAGATACAATTCCTAGAACCAGGCAGAACGGTGTACAACATAAAGTGGTTTTCTGACAGGCAGCACATAGTTAGGTCGTGCTTGTTTTTTATCTAGTTTGAACATGTACCTTTTACTTGGTGTGTTTATATCATTTAGATTTAATGTCATACATGTTATTTCTGCATGTATCATAAACCACAAGACACCTTATGGTACTTTTTACTTTAAACTGTCAGTTATCTCTTTGGAAGATTTAAAAAATGTTCCTACTTACCCACCTATTTACCACTTTCAGTGTTCTTTATATTTGGTGTAGATTTACAGTTTAATCGTGTATTATTTCTCTGAAGGACTTCCTTTACAATTTCTTATAGGGCTGGAGTGCTGGTGATACTTCTTTCAGATTTTGTGTGTTTCAAAAGTGTTTACTTCACCGTCATTTCAAAAATATTTTTGTTGGGTATTTTTTAATGGTATGTTATCTTTCAGTATTTTAAAGATGTTGCTCCGCTTTCCCCGAATTGCCTTGTCTCCTGCAAGGAGGCTGTCGTTACTCTTACCTTTGTTCCTGTGTAGATACTGTGGTTTCCCCCCTTTGGTTCCTTTAAAATTTGTCTCCCATCACTTGTTTTTTACTGTGCACTTTTATTACTTTGTGTGTTGATGTACCTTATGTTTTCGTACTTGAGTTTCTTCGGCTCTTTGCATCTGGGGGCTTGTAGCTTTCATCCAGTTTGGAAAGATTTTGGCCATTATTTTCCAATGTTTTTTCTGTCTATTTTTCTCCCCATCCCCCTTTTTAGGGGCTCCAGTTACACATGTATTAAACCATTTGAATTTGCTCTGCAGCTCACTGATTCTCTGTTCATTCATTGCTTCCCCAGTCATTCTTCATTCTGGAGAGTTTCTCGTCCTATATCTTCAACTTCACTAATATTATTTTTGCAATGTCTCATGTGGTGTTAATCCCATCTAGTATGCTTTCCATTTCAAACATTGCAGAAGTTCGATTTGGTCTTTTTATATCTTGCATGTCTATATTTAACATGTTTGATCATTCCTCTGCTTTCTGGAACATATGGTATATATATTTACATCCCTTTTAATGTCCTTTACTTCTAATTCTATTTCCAGAATAATTCCAGGCTCTGTTTCTACTGATAGATTTTTTCCTTCAATATGAATTGAATTTTCCTGCTTTTTTGAATGTTCGATACTTTTTTATTAAATACCAGATATTGTGAATTTTACTTTGATAGGTATTGAATATTCTGGCATTTCAATAAATATCTTCATATTTGTTTTGAGAAGAAATTAAGCTACTTGTAAACAGCTTGTCCTTTCTGAGGTTCACTTTTAGTCCTAGTCAGTTGGAACAGAGTGACACTTATTCCAAGGCAATTTTTTCCCATGCAGTGGGAATATACTCATGAGTATCCTACTCAATACCCTGTATTGCTAGGTTTTCCCTTTTGTCTAAGGGAGACATAAATTATTCCTTGATTTCTAAGTATCCGAAGTTGTTCCTTCTGCTCCCTGGGGTGATTGTTTTCTCAGATTCCAGTAGCTTTCTTGCTGGTCAGTACTCAGCTAAAGACTAGAGGAGAATGCTCTGTAGATATTTCTCTCTGTGATGTTCTTTCCACTCATGGAGTCTGCTGGGCTCTGCCTCAGTTTCCCGTCCTTGTGCTTGGCCTGGAGACCCTCTAGGCAGTGAGCTCGGACAGTTGTTGAGCTTGCTTCTTTTATTTCCCCTTTTGTCAGGCATCATTATACTGAGTTGCCTAATATTCACTGTCTGAAACCATTGTTTCATATATTTTGTCTAAATTATCTAAATTGTTTAAAACAGGAGGTTCAGTCCCTATTACCCTATCTTATTCAGAAGGAGAAATTCCCATATGGTTTTATTTTTATAGTGTTTGCCAGTTGTTTTTGTTGTGGTTGCTGGAAACCTCTTGTAGGATTTCCCCTTGCCCATCTGAAATTTGTACTCATGTTTTTAAACCCATGGTTCTGTGATAGACTTTATTATAAGAATATAATAAAAATCTTCTATTGAGTACCTACTTCATACTTGGCACCTATATAAGAACTTGGCTTACATTATCCTATCTTATTTAAACCTACATATATGAGGTAGATTTTATTGTCTCTATTTTATGTATAAGAAAACTGAGGCTAAGAAACTTGCTCAAGGTTGTAAAGTATATAAGTATCAGAGCAAGTTTCAAATTCAGGTTGAACGCCCAAAGCCTATGTGCTTAACCAGTCTCTAGTTTTGTGTATGTGCTTATTGTGTATGTGCTCTAGTTTTGTGTAAGTGCTCAATGTATGTGCTTATCCTGTCTCTAGTTTTATTGTTGCTAATGTTTTATTTCAAAAAATAAAACTACCCCAAATTTTCAAATTTCAGAATTTTACTTTCATCAAATTTGGTTTTACTTTTTAAGTTGCCTCATTATGGGGCCTCATTTATATTAATCAATATAAAAATTGATTAGTTTCAATTTTTAATTTTTCTAAATTAAGGAATTATAACTAAAGCTTATACTATAAATTTTTATGTATTCTATTATATTCACCTTAAAGTTTAACTTTTGAAGTATCTAATATGTTGCATTCTTTTGATTTCCATTTAAAATGAGCATTTAATATAATAAATGAATTTTATTTTCTTAGCCTGATTTTACTTTATTTGTTTTAAGGTGTGTGTGAATGTGTGTATTACCTAGTAAAGTACTAATGTATTATTACTCTATTCCATGTCTTTTGAGGGTCTCAAAGAGATTTAAAATCCTTACCTCAGCTATTACAATGTGATTTTTGGAGGTTCATATCACCAGCCTCACCTGATATAAAAAAGTGAGCAATCAAAAATTAAGATGTTGGGCCCTGGCTGGCGTAGCTCAGTGGATTGAGCGCGGGCCTGCGAACCAGACGATCGCAGTTCGATTCCCAGTCAGGGCACATGCCTGGGTTGCAAACTGGTTCCTTGCAGGGTAACTACCAGCAGGGGATGCACAAAAGGCAACCATACATTGATGTTTCTCTCCCTCTCTCCTTCCCCTCTAAAAATAAATAAATAAATAAAATCTTTAAAAAAAAAAATTAAGATGTTAAAAATTTGCAAAGTTAATAGCCAGGCAACCACACCTCAAGCCTGATACTTATTGAAAGATTTCACCAAGCACTGTGCATAATACTTCACATGTATTATCATGAGTTCTTGCAAGTATATGTAGCTATCAATATGATTTTCAAAGATGAGAAACTGACTCGGGAAGATCAAAGTGGCATGAGCTGAAAATATCAAACAGCACTCTCAAACTGGCTAAAATTCTATAGAGCTCTTTCCCCACAAATCTAGAGGTGCAGAGACAGGGTAAGTAAGAACTTTGGTTCTGGCTCTATCTCCCTGTGAGCGTGTCTCCATCCAGCTTACCTCTGTGTGTTGACTTCATTTTAAGACCGGTTGCTGAGCCAAAGCAGCACATTCAGGACTCATGTATGGACATCTGTCCATCTCCAAAGAAGACCAGAGGGTAACTTCTTGACACTTGCTCAGAGGAGGAAGAGCTTTTCCCAAAGCTCCAGCAAAAGTAATTGTTTTTCACTATTTGGAACTGGTCACACGTACAATCTTGAAACAATCATTGGCAAAAGTAATAAAAGGAATATGGAGTTAACCTTAAAAATCCCATGTCTCTGGCATACATGGGCAACAAGGGGAACAGGTATGTACCTGAAAAAACTTAGGGTTCTGTTGGAAAGAGGGAAGAGAGAAAGAGATGTTAGGTGGGCATCTAACCGTATTTGCTACAAGTTAAGTTTCCCTGTGTCAGACCCTGAGTTGGAGCCCAAGCAGTCCTGGCTCCACATTGCACCTGAATATGCAAACTCCATATTCAAACCCTGAATATGCCAGGGTTTGCCATGATCAAGTATGCCATCTTGATCATGGAGAAAATATTTAGTATACATTTAAACTTTTTTTAATCCTCATTTAAGGACATTTTAATTGCTTTTTAGTGAGAGAGGAAGGGACTGGAGACAGACACACACACAGAGAGAGATGGATGTTGGAGAGAAACATCAATTGGCTCCAACTGGGGTTAGAACCCACAACCTTGGAATGTGCCCTAACCAGGAATTGAACCCATGACCTTTCACTCTATGGCTGACGCTTGAACAAACTGAGCCATACTGGCCAGGACTCAAACTTTTTCCATGAAATTAGTTACTATACATTAAACACATTCATTCCAGAAAGCAATTTTTATATGAATGATACCTTTTGAATTTTCTGCCTGGGCACTGATCTCTCATCTGTGTTGATCGAAGGGTAATATGTGGGATCCAGTACTCTCATTTGTTTTACATGTAAGACAGTGACTTGATTAATTTTCAAAAAATATATGAAATGAAATATTTGCTCATGTGTGAAGTCTTAGTAATAGCTAATAAGACGTTTTACTTTTATAGTACACTTTCTGGTGTACTATAGTACACTTTCTGATCTTTGGCTAAATATACTGGTATTTTAACAGCTTTCCATAAAAACACCTCAATACTGATGGCTTTCCAGAATGGTAGCCTCATTAACCCAAGTTGCTCTTCTATGAATCGTGCAAGTTCTTATATATTAGCAGCAGTTTAGTAGTTCTGGTCATAGACGGACTGTTGATCCTCTGGCCTTCTCTGAAGAGAATGCGTCCTTCCATTTTGCATCATTAAAGTAATAGCTTATTGAGAGTTGATTATTAATAACAAATGTTCTGGTTTGCTCAGGCAGGCCAGTTTATCCCCTTGCATTCTCTGAAGTGTTCAGTTTGAATGGTGACATATGTGGTCACCCACGTTATTTGAAATTAAAATTTCATAAACAGGATCAGTGGGGCTGTACCTTATAATTTAGTCAAAAGTTTAAAATTAGGGTTCTAAAAACTCTTTGACAGAGAAAATATTTCCACCTCTTTGAGATACAAGAGAACAGTGGTGCCTGCTCTCACTGGAGTGTAAAGGTCATGAGAAGTGTTTGGATTTTGGATGCTCTTTATCCCCACAGTGAACGGATTCTGTTTTCTGAATGTGTAGCTCTCAAGCAAGCATATAATTAGAAGGCTATGTGGATGGTTCCAGGACTTCCCAGACCATTCTAATACCAACTTTCTTTGAAGGCTGTGAATGTGCTTAATGTCCTTTCTTTCTTAAGCTAAGAAATGTTGATAGATGTTCCTGGCCACAGAATATGTTCATAGATTAGTGTGTTTGGTGTTCTAAAGGCAGGGCAACCTGTCGTTTTCATTGCTTTCATACATTTAAGTCCTCTCCTTGTCAAAATATTTGTACCTAGAATTAGAGTTAGAACCGGAGTTGCTGGAGTAGTTACAGCTCTCATGAAGATCTGAAAAATAAACCATTGTCTGAAAAACAGCACTTGATTTAATTGTAGCACTGGTATCTCCTTACCCAAAAGAGATGTTGATACTTATTTTCTTTGTTGATTAAATATTTCTTCCACTACCATGACAGTGATAACAGTAAATGGCTTCTTCGTCTATAAATGCCAGAAAACAAGGAGCATTGTTACTGCATCTAGGAAAACTTAAAGAAACATTACTCTGCTTCTTGTTTTTTGTCTGTCCGGACTTTTTTTGGAAAAAAAAAAAGCCACAGTTTCTGCATAAATTTTAATGTCTCATGAATTCTTCATCCATTCAGTTGTATTTAATAAATGCCTTTGGATGTAGATGGTTGTCTTATAGTTAAAAGAGCACTCCAGTCATGGCATGCCATATAATGTTTGCATTAAAAAACTGAATGTTGTTGCACACTGATGGTTACCTAATAAAAATAATATCAGCATATTTTGTTATCATAGTGGATACCATGCAGGTATTAAGCTACTTCTAAGATGTGTAATCAAGTATGAGTAGAAAATAATTTTTAAAATTTGTGTTAAACTATTACTAACTTTTTGAGTTATCAACTATTTCATTGAATTTTTTGAGGTTGTCACCAGTGTTATTCTCATTTTATAGATGAGAACAGTGAAGTTTCGAAACATAGAACCTTGAACTAGATTAGACAGCTGATAAGTGGAAGACTGAGGAACCTACATTCTTTTCTTAAACTCTTTATTTTTTAATATTTTGAACTTACAAAAAACTAGCAAGAATAGTATAAAAAGTACTTCATGGACCCATAGTCTACACATAGAAATTAGCTCTTTATTTGAAGGGAAAGTGAAGATATTACAATCCTTTACCCTAAATTAGCATGTATTGTCTCTGAATAAGAACATTCTCTTACGTAAGCACACAAGCACAGTGTAACTCCTGATGGATTTCAGGAATCCAACTTCCTTCATTACCAGTGCTAGGTTATCTCCCTGCTGTAGATGAAGAACATGACTGTGACTTATGAATGCGACCCTTGAGTCGGTGCATTGGTTTTCTTCCTGAGAATAGTGTGTTCTAGTTTACCGCATATTTGTAGTTGACTAGTGAGTGCTATTTTGAGTTGTCAGTATTTGCAGTCTGAAAACTGTTCACAGAATTTTTATTATTATGCCTCATTTTGAACCAATTTTTTAACACCTATATAGCCTCTGGATGAAAATTAGAAAACTGAGTATGAGATAAGAGTCATTGGGTTTCTTTCTCCACAATGTTATTCAATAAAGGGACTGCACTGAACCAAACAAAACAGAACCCTTGGTCTTCAAACGTAGCCCTGACCTGTGGGGCTCAGTTGGTTGGATGTTGTCCCACAAAGCAAAAGGTCACCGGTTCGATTCCAGTCAGGGCACATGCCTGGGTTGTGGGCTCAGTTCCCAGTTAGGGTGTGTGTGAGAGGCAAGCAATCCATGTTTCTCTCACACAACAATGTTTCTCTCCCTCTCTAAAAATAATTACATTAAATCTTTAAAAAAAAATTCTCCAACTCCTGTACACCTTAAGAAAACATTAAAGTCATTCTTGTCATGAACTTTCTGAGGGTTGTGACTAAAGACTGGAAAGTTTTATGTCTCCCCATCCTTCACTCCCCCACAGCAGAACGATGAGCCTGCTTCGACTATTTCCTTGAGCAGGGAGTTCTGAAGGGTCCTCTGGCATGTATTCTAAAGATATTTTCTTTTCCTCTCCATAACATATGTCAGAACCAATGAATTCTGACTCCATTAAATTTTCTGCATTCAGCCACACACCTATTAGTACTTTGTGATCTCTCAAGCATAGACAGGCAAGATAGGAAACCCAACCAGCCCCCCCGCACTATTCCATCACAAATGACAAATTTGACTTTTAACTCAAGTTCCTCAGTGGACATAGTGTATGGACAATATTAGATACACAGAGGTATGACCTGTCCTTTCCTGAGACCACCAAGTACCTTTGCTTATTAATGAGTAGTGTGAAGTGGCATTGCTGACAGTAAGCATGACGTCTGTCTTGCCTCAGACATCTCATATGAGGTGGATTCCTGATGAGACAGTGATGCTCCAATTCTATTTTTCATATATCTAAGGTCTCACAGCTTAAATTGGTCAGATTCTTTAAGTTTCTGGTGTTTTCCCTCTGTACCAGATCCACTGAGTTCACAGACACAACCCCCTTCCTCTCCGCAGCAACCCGCCAGGTCCCAGAAGAGCTCTCAGGGACACGTGCTCGTGGGGGCTTACGGTCCTCGTCTCTAAAGCTCTTTACTTCATTCCAAAAAAAAATCAACAAACCAGAGGAGAGTATTTTGTCCAAGACAAGAACAAACATGCAAACAAAGAAAGACATTGTAGAAGCAGAAAAGCACTTCAAATAGGTTTAGATACTGCTAATTATTTCTTCAAGGGGCCTTAAAAACTTTGGAAGTAGTTGGCTCTAAATTGTAAATAAATATTTTTTTCTTCAACATTAAATCATCTAACAGGTCAAATTAGTTCAAACTTAAAGCAGTGAACAACTGGAACTGTAATATGAAAGCATTTTGTTTTTTTACTGCTAAATTTTTCTCAAATGAAATATGTGATACTGGTATTTGCCAAGTAGCCATACATAGTTCAACTCATGGGATTTCATAAGGAAATTCTTCTGGAAAGCTGCCTTTGATTGCTATAAAATTTTCTTTCATTTCCTTTCAGATTGATTTCTGAACTGTGTTGAGGTTTTGGTTCTCAAAATGTGATTGATACAAAACCAATTTTAAAATCTAGCATTCTGTTTTACATGAAAACTAATGTCCCTTTCACTAATTTTCCTAAAATGAATAGAATGTCTATTATGTGCTGTTTCCTAGAGAGACAAATATGGGGCAGTTTTCCCCTAAAGAACTCAGATTCCAGGGAGAAGACTAGCATGTTTAAGAATTTTAATATAATGCAGTGGTCTAATCAGAGATAAATGCCTAGAGAGCTATAGAAACACAGAAGAGGTGCCCTAACCGTGCTGGTTGCAGAGTGGTAGATGAAGATTTTACCGACCGCTTAAAAGCAGATGCCTAGTATGAGGCAGGGGTTCCGCAGTAGACTCTTGCCAAACTTAATTTCATTACTTTAATACTTGGCAGAACAAGTGTTATTGGTCTTTTCATGATGAACTCATTTCAAGTGTACTCCTCAAGTGAAGAGAACCTCTGCTATAGGTTTCACTTTCTTTAAATTGTTTTGTTCTCTCTCTTTATGACTCTCAGTTTCCTCATCTTTAATGTGAGATTAATGAAAGTCAGGACTGTGACATACGGCTGTGGAGTCTGTGCACCACACAACTCCAAGAGGCACCATTTACATACATCAGTACGGGAGTGGCTCCCCCTGGAGTTGTGCCGTCATTAGCAGTATCCACTGTGCCTATCCCTATGGCTTTCAGGAAGATTAAATGATCCATGTACAGTGGTAAGCACATAAGGATTCAGTACCTACAGCCATCGCTATCATAATCATCGTCATCATCATCTCACATTCATTCCTTTGGTACTTTTTTAAAAAATTGTAAAAGCAAATGATATGCAAATACAACTTTTAATGAAATAAAGTCAATATTATATATTTAAAGAGACTGCTATGCAATTGTATTTATATTGCAATTAATCAAGACAACATACTGTAAAATGTCATACTTTTTTCTCTTGTATTATATAAATGACTGTCTTCTATTTTTTATTTTTGAATGGAGGAATTTTAGCAGGTGCCTTGTATTTCTCCTTCATTATTTTTGTTACAGTGTTACAGACCCTATAACAGCAGCTTACCCTAAGCTTTAGAAATTATATAGATTGTTGAGTTGTTATTTTTCAAAATAGATTAATAGTAATTGGCTTCCAAGATATAGAAGAATGGGGTTTGAAAAATATTAATTAATAATTGAAAGTGACAAAATTAATGCATTTGTGATGGCCTTTAAAGTACAAATCTAATGTTAAGATATTTCAGTAATTGTACTTTGTGCTTAAATCCTTGAAGAGCTATAAAGATCCATTTGGTTCATTATCGGTCATTTCTTTAGAACTCTATATCTATTATTAATCTTTTAGCATTTATATTTTATAATAAGATGCTATACATATCTTTGTGTTTTCACTGATGTAAATTCAAAAAGAGTATTTGTCTAATGAATTTATTCAGGTATTTAAGTTCATGGACTATTGCTAAGTAGAATATACTTACTGTCTTGCTATTTGCCCTTCACGAAATTTCTGACATGCAGCACAATCACTTTGATCAGAAAATCATATCAAAAAGTTAAATGACTTGAAAATTTTAAGTACATGATGTAGGTTAAGGCAAGTGAGCATAACAACAAATCTCAAAATGCAAAATGGTTCAAAAATATTGATGTTCATTTCTAGTTTGTGTGAAGTTGATAATTGGTAAGCAATCTACTACCAAGCAGAAATTGTAAGACTGACTCTTTGCTTTCATGTTCTGCTGTCTTCAATACATGATTTCTGAGTTTACCCATCCACATCTATCCAACAGGAAGGGAACAAACAAGGAACAGTGCAGATTTGAGGGCTTTTTATGGGCCAGATCTGAATATGGTCCCCAACACTTCTCCTCGCATGTCACTGGCAGAGTCACAAGGCCATACCTACCGCACAGAGGGTAAGAAATGTCAGCTATGTGTATAGGAAGGAACAGGAACAGGTTTGGGTGAGCAGCTGGAAATCTCTTGAAATCAGATACCTTTTTTGCACACTTTTCCCGCACATGCAGAATGTACTTACCCTCTCCCCACAGGAGGACAACCCAACAACCAAAAATAATATCCATTTCCTAGTAGACCTTAAAGGCCAGAGTCTCTGGGTGGTGAAAAATCTTCTCTGTAAGGCCCAGGTGTGGCTTCTGTCATTTTGAAAGTATATAAATTAAAGGGCCAGTTCTCTGCACCCTTTGCCCTCAGGGTCAGGATAACCATAATAAATTATCTGTAGGAGAAAAGAAAAGACTAAGACACAGAACAGTCATTGGTCCAATGCAATAATGAACTCCTATGGGTACTGGGCAGGCAGAGTAAGGTCCTTTTCTTTGAAAGACATGAATTTTACCTTGGTCTCTGAAGCACCTTGTTACATATTTCCTCTATTAATGACCCCTACCATAACCTTCTAGGAGGTTTTTCCTTGTTTAGTTTTCTTCCATGATTATATGTGTGTACATGTGTATGTGTGTATATATACTATATATAAGTACAATATATATAACACAATATATAATATGTTATATATAATACATAATGTAACAATATGTATGTATTTGTACAAAGGTTTCTATGGATATTTTGGTTTGCTCTGCACTCAAATATGTATATTTGTACATTACATATTAGCAATGTGTGTGTGTGTGTGTGGTTTTCTCTTTGGGGGATATATGTTGTTTATATGGTCCACTTCCTACTTGTGTAAATTTGGGAGAATAAGGAATGTTTTAAAGAGTGAACAGTCAAAGGTACTCCTTTTATTCTGGGTTCATGACTTCTCTGGCAATGTGATTCCTTCAAAAACTTGAGAAGCCTTTGATTTTTTACCTCCAGTCAATTTTTTTGTGATAGTAATGAAGCCCAAGTTTTTTTCCCCCTAGGTATAATCATCAAGACTAATTTTCTTACTTCCTTTCTTGCCTCTTTCTCTCAACTTTTTTTTTTTTTTTTTTGGTTAGCTTGAGGCCAGACAAAGAAAGCATAGCAGCCGAGAAGGCGGGAAAGGCTTGCTAAGCTGAACCAAACCTTAGGCCAGGCCAGGCTGACCACGCACCAGCTCAGAGAGCAGACCAAGTGCTCCAGCTCTAAGGCAAGAACGTGGAAAACAGAACATTAGGCATGTTAGTTGTTTCCACTTATATTTGGTGAAGTATCACAAGGAAGAAATGGCTGGTGTGAGACACAGATGATGGAAGAGAATAGAGTAAGACCATAAATCTGGTGACTGGAAAGATGAGAAAGCCCTCACTTCTGGTCCCTTTCAATAAGAGGTGAGACCAACTCTTTTTCCGCAAATATTGCCACTGGCCAAACACCATGATTTTAAAGAATTAAATGCTGTTGCTAACTACTTAGTTTTAGTTGAAACTTCAACATTCGTAAATATAACTTGTAATTCCCAGCTTACTTAGTGATTGTATAAATGGAATAGGCATGTAATGAAATCTAATGTAATCTTCATTAGATGATATTCAATTGCCCCTATTATAATAGTCATCCAATTTTAGTAAGTGATGAAAATGTATTATCTTCATCTACAAATAGACCCACCCATCCACACTCATGCATTTGCACATTCACAAGTAACCACGTTTACACCCAAACAAGAGCCCTGTGGCCCATTAGCATTGTCGCTGAGAAAGATAGATACCTGAGATACTAGGAAAGTGCATTAGCATAAATTACAACAACTGTGTTTTCTACCAATTTACTGTTTTAGTCTATTAACTGAGCATACTTTAAATCTCTAATTTTTGTCTCTATTGCAAGTGCATTCCCATTTTACACTAAGAAAAGTGACAATAAAACAGCTACCATTTACTGAATGTAATTGAGTTAGCATTTTATTTGTATCATTTAACTTTCTCAATTGCCCTCTTCTATACATACTATAATTTCTCTAGTGGTCATGGTTATTTTGATTTCTATCAGCAGAAATTCAATTTAAACTATCTAAAAACAACAAAAAAAGGAGATTTAGTAAAATTTACTATCTTACTGAAGCACAGTTTGGCCTCATGTGTGAGTTAAGCCAAGAAATGGGGAGCCGTTGGATACCAAGACAGCCGCTGCTGTCATTGCTCCCAGCTTCTGAGCTACACCGCTTTTGATCTCTACCTCCGACTCCTCGTTACTTTTGTCTTTGCTGTCTGTCTCTGCCTCTCCTTGCACACATTTCCAGCCACAAGCAGAGACTCAGTGACAGCTACTCCATCTCAATGATAACTTCCAGAGAGGAAATGAGATGGTCCTGGTGTGAGTCAAATGTCCATTTCAGGCAGTAGCCACACAGCCCAAAACATGGCCACTGGTACCGCAGTCAGAGGAGAGGCGAACGAGGAGGGGCCACACTCAGAGAACGGGAGCAGTCTACTCTGAGCTAAGCAGCCGCGCTAAAACATATGTGAACTGCAAGCACCATTCTAAAAACTAGGACACCGAGACACTGCAAGGCTGCTAGCAGGGAGGACCAGCAGGATTTCAACTTGGGTCTGTGTGAATCCAAAACTTACATTGCTGAATTTTTACTCAGAGTATTAATTGGCAGTTCTCTGAATGACTGCCTTCTGTTTTCACTATCTGGGTTCAAGTGTGTATACATCCTGAATGAATAGATATCCCAATATGTCCATAGCCATTGTTAGGGGTTTTAGTAAATTTTCAAGGAACTAGTTTTCTTTCTTAAGATTTCTCCAACACTAATACATGCTGAAGAAATAAAAATGAGTAAGACTTAAAAGCCTTTCTATTAATTTATTTTCCCTCTAAACCATTTGCATTTCCCCCAAATTAAATATTAACAATATTTAATTCTTCAATAGGCAGAAATGTGAGCCACATTGAGTAGATATGGTTCTCCATGAAATCACACTATTTGATTCTGGAGGCTGGCTATTGGCTGATGTTGGAGCCTTGTAATTCTCCTTCATAACCGAATGAAGAAACGCATTTTGAGCTAGCTGGCTTCCTACTTATACTACTAGGAAGAAGTATACTGCTCTATAAGGAGAAGTGAAGGTGGACGAGGGTGAGATGTTTGCTGTCATCAGGAGACTAAGACTTTATGACTTTGGAAAAACAGAAGTGATAAGGAAAAGTACACCAGGCAAAGGATTCTGTTAAAAAATGATTCCATATCTAGTCTTACAAGGAGAAGAGAAGCGATTCTGGTCTGTGGTGTTTGAACCTGTCTAAATGGAAACAAGCTGTCCCATAAAACCAGCACAAATTCATACACACAATGGCTCTTGATATGGATTTACTATCTCGTAGGGCCCTCCAGAGACTGCACTACAACCTCCTGAGCTTACTGTCATCAGTACCCTGTGTGTGAGGTGGAATGATAGGCCATGCAGGCCTTCAGCTCAATCTTGCTGTCTAGAGATTTTCTTCAATGTGTTATTTGGCTTCGTTCACTGGGTGCAAAACAAATATTTAAGGAATGAAGAGAGGGAGCAGTTATATTTTCTTAAAGGATTATTCTTAGCTGATAGTAGCTATCAGGGGACAGAAGTTTCTCAGTCACCACTATCTCCTAATAACTTGCCCTGTGGCTAAATCAGATTTGTGCTTCTATTGAAATGAAGGATTAGTGGAATTGAAGGTGCTGAAATGGCAGTTTGAGGTAAGCTTCTATTTTCTGCACTTTAAGAGAGGCAAGAGTTATCGCTCTGGGTAGAACACAAAGGTGTCCGGCAGAATGCAGAATGTTGGCAGCCACTGGAAATGGATTGTACACAAAATAATCCTAACAAGCTCTAAAGTCTAGATAGTTTAAAAACGGACACCGCTACTTCATGGATCACCATAACGGGATTGAAGAATTCAGCCAAGTTCTGCAGATTGTTCAGTGGTGATAGGAATCTGTGGTGTTTGACTTTCAAAGGTTTCTACGGATATTTTGGTTTGCTCCGCATTCAATGCTCCTTTTTGTTTTATAAGGAAATAAAATTTTCACCTCCCAGTTGTGGGGACAATTTTGCACCCTCAGGCAGAAGTTCAGTAGAGGAATGCTTCAATTTACTTGCTCTGGCTTTGGCTTGTAAAGCCTCCAGTACTCATAAATTTCAGTTCATGTGAGCTTTCTTGTACACAATTTGAAAAATTCTACTCTGTATGTCTTGGATGGAGTGAGTCTTTTGTGTTATATATGAGCTAGTGGGAACTAAAAATTATTTATTGATTCATAAATTTATAATGTGATACAAGTGATGGGTAGAAATGAAAGAATAAGGGTTTCTTTTTTAAATAAAAGGGCACTCAGTAAAAAGTTCCCTTTTTTCCCCAGCTTTCTCAGGCTAGACATGGTAATTCTGTCATTCTGAAATATAGTAGTTCAGAGGAAATATTTCTTGCTTTTTAGGTATGTATGTGTGTTTGCATGTGTGTAAGACACTGTGTTTTTAACTGATTCTGTTACTGTTACTGTGCAAACAGTAATAGTAGATGCTACAAAGAGCCGTTTGACCAGATAAGTGATATTGACACCAGATTGTAAGACAGAATTATGCCTTATAGCTTTCTGATTCATTCTGTGAAGCCTTTGGGGTAGCAGCACTTAATCAATAGTTAAGAGAAGTGTGATATTGTGATTTAAAAGGAAAAATCTAGACGTTCTCCCCAACAGTGCTGACCCAGCGTGTTTGCCTGTCTGACCTGGGCAGCTGACATGGGAGTGGAAGGAAGAGCTGAATTAGTTTATTCAAACTACGAATATTTACTGAGTGCCTTCTGTAGTGTGTGCCAACTGTTCACCTAACTTGAACTCTTGCCAGGTACATGGTTAGATTCTAATAAATGTCTAAAATTACTGTTATACCTGCATAGCATCCAATGGAATGTTCCTCTGAGTGGCTTGGGAAATGTGGCATAGATTAAATACACTCGACTGCAGATTATTGGACTCCCCTCACCTCCCACCACAATGAAAGAAGAAAAGCCCTCAGGCAGCAGGTGAACCCTCTGAGTCCCTGGTGAGAAAGACCCACTGTCGGGACGCCTTGCTGCCCCGCCCAGCACTCCGAAGGGGCTGAGGGCGACCGCTGAGTAACTGCAGCCGAGGCCGTCTTGACTTCACACCATGAGCACCACAGACCAGAGAAGTGATTGTTATTGAAGAAATAAAGTCCTGAGGTCTTGTGTCGTGTAAGTCTCTAGGTCCCTCCAAGGCTGTCAAAATTTTGCACCTTTCCAAGAAAAAATGAGACATGGATCTTACGTTCAAGAACCTTGCAAGCTAGTTACAGATTAGGAAAGACTGCAGAGAAAACGGACCATTGGAGGTGGGCCTCTCTTTGAGGTGGATATGCTTAAAAATAAAATAAAGTCTTGGCATATTTCAAAGTATGAAATTGTTTAAATAATAAATGTGAATGTCTTTCATTAAGACTGCTACAGTGACACTCCTTGTCTTTTAACACCAATTGTAGCAGAATTCACCAGTAAGATTTCATGAGGTCTCTTTCCCACCAGGTATTTTAGAATGCAGTTTACATTAACCTCCTTCCCTCTCCTTGTTCCATGGATAAGGAAACTACAAAGTTATAAAGTTATCTAAATCACTAGGGGCAGCCGAGTGACAAGTGAAGAAAAAAAATGTTTCACTGATGATGTCAGCCTGTAAACCACTCAGCTGCCAGGTGGGGATTTATGTCTTCGCAAAGAAAAACCGTCAGTGTATATAGCACAGCGATTTTCAACTGGCGTGCAACAAGAATTTTTAAAACATGCAGTATGTGACTGTTTAGTCAGGAGCACTGACCACTTTCCTCTTAGATTGTCAAATAAAAAAACGACAACAGCCAACACAGAATAGCTGTCTGGTGGGAATGCCCCATCCTGAGCCATAAATACACAAGTCATGTAGTAGAGCTGCATCATATCTGTCATGTTGCAAAACAAGGTTGCATGTGACTGGTTAATTCTTGGTGCCAGAAATCCTTACATACAAGTAGAGGCGCTTGATTTTTTAAGTCACTTTTGAGCAAAAAGGGTTGGTAATTACTATGATTATTTTTTGTAAATCAATCAAAATTGCACCTATTTTATGTCCTATCATCAGAAAACATGATATATTTTTCGGTATGCCACAGAATTTTTGTAATGCGTGTGCCAGGAGATAAAAGACGTTGAAAACTGCTGGTCTGGCGCATTGCTCTACATCACTTTCCTAAAACATTTAGTCACCTGTTCAAAAGCCTTCAGTGGCTTTCCCTTCTCTAGAGAAAGTCTAGGGAACACTAGAGTCCCAAGGTACCACTCATTCCAAAACAGACAGCAGTTGGGGAGTTCTATGGTTAAATTAAGGTCAAGAAACATTTGCACCACATCTTATACTGGGGGACCGGCTGTGCACATTAACACATGGAAGGATCTGAAAGATCCAAAGTCAGAGTCACTGGACTTCATTTATTGCAGTGTCTCCTACACTTGATCGCAGAGTTCTTAATTCAGCTATGTCTAATAAACATTTCACAGCATTTGTCTTGTTTAAGAAATACTCACTTAGAGAAGAAAGTAAAATTCACTGCATCTGTGTGTATATATATATGTGTGTGTGTGTATACATATAAATACACACATATATACCCAGGACAATGAATGAGTCTGAGACCGAGCAGACCCAGACTGACACACAGACAAAACTATGGAGAGCCAGACATGTCAGCTCCATTGATCAAATGCAATCACCTTTTCCCTCCAGAGAATGGAATGTTATCTTACATTAAACTCCCATATGTCCTACATAATAAGATATATATCAAGGAAATCTGTTTTGCTTCACAAATATATTTGTCTAATCAAATGAAAATACCATACTATTTTGATTACAATGATTTCAAAATATTTGGGTAGTCAACTTTCCTCTTGCTATTTATTTTTATAATTGTTGACTAGTCTCAAACACTTGTTCTTTCATATAAACTTGGATTATTTATTTAAATTAAATTCCAAACAAATTATATTCATGTGAGAATTGCACTTATACACTATTTGAGACATTACAGCTTTGTCTTCCAACAGTGCAGCTTTTCATTTATTGTTGACTTTTATGTCTGTCATTAAAACTTTATAGTTTTGATTATTACAGCTCATTTGTTAAAATGCATTTATTTTACATATTTTAAAATTGATACAATTGAGGATGCAAATTTCCATATCTCAATTTGTGGCTGATTATTATGATATAGAGACAATTATCACCATAGGGATTTTTGTATATTTTTCTTGTATCTGTACACTGTAAATAATTCCTGTATTAATCTGCTAGTTTTTGTTTTTGCTTTAACTAGGGCTTTGCAGTGTTTTAGGTACACAGTCTTATTCAGAGCAAAAGCTTTTCTCTCTCCAAGCACGTTGTCATCCCCGCCCATGTTGCCTCACCAGACTTTGCAAAGCAACGCTGTGTCTCAACATGAAGGGCAGGTGTCCTCGCCTTGTTTCTGGTTTTAATGAAAATGGCTTTAGTGCTGCACCGTTTTGGATCATGTTTGATATTGCTTTTGTAAGCAGAATTGATCTTATTTATGTAGCTCTCTTCTATTCTTACTATTTAGAATTTTATTAGACTAAGTTGTTTCGTTTCCTCAACTGACTTTTCATCATCCATCGCTGTGCTGTATGCTTTTCCTCTTTCATTTGCTAATATAATGGATTGTGTTGATAGATTTCACAATATTAAAACATCCATGAATTTATGAAATCAGTTTTATTGATCATAATTTATTTTATTTCTTTAATATGTTGCTGGATTCTATTTGCTAATAGAATGTTTTGCATGTGTATTTTTGTAAAATTGGTCTATATTTCTTTTTCCTTTCATTCCACTTATATCTGTTTTTATATAGAAGTTACCATATAATGGCTTCATAAAATGAATTTGGAAGACTTTAATCTTTTTTTAGGGTCTAGAATTCTATAAACAACACCAAAAATAAACTTTTTATTGTTGGAACTCAGATGTGACAATAGTGCTGCTGTTGTTTTTATGGTAAATCGTTAATCATCTTTCCAATCCACTCTCTGGTAACTTGTTTGATCTGGGGTCAACCTTAGAAGTTTATATTTTGCTCAGAAAATACACATTTCCTCTAGATTTTGAGCTTTATTGCTATGAATTATATCCAGGATTTTCTTAAAATGATTTTATTGTCTTATTTGTTTTCTTTCTCAGTTCTAATCCTGTATGTATTTTATCTCTTTTATTTTGGAAAGCGAGTGATTTTATTTTTAACAGCTTTACTGAGGTGTCATTGATATACAAAAGCCACACATACTTACTGTGTACATTTGATGAGTTTGAACATAAACATACCCCCCTTCAACCTCAAAAGTTTCTTTCTATCCACACCCTATTTTGTAGTAAAAACACTTACCTTGAGACCTACCGTCTTATCAAACTATTTGGTGTACAATACTGCGCCGTTAACTACAGGCGCTAGGTTGTAGAGCAGATATCTAAAACTTACTCATCTCGTATAATGAAACTTTATACCCCTCGAACAAAATCTATCCATTTCCCTCACCCTCCAGCCCCTGGTAACCACCAATCTACTCTCTGCTTCTGTGAGGTTGACTATTTACAACCCTCATACAAATAGGAGCGTGCAGCATTTGTCTTTCCATAACTGGGTTACTTCATCTAGCATAATGTCTAAGTTCATGCATGTTGTTGTATTTGGCAGGATCTCCTCCTTTTGTTAGAATGAATAATTAGACTGAATTTCCGTTATGTGTATATACCACATTTTCTTTATCACTTATTCCTCAATGGGCATATCTTGGCTATTGTGAATAATGCTGCAATGAACATGGGAATGTTAATATCTCTTCATGATACTGATTTCAATTCTTTTGGATAAATATCCACAAGTGGGATGGCTGGGCCATACGATTCTTCACTGTTGAGTATGATGTTAACTGTGGACTTCTCACATATGACATTTATTGTGTTGAGGTACATTCCTTCTATACTTAGTTCATTGAGGGGTTTTTTAAATCATGAAAAAATCTTGAATTTTGTCAAATATTTTTCTACATTTAATTATGAAATCATCTAATTTCTATCTTTCAATCTGTTAATATAGTTTATCACACTGATTGGTTTGTGTATATTGAATTGTCCTTGCATGTCAGGGATAAATCTCACTCAATCATTTTGTGTGATCCTTTTAATGTGCCATTTAATTCAGTTTCTTAGGTTTTGTTGAGGATATTTGCATTTATGTGCATTACCAGGGACATTAACCTGTAGTTTGTTGTTGTTTTTGTTGTTGTTGTTGTTTGGAAAGGCAATGGCTCTAGTGTTGGAATAACGGTGGCCTTATAAAATGAGTTTGAAAGTGTTTTCCTCTTCAGTTTTTCTGGAAGAGAGTAAGAAGTATTGATGTTAATTCTTCTTTAAATGTGTGGTAGAATTTACCAGTGAGACCACCTGGTCCTGGGCTTTTTTTGGTTGGGAGATTTTTTATTACAGTTCATTGTCATTATTGATTATTGATCTGTTCAAGTTTTCTATTTCTTCATGATTCAACCTTGGCAGGTTGTATAGTTCTAGGAACTTAATTCACTTTTTTCCTATTATTCATTTTTGGCATATAACTGTTTATAATCATCACTTAGAATCCTTTTTATTTCTGTGACATTGGTTATAATGTCTATTCTTTTTCTTTCTTGATTAAGCTAAGGAGAGTTTGTCTATTTTATTGGTCTGTGGAAGAACTAGCTTTGGGACACATTCAAACTATTATGAGGTTTTTTTCTGTTTCTCTTTGTTATCTTAATTCTCCTTCCTGCTATTTTTTTACTTTGTTTCTAATTTCTTAAAGCTATCTTACAATTCCCTCATTTATTTTTTATAACGATAAAGGTATTTGTACGGGAAGGTGCTAGCAAAGCAGGTCTGGCTGCTCAAACTTCGGGACATTCCCAAGAAGGGCCCGTCTCTGGGCCTGGCCTCTACCTGGCTCTGAGCCTTTGGCATGTTCCCCCCGACCAGAATGTGTTCCCATGCCTGGGGCCTTGGGCCACATGGTCCCAGTTTAATCAGGGAGTTTCTGCTAACTGTGATTTTTGATGGGAATGTTTATTTTTGCTCTGGGGAGCTAGAGTCTGAAGAACTTACACAGAGGCCAGTCACCTAGACACCATGTACCTATGTGTCTGACCCCCTAGTAAAACCCTTGGACACCAAAGATCAGGTGAGCTTCCCTGGTTGGCAACACTTTGCTGGGGAAATGAAGTAAATCTGTGTCACTACACGGGGAGAGGATATGTGAAAGCTTGCACCTGATCTCTCCTGGACATCATCTCATGCAGTTTCTCCCTTTGCTGATTTTAATCCATATATTTTTCTATAATAAACCATAGTTATGAGTGTAATGGCTTTTATGAGTCCTCTGAGTCCTTCTGGTGAATCATCAAGCCTGAGAGTGGCCTTGGGGACCCCAGACACAGCCTTCCAGGTTATGATTTTCCACTGAGTATAGTTTTCACTGTGTTCCAGAGAATGCAGTGGTCCTCCCTGTATCACTTCCTCTCCAGTGCATGACCTCATACTGATTATTCTCCTCTATCCTGTGGGAGACCGTTCTGCATGGTGTGGGCCCAGCTCCCACTCAGAGATGCACAGGGCCCACGCCCACAAATAGGTTCTCCCGTGAGTAATCAGGCCTGCAATATGCCTCAGCCACTCTGAGTCTTGCTTTTTGCTAAAAACTCCCTCCCCCGGATTTGTGGCAATTCCTGCAAAGTAACTTCCTAAAATCTACGCTAAATCTTCCCAGGACTAGTGTAACCAGTCCAACCACTTTTGCCCTTTGCATTTGCAAATATCCCTCTTCTGTGATGTATGGCATTGACTCCTTTGTTTTCTGTAAAAGGTAAGTACCTAAAGCAACCTGTGCATAGTAAATGAGGACCATCATGTAATGTGCTGAGAAACCCAATAAAGGCCTGTCATGGTGGAGGCTGTGGCTTTTGATCCCCTTGAGAGAAAAGCTTTGCTATCCCTTTTTCTCCACTGGACTCGGTAGTCTGTGCGAATGTCTCATTTCATCCATAATGACTCGGACGCTGCGGGCCAGTGTCTGCATCACTATCTGAGATATATTTAGAAGAGAATTTCTTTTTTTCTGAGTAACAGAGGCATATTTTTATTTTATATCTAATTTTATTAGATAATACTCCGAGAATGGGATCTTTAAAATTTGTCTTTGAAAATGTGTCTGTTTTTCTTCTTTGTCAACAAATAATCAAACACAATTTTTTACTATTATGTGAAAATAAGATATTATTTCTTCAAAGTTAGAGATCCTATCTCTCCATTGCTTCCCCCCATGCACTTGAGAGAAGATACATTTAGAATACTCATATTTTACTTTAATCTCTCCCTCCCCCTCATCTCCTAAGTTTTGCTAAATTTATAACTTTTTGTACAAGACTATTAGCATTTCATTCACATTGTGTGGAGGAAAGGAACTTTGCACTGTAAATGGATCAGGTCTATCAGAAGCAGCTTGAATTACTTCTGCAGCTGTTAGGAAGAGATGAAAAAACAAAAGCTTTCTGAAAACCAGAGGAAGGTGCAGTGTGGTTGATTTACTATCACAAGGCCAGAAAGTTCACATTCAGGGTGTAGGCTATTATTTATCACAAGTCTGATGAGTTCATTTACAACTGAAGTGGACAAAATCATTTTCCTATAACAATGTGTTCAAGCTTTGTGGTTAAACCATTATATTTACAAGCCTGATTGCCAAATATTTCTATTTCTCAAAAAGTCTTATTTTTTTCTCACGACTGTCAGTAAGTATAAGGACAGTAAGTAAGCATCCCTGAGTAAATTTAATCTGGAAGACCATGAACCCTTCTGAGTAGTTTTCTGCACTGCTTGTTTGTTTTTTATTTTTCATATATTTAGAGTGCTCTAGAAGTGACCATAATGTAAATGTATTTCACTGTTCTCTTGCTTGTCTTGCTAAAAAAAAAAAGGCAACATCAGTACAACACTTGAAGACTTATGTCATCAAGACTAGTTTCCTCTCAAGGCTTCCCGTTGGTTAAGATTATAAATTAGATAATTAGATTTCTACAACTAGGGTCAGTCAAAAAGTTAAGTCTCTAATATCTAATGTTCGTATTCTACCCTTCTCCATTTAGATTTAATGATTTATAAACTTTAATGTTTCTTATTTCATCTGTATCTTCTGATCTTAGTTCTGAATATTTTGTTGTTTTTCTAAACATTTTTTCTTATTGTCTTTGGATTAAGTCCACAGAATATATTTTTAGAGTCCTTGCATATTTATACATAAATGCCTTTGTTTTTCGTGAGGGGCAGATGACATCTTAGACACCTGTCTCTTGGGTTGCCAGGGTGTTCTTTTTCCCAGTAATCTTCAGATGTCCATCATCTTCCATGGTCATTCTACAGATGAACTTAATGCCAGCCTAATGTGTTGTGAATGTGTATGTAAATTATTATGTTTTCTGTCTAGTATCTTTTAAAATTTTATTTTGGTTTGAGAATCTAGGAATTTGACGAGATATGCATAAGGATGCCTCCAGAACTCTCAGTTGTTATTGTAGGCTAAATAATTGTCCCTCAAAGATGTCCTAATCCTCAGAACCTATGAATAGGTTATATTAAGTCACAAGGGGAAATTAAGTTTTTAGAGAGAATTAATCAGCTGACCTTGAGATGGGATTATCCTGGATCAGCTGGGTGGGCCCCGGTAATCACAAGGGTTCTCATAAGTGAGGGAAGGAGGCAAGAGTGTCAAAGTCAGGCAAAGACTGAAGATTGTATTACACTGCTCTGAGGATGGAGGAGGGAGCCAGGAGCCACAGAGTGTGGGCAACCTCTAGAAACTAGAAAAGGCAAGGAAACTGATTTTCCCCGGATGTCTCCTAGACGAAGTCGGACCTGCTGACTTCTTGATTTGAGCCCAGAGACCCATCTTGAACTTCTGCCTTCTGGAAGTATAAAATAATAAGTCCGCGTTGCTGTAAGCCACTAAGTGTGTGATGATTTCTTACGGCAGCATCAGAAAACTAATACAGTTGATCTGGCATCGAGAAGGAAGTTGCCTCTTATTGACCTGGTCAGAGCCTTTGCTCACATCCTCCAGGTCTGCTCACGGAGACCAGGTGCCAGGCTGCACAGAAACAGTGGAAACTGGGGTCGAGAGGGGAGGACAGTATGAAAGCACTCAAGGTGTCGTCTTTCTAAAATCCTCATCATTTACCTTGTTGACCTTACACCTGCCATTCTAGCATAGTACCTTCACCTTATCTCCGGACTTCAATATTTCAGTAAAACTAAGAAAGTTTTTGTGTCATTTGTTTGAATGTTAATGGTCTATTAAGTTATAAAGGTAGAGATTGTAGGCAAAAAAAAGAGGGAAAGGGAGGGAGAGAGAGAGAGAGAGAGAGTTAGACCTGAAAAGTAAACAAAGCCATGATCAGGAGTTGCCTTTGTTGTATGAGGTAAAACCAGTAGAACTATGGGTCAAAGAGATTTTGACATTCCCTGAACACTATGGACCAAGAGGTCCTTTACCAGAGGTAAGTGAACCCATAAGTGGGAATGATTAACATGACCTAGAGCACAACCAAGAGTAAGCTAAAGAAAAGAACTGAGTGGATGGGGGTCAAGTCAAGCCAAGACTCCTTGTAGGGGAATTCGAAAGCAACAGACCAAATTAAGTAGTCCAGTACACCATCTAGAATTTGGAATTTGCTTGTTAATTAGAAATCTTGCTCTCTCTGGCAATAACTACTGCTGACTGGAAAACTTATAAATGCAGTAGTTACTCTTTTTAATGGAGGAAATGCACTCCCACTTATTGAAGGACATGTATTTCTCTATCAAAAGTATGAGTTACAGTGGGCACCATAACAGAGCATAGGAATATGTGTCAGGATCAGACAGGAGGAAAGCAGCAGCTTAAGACATGCGAGTAACATAACACCAGGTGTTCAGGAAAGAATCAGGTGCCCACTGGGGAGGCTTTGTTTGGTGGGGAGAGGGTGGTGTGTTGAACAAAAGGAGAGGCGGCCACCAGAGCCGGGTCAAGGCTAGCGGAGCTGGGTGGGGCCCTTTGTGAGCCTGAGAACGAGTGAGAGTTGACTGGCAGAGTCAGCAAACTATGGCCCGTGGGCCCCATCCAGCCTGCTCGGTGTTGTAAAGGAAGTTTCATTGGAACACAGCACACTCATTCGTTTAGACATCATTTGCAGGCTACGGTGACAAAATTGAATCGTTGCCATAAAGACTGTATGGCCCACAAAAGTGAAAATATCTGTGATCTGGCTCTTTACAGAATCTTGCTGGCTGGTTGGTTACAGAAAGGTCTCTGGTAGTAGCTCTCAGTAGAAAGAATCAGGGTTAGCTGTGAGGTCCATTCTGAGTAAGCTGTAACTAATAAAAGTTAAAATTGCCCAAGTTCGTAAATGATTTACTTTTTTAAAAAAATGTAGTGAATTTAAGGTTATCTTCATGAACAGCTCTGGAGTGGTTTCTCTGGAAAAGAAAGAGGTACTTACAGCTACTACGCAGACCGGAGTGTTTCCTGGGTAGCTCGGAGCGTGAGTCTCATGATAGACTAGACCCATCTGTCACGAATATCAGTCAAAAAGACAAAATTGAAAACTGTTCACCTAGAGAAACCTATGTTAAGGGTTTGGGGGTTCGTTAAAATGTGTTAAAGGTGTCCGTGAGAAAGAGACCTACCATCTTCCTCCTTTAACAGCACAACCTGGAAGAAGACGCTCCCAGCAGCCCCACCTCCTTCAGCTGCGGCAGAGCACGTCCCCAGGTCGCTGTTTGACTTCCCCTTCCCCTTGTCCTCCATCAAAAGTCCAACCTGGGGTTTTCATTTAACCAGCGATTTTCTCCCTTTTCCATCGTGTGGCACACATAAACCATGAAAATTCCACAGCGCACCAAAAAATATATTTTATGCCAATCTGACAAAAAATAGGTATAATTTTGAAAAAAATTAAAAAGTGATAGTAATTACCTACCATTTTTGCTCCAAAGTGACTTTTTAAAAATCAGATACCTATAATTGAGTAGTGTAAGGATTTCTGGTACCAAGAATTAACCAATTAGATGTAACCTTATTATGCAACGTGACCAATAAGTTGCAACTGGACAGCTGTTGTTGTGTTGCCTGTGGTCATTTTTTTGGTTCGACAATCTAAGAAAGAAAAATTCAGTGCCCCTCACTAAATAGCCAGGTATTACATGTTTTAGAAATTCTCATGGCACACCAGTTGAAAATCATATCTATAGACCAGTTGAAAAGGCCTAATGTGATTTCAGGAGTCCCCTGGATTCTGAAAATGTTATAACCAAAACAGTTCTAATAGCCATGGCTGGTATAGCTCAAGTGTTACAAGTGGATTGAGTGTGGGCTGAGAACCAAAAAGTCACTGCTTTGATTCCCAGTCAGGGCACATGCCTGGGTTGCAGGCCAGATCTCTAGTGGGGGCACACAAGAGGCAACCACACATTGAAGTTTCTCTCCTGCTCTTTCTCCTTCCCTCCCCACTCTCTAAAAATAAATACATGAAAATCTTTAAGAAAAAAGGTTATAACAAAAAGTCTCAAGTTGTGGGTAGGGAATGTTGTAGAGAGATGCAGGGTGAAGAAAGGGATAGAATAAAGCCTTTAAAAAATGCCATGTCAGGTTGGGCAAATGTTTTACAGTGAATTGTTTTCTGTCAGAGTCTCTTGGGGTCTCTCTTAGAACTTTCCTGATTTGGGTCACAGGGAGGGAATGAAAAGAATGAAGGTGTACAGGGTGCCTGGAAAACAGCATAATCACAACCTTTTCCCACAGCAGAAGTGGGGAGGTACTGAAGCCATAGATGGGGCCCAAGGTTGGGAATTTTAGAGACATAATAGTTTTATGAACTGATGGACTATTTACCTTTAGCCAGACAAAGGTAAAGAGAAACTGGAAGTCAAAATTTGTCACTCATCTACAAAGCAGATCCTCTGCTTCACATGACATAGAAAGATGATTTATCAACCTTGGCCTTGTGTGTTTGTGTCTCATACATGGGAATTCTAGCTGCCTTCCAGGTGAGGTGTTCTATCTCGCATCAAATGCATCTGTTCCAGAGCCTAACCACATCTTTTGTGTGGCACTTGGTAAATTAGTTCATTGCAATTAATCACAAGCGTCTCACAAGTGATCATTTACCCAGTGAGTAATACTGGTCAGCGATGGTTAATGGTTAATACAGAGAAAAGATTTCATTCCTGGAGGAAGGGGGGATTAATGCTTCGTTTGTGAGGACTGGAATGCTTTTGGTGTTCACCTCCATGAATGTATTGTTTCCAATTTTCCCTTAAGCATGTAGTCTAAGAAAGGAAAAAAGTAAGAATTCAACATACATTTTTGAGTTCATGTTAGCAATATTTGAAGTGAGCCTGGAGGGCAGAGTCTTTGTTCACTGTCTATTCCCCACACATGAAATATTGTCTGGAACACAGTAAGGACTGAGTATCGTTTTTTTTCATTATATGAATGGATTTTTTTTCTTGTGATTTTCTCACTATAGAGTGAGAAACATTTTGAGTCAAATATTTTGATTTTTTGAATGTCTTACTGCAACAACAAAGAATTCCTTACTAGGTATTAACATATATATCAAATTCCAGATGCTAATAAAAACAAAAATGGGGCGACTGGCTCTGTTTGAGTTCTCATAAAGCTTTCATTTACTTCCTGGCTTTATTATGTTTCATCTTATTTTTATTCATTTTGCTTATCAGTTCAAAGATATCCTTTCCAGTGTTTATTTTCATGGGAAACCCCAGGAGATTTGCACAGTTCCTGCTTATTTAGGGAAAACCAAGCAACAAGTGTCACAACATAGAACGTATTTTTGAATTGATACAGCAAGGATCTGGTTGGTAGAGAGGAAACATGACATACCTGAGGTCATTTACGTGAGTGGTGGGAGCAGGTGCTGAACGGCGGGCTTCCAAGGACTCTTCACTATGCCTCCCTTTTTTCTCTTTAACAGGAAATAAATACATGGCAGTGGAATAAAATAAAGCCAGTATTTTAGGATTATTCTGAGCTCATCTGTGTGATACGAAAGAAATAGGATAAGCTTTCATTTTTAAGTTTTTTGGAAAAGATGTAAAATAAGTGCAAAAATGTAAATGTACTTTATAATTTTGATCTATGGCGGCAATAGACGCTGCATAGATGCTGCATAGGCTCTGCAGAAGGGGTGACGCATACCCTGGCTAGGCAAGCACAAGCAAAATTCTTCCACGGGCCCTTGCAGAGTTAGTTTACCTCCAAATCTGAGGTCCCCACCCACCTGAGATTTTCAAATTTACAGTTTAAGGTAGATGGAAGGAACACGAATCAACAAAAATAGAGAATTAATTAATCCCAATTGAACAGGGTATAATTGACTTGTGTTAGACCAATGTATGAGTATGGCTTCAGATTTTAAAATAAAGAAAGTAGTGATAATGTGGTTTTAACATTAACTTGGAGACCATAGGCTGAATTTTAAAGAACAGAATAAAAATTTTAACTCTCCTTAATAAAACAAGTGGTAAAGGCTTTCACTTCTAAACAAAGGAAGGTTGTGTTTTATTTCAGTTTGAGTTTTTCTGTTTGATCATCTCTGCCTCCACCCTTTTTGGGGTATCAAAACAAAGTGGGATTTAAAGTCCGATGACAATACTGGGCTTTCTCCACCTGCAAAATGAAGAGTTTGAAAGAACTGTAAAGGAGTGTCATTCAAACTTTGAAATTCGTTTCATAGAAACTTTTTAAAAAGTCATTGTAAATCGAATAGAGCTCAAGGTTAAGGAAACAATTAGAGGGTTTGGAGGAGAGGAAGGAAATTTCTATTTTGACTGAGCCCATTTCTCTCTGAATAATGCTATAATTTGGGTTTAATCTTCTGTGCTTATGTGGTAATATGGTTTATTACACAGTATGCTTTAAGACTTCCTCGAAATATTGAATATTTTTATGGAGTTTTCAATGTGCTAACTATAGATTATATCATGGTATAATGGTTTTTATTTCTGAGGTTAAAATGAAACTCTTTTACTCTCAGAGGAAGAAAAATTCATCATATTGATTCTTCTTTACTCATGGCATAAACCTTGTACCATCACAGTAAAACATAGTTGCTTCATTCTTTTATATTAAGAGTGTTTTGACATAAAATGTGTTTAATTATCCAGCTAATAGAGCAGCAGTGTGTTCTCAGGGGAAACGAGGCCGCACAGCTTTGTCAGGTGCATTTGGAAGGAAACAATTGCCCTCCCCACGCATCTTCTCAGCTACATGAATTTCAACTCTTCTGAGATATGTTATGCACCATGATCACATGAACTTGAAAGGAACATAAAAGTTGGCCTGTGCTGGCAAATCTTTTCATCCTTGATTATTTAAATCTCTATTCCTTTAATTTCCCCCTATGAGTTTTCACACTTCTGTGAACCGTAAACCAGTCTTTTCTTTCCAATGCCTTGGTCGTCAGTAATTATAAGACCCTGGTAGCTGGGTGAAACGTTGATTGTTGGCTTCCTAGTGACTTTACATATATCATTGCCTCCTACAGTTTATTTGGGTGCTGTTCCCCATTTTGCAAAGGGAAGCTGCAGTTCAATGTGGTTCAATGACTCCCACATCAACCCTGCAGCTGGTGGGAGACACAGACAAAAGGGCAGTGTGGGGCTTTGGGCCTTGAGGCTCATAGAACTGTCTCGATCCATATATTGCATTTCTAAGATGCCCACTATACACCGACAGCAACGATGATCTATGTTAATCATTATGAGGGTTGGACTGAAGCTTCAGCTTTCTGGAAGCATTTCCTGTAGAGGACCACTGTTGTATCACGCAAGAGCATTCTATTTAATCTTTCAGCGTCGTCCGGGGGTGATAATTCTTTATCCTAGATAGTCTCCAGAAGACCCTAAATTCTTTAAGCCACAGAAGAGCTGTCCTGAGGAGGGCCAGCAAGCTACCTGAGAAATTAGTTCAATGGAGAAGAAAAAAGACCCAATTTGCTGACTTTCAAAGCACTCTATCAGTAAGCCAGGCACTAAGCTGATTAAACGTCCAGTGTCAGGGTGTGCAGTGGAGACTGAGGCTCCTTTCCATTCTCCTGCTTCAAGAGCGCATTTCTCTTAGTGCCGTGGGGATAATTTTGTCTCTGGGATCACTGCCAGCTGCTTCCCACTGACCCTCATTCTGTGCCCTTTTGTGCTTAATAGTCCCATAAAAGGGCTTCCCTGTCTCTTGCCACTAAACTCTATCCTAAAGGATATTTAATACCTAGACCGTTGTGGCACATGCACATTGAGTCTATGTCAAACTATGCATTTCTTGAAAAGATGTGTTGCCATTGTGAAGTTCTGCAGCCTCTTCAGTTGTTCTTCACATGGTGTGTATGTAGTAGATGGTGACTGGCGGAGGGGCGTTTATCTGAGATTTTGAAGCTGCTTTTGGCAAGCACCAATTTAAGACAAATTACAGAGACTTATAGGGACTACACTGAAATCAACTCTGTAGTCTACAAAAGTGAGGTCAAGAGAAGCTAGTTCAAACTGCTTGCTTCATCCAAAAGAATCGTGTTTACTTACCTATAAATGTTCTTACTACAAAGCCCACATCCATGAGCAATGACTCTCCTTGATGTTTTTCACCTGTGAAAGCACATCTCCCATAATTAATGTCCTGGTATTAATTTCTAGGAAATATCAGCTCTGAGCCAGGTTATACCCCAAACTTACAGAGCCAAATAAAGGTAAAAATGAAGAAGGCATTTGAGGAAAGAGTTCCTGGAATAATTCACATCATAAACCATCATGGAAAAAAACAACTGAATTTATTTGAAGCCAGAACAAGCTCTGAGGCTGACCTCTAGATGATTGGATATATATTCCCTAGAGTATAGTTTGATACTAGGTAGTGTGATTCCTCCAGTTTTGTTCTTCTTTCCCAGGATCACTGTTGCCACAAAGGGTCTTTTGAGGTTTCATGTAAACTTTTGAAATATTTCCTCTAGTTTTATGAAATACATCATTGGAATCTTGATGGGAATTCCATTGAATCTACAGATTGCTTTGGGTAACAAGCACATTTCAATGATGTGAAGTCTTTCTATCCATAAACAGGATATGTACTTCCAGTTATTTGTATTTTCTTCAGTGTCTTATATTTTCCCAAGTACTGGTGTTTTTATACCCTTGGTTAATTATATTCCTAGGTATTTTATTGTTATTTTTGATTCAATTATAAGTGGGATGGTTTTCTCAGTTTCCCTATCTGATAGTTCATTATTGGTATATAGCAATGCAACTGATTTTTTAATATTAATTTTGTTTCCTGCTACTTTGCTGAATCCATCTATCAGTTTCCATAGTCTCTAGGTGGAATCTTTAGGGTTCTCTCTGTAGAGTATCATGTCACCTGAAAATAATGACAGTTTTATTCCTTCCTATCCAGCTTGGATGCCTTTAATTTCCTCCTCTTGTCTGATTGCTGTGGCTAGAACTTCCACTACCATGCTGGGTAAGAGGTGGAGGGGGGCCCCCTGCCTTTTCCTCTGTCCAAAGGGAAATGCCTGTAGGGTTTGCCCACTGAGTAGGACGTTGGCTGTGGGTTTGTCATACCCGGCCTCTGCAGTGCGCAGGTGCAGTCCCTCTACTTCCGCTCTGCTGAGAGTTTCGATCATAAACGGGTGCTAGATTTCAGCAAATGCCCTTTCTGCATCCATTGACAGGATCATGTAGTTTTTATCCTCCATTTTGTTTCTGTGATGAGTCACATTAACTCACCTGCAGATATCAAACCAACCCGGCATCGCAGGAATAAATCCCACTTGATCACGGCATATGACCTTTTTAATGTATTGCCAGATTTGGTTTGCTAATATTTTGTTGAAGATATATGCTTCTTTGTTCACCACGGATGTTGGCTTATAATTTTCTTTCTTTGAAGTGCCTTTATCTGGTTTTAGTGTCAGGGCCTGGTAAAGTGAGCTGGGCATCTTCCCTCCTGTTGAATTTTTTGGAGTAGTTCTGACTGGCCTCTGGCACTGGGGCTGCCCTGAGTGCAGTGGTCTCTACCCCAAGGTCACCGACATGCTTACTAAAAGGGCTTTTTCTTTGTGTGTTTTTAACCCATGATCGCTAATCCATCTGGAATATGCTATTTCAGATAAAAACAAATGAAATATGGGAGAGGACACAAAAAGGGGCCTATGGTAAGATTCCATTGATAGGAACTCCCCGAATAGGTAAAGGAACAGAGACGGAGAGCAGGTCAAGGCCTGCCAGGGGCAGGAGCAATGTGAGTGAGTCCTGCTGGCCCAGGGTGTCCCTGCAGGAGTGTCCTGCACTCAGACAGTGGCGGTGCTGCTGGTGCCGCGTCATGAGTGCAGGTCGTGCTCAGGAACGGCACACACAAATTTAAAATACTAACAATATCTTTTATTTATTATTTAAAATGAGTCACACCATGGAAAAACAGAGGATAAAAAAAGAAAAAGAACACACACACACAAAAAAACAAAGAATCCCAAGAAATAAAAATAACAAATAAAAAACTGAATTATGCCACGGGGAAAATGGAAAAGATAACAGTGAAAACAAATAAAAGAAACAGGTCAGAGAATGAGGGTGAAACAAATTCAGCAGGTTCAACGGGAGGCCCTAGAGCTGGCCCTGAGGCATTTTGCAGAGGTAGCTCCTCTGTGGCGGGGACCAGGACAGGTTCGAGCCAGGGAGGGCACTTCAGGCGGGGCTGGTGGGGCCTCACTCAGGTTGGGAGAGGCTGCACAGGCCGGCCCAGGCTCCAGAGTGGCACTGCTCCAGAAGTGGCACAACCACTGGAGGCGGACAGTCCTCCAGGTCTGGAGCAGCCTCCTGGTCTGCCCCTGCACTGGGCTCCTGGGGATGGATGACAGGTGTTGAAGCAGAAGCTGGCTCTGCCTCCTGGGCTGGTGCTGGAGGTGGAGAGGAGAGAAGGTCCCCCACAGGCCCGCATTTCCATGTGTCTCCCCCCAACAGAGCGCAGGCAGAGCCCAGCACCTGCCCCAGGATGACCTCCGTGCGGCAGTCCAGCACACAGGTGGCCCGAAGCCGGTCTTTGCTCCTGGCCAGCTGCGGCGGGTGCTCCCTGTGCGTCGGGCACCGGCACCTCCCCACAAGCTCACATGTCTTCCTGCCTCCATGCCACACCTCCACGGCCGTCTCACCCTTGGACTCCGCCTCCTTTGGGCTTCACATCACCCTGGCCGTGTGTGTTTAAAGTGGGCACTGTGCTCCTGTCTGCAGTCGGAAATGGCGACCTGGCTGTGGAGCCCTGGCAGCTTTGGGAGTGGTATCCAACCAGCCTTGGTTCCCAAGAACCCCAGGTGGCCACAGTGACCTTGGGCCTGCTCTGGCCCTTTGGTTATGTGGCACACCTGCCCCTCGCTGGTGGACACAGGACAAGGGTCTTCATCAACCAGCTGCCATTCCTCCATGACCTGGGTGGAGCTCTGCAATGACAGGGACAGGCAGCTGGCCCAATGGCCTCAAGCCCTGCCTGGCCCTTGTTGCTTATGGATGCTGCTTCTGCCCACTGGACCTTCTGCTCCCAGATCTGGACCAGACCTGTGTCTGCACAGACGTCCACACAGGGAAAATGAGATGCGCCTCCAGGGCTCGGGATAAACCACAATCTACATCTACCCAGCCTGCCTTGACGTGAGTGTGAACGTGATTGGCCCACCAGTCTTCTGACATCCCCAGCCTGTTCCCACTCTGGCAGAACCTCCCCTTGTGAACCTCCTTACACACACACGTGGGGGGCACAAGGTGGAGGGCATAGGGCTGATCAGGTGGGATCAGAGTGGTGGCCTGGCCAGAACAAAACTGCCCTGGACCTCCCTGTGTTAGCTCTGGGTCCTGCTGCGAAAATGGCTGCAGGCATCTGGGGAGAGTGCAGACCCAGTGCTGCCTCTTTCAGGGACATGCCTTGGGGACACAGGCAGACAACATGCAAACATCGTGTCAGGCTGTCAAAGTCCACAGCCAAAAGAGCTGAGTAGGGGCAGGGTTAGAATGCAGTTGCCAGGTTACCAGGGCTCTAAGTTCTGTTGGCGTGTAGCATCAGAAAGTGAGGTCACTGCTCAGTATAGCTCAGTGTAGTGAGGTCACTGCCTGGGTCCCCTAGCCCAAGCATCTCCTCAGAGAAGAGCAGTGACTTCACTTCTTCTTTTTTGCACAGACCTTTTTTGTATTTTTCCCAACACCATTCACCCCCCCCAAACCACACCCCCACAGTCAGCACAGCCACCACACTATGGTCCATGTTGGAGTCTTTTTAGCTCGATCCCTCCATCCTCTAACCCCACCCCTGTTGCTGTCCTACCGCTCTCTGTCTGTGAGTCTGTCTCTATTTCACTTGTTTGTTCATTTTGTTCATTAGACTCTGCATATGAGAAATCATGGGGTATTTGTCTTTCTATAACTGGCTTATTTCACTTAGCATAAGGTTTTCCAGGTCAATCCATCTTTTCACAAAGGATAAGTTTTTCTTCTTTTTTACGTCCAAGTTCTATTCCATTATATAAATGTCCCATAGTTGTTTGATCCACTCATCTGCTGATGGACACTTGGGCCGCTTCTGTATCTTGATGATTGTAAATAACGCTGCAACGAACATGGGGTTCTTGTGTTCTTCTGAGCTAGTGTTTGGGGTTCCTAAGGATAAATTCCCCGAAGTGAAATCAGTGGGTCAAAAGGCAGATACATTTTTCATTTTTTGAGGTATCTACTTCATGCTGCTTTCCGCAGTGGCTGCACCAGTGTGCATTCCCACTAACAGTGCATGAGGGCTCTGTTTCTCCACATCCTCACCAGCACTTGTGTGTTGGTTTACCGATGACAGCCATTCTGATTGGTGTGAGGTGTTGTCTCACTGTGGTTTTAATTTGCATCTCTCTGATGGCTAGTGATGTTGAACATCTTTTCATATATCTATTGGCCCCCTGAATGTCCTCTCTAGAGAAGTGTCTGTTCCCATCTTTGACCTGAATTTTTAAACTGGATGTTTTAGGATTTTGGGGGGTGTTGAATTTTGTAAGTTTTTTATAACTTTCGGATATGAAACCTGTATCAGATGTATCATGAATATATTCTTCCATTCTGTGGATTGTCCTTTTATTTTGTTGATGACTTCCTTTGCTGTGCAAAAACCTGTTAGTCAGAAGTAGTCCCATTTGTTTAGTTTTTCTTTTATTTCCCTTGCCTGAGGCAATATGTCAGATAAAATATTGCTATGAGCTATGTCTGAGATTTTACTGCCTATGTTTGTTTTCTTCTAGGATTTTTATGGTTTTGAGCCTAATATTTAAGTCTTTAATCAATTTGAATTTATCCTAGTGTGTGGCCTATGAAGGTGGTCCAGTTTCCCCTTTCTGCAGGTATCTGTCCGATTTTCCCAACACCATTATTGAATAAACTGTCTTTAGCCCATTGTATGTGCTTGCTTCCTCTATCGAATGTTAATTGACTATAGAGGTGTGGGTTTATTTCTGGGCTCTTTATTCTGTTTCATTGATCTATATGTCTATTCTTATGCCAGTACCATGCTGTTTTGATTACTATGGCCTCAGAGCAGAGGTCCCCAACCTTTTTGGCACCAGGGACCAGTTTTGTGGAAGACAGTTTTTCCAAGGCTGAGGTGGGAGTGGGACAGGAATTGGAGCTCAGGCGGTAATGTAAGTGAAGCTTCCACCACTCACCCCCCCCTGCCACCCCCCCGCCGCCCCCTCCCACCCCGCCCCTCAGCCCTGTTCCTAACACATCAGGGACAGGTACCAGTCCTCGGCCCAAGGATTAGGAACTCCTTTCTTAGAGTCCTAAATGATAAGAGAAAGAATAAAAAAGAAATCAGGTGAAAGACAGCTTGCCAGAGATAGAAAACCAATATATTTTTATTTTATTATCCCTTCTAAAAATCATGAGCATTTTTTTCAAAATTATTATTTCCTGAATTTCTGACAAAATTCATTTCCAGGAACCACAGCACAAGACACAGCAAGTCCATCAAATCCAGAGATGAATTTTTCTTAACCCTCAGATTACAAACATAGAATTTACTCTGTCCAGTAGGTGAAAGAAGTGAGGCTGTCTTGTCTATGAAGCCCTCCCTGGAGGCTGGCCCTGGGCTGGGTATGTTTGCACGCCCTTGTCTCTAAGGCAGAGAAGAACCCTCGGAGGGGGAGAGCAAGGGAAGACAACGTGGAATAACCAGTGTGCAAAATGCCTGCTTGAGAATACAGCTTTATTGCAAGATAAAGGCTATAATCTTAAACTAGAGAACAGTCTTTAATATTCTTCCCCTCTCTGAAATATTATTTCTATTTAGACAACTAATGATCCTTAAAATGTCTTGTCAAAGAAACTACAGAGCGTGTTCAAAGTGTAGCGTTGTTTTTCCTTTCTTTTTCCAGGTTATAAACACTTGACATTTAGGAAATGAAGTTCTAAATTTATGAAGCACGTAACATTTTTTTACCTATGCTCACAGTATTGTAAGGTACTAGATTCATACATAAATATATCTTATCAAACAGATTTTCATTTATTGGTGTGGTGGTACTTTCTTTTTGGGAGGGGTGTAGTGGTAGATTCTTAGAAAGGGACATGCATGCCCGATTCACAGAAAATGAAGTGACTTTCAAATTAAAAATTGTAAAAGAAGAATAACCACTTTTAATTCCTTACTTGCCTTTGTCGGTGCCTCATGTACATTGCACAATTATAAACTCCAGTCTGAATTGTGTTGGCGCAGCTCGTTACAAGAATGTTGGCAGTAGCTTTGGCAAAGGAGAAAATGCAAAGCAGATGCTAAGCTCCTGTGCAGTTAGTCAGGGTCTTCGTGGCAAGAGACAGAATCCAACTCAGACTGTCTTAAACATAAAGGGAATTTGTTGGAATGATAGGGGAGCTGGGGGGCCAGGCTTGGGAAACAAGCAGGAAACACGGAAGCTTGGGAACAGTGGACAGCGGGACCGGCACAGGGGGATTCGGTGTAGTCTAGTCACAGTCCTCAATGACGAGGGGATGACTGCGAACACCAGCCATCCCCATGGATGGCCTGCTTGCCTAACACTCGCCTTGGGTCTGCAGTCCTGCTTTGTGGGGTAGAGGCAAGGGGTCTGGTCATATAGAAAAATTTCCATAGAAATATAGGAGATTTCCTAAAATGGAGAATAGGGCGCTAATAGGGTAGTTTGGGTGTTGGACAACCCCTTGAATGGCATACGTTTCCAACATTCAAAAATAAGCTTATCTGGAATTGAGAATATAATATATTCTTACATTTCATCTTGCCTCTTTTCCTATAGCAGTGACCACAACACGTGGGCCTTAATTAAAAAGCAAAGAAAAATCTTGGATACTATCTAGTTCAAAGACCTCCCTTGACTGTTGCTGGGAGGCACTGAGAGACTGGGGCTTGTCCAACTTCACTTCAGGGCAAGTAGCAGTGCCAGAACTTGAACTCGTGTCTTCCAAGCCTGCAAACAGTGCCTTTATCAGCCGGTCATGCTGATCAAGTCACAGACGTCCAAGGTTAAGTTGTAACTTGAGTGGTGAAAACACGGAGCATTTCACTTGCTCACTACAATGGTACTTTTTTGCTCTGCAAAGTTCTGAGACTGAAGACCCCCAAGTTCCCATTTCAAGGCTTTTTCCCCCCTAACTCCATAATCTTAAACAAGTTACATACTCTCTTTGAACCTCTGTCCTTTTACCTGTAAGAAATGCAAATATACTCATCCTTCTTACCTTATGACATTGTTATATGAAATAGTTGTGATAAGACACAAAATATTCAGTATGCTTCAAAAAGCTACATGCATGTAAAAATACTTTATAATACAATTTAACTGGTTACAATAATAATGACTTTTACAAAAGCTGACTTGTACAGTTACCCTGTGGCCAGCATTTCTTGCCTCTATTCCGTGGTTTACTAGTCCAAGGATATTAATTGATTTACCCAAAATGTCATGTATCTCGAGAAGTCAGGAGCCTGAGGAGCTTTAGAACCCACATCTCCCGAGTCAGAGTGTAATGTTTTCCTCATTGATACTAATAGCAACTGACTCCAAGGGCTTATTATCCATCAAGAACATGGCTGACATTTCTCATCCTCACATCAGCCAAGTAGGTTATAATTTCCCTGTTGTGCAGATGGACCCTGAGGCCCAGAGGTATTATATAACTTTGCCTGAAGTTATCCCAGCTGGTGGTGGAAACTGGATTTGAGACTACTGTCTTGCTTCCTCTAAAACCTTGTTCTGTGCAGTGGTGGGACTGTATTTTGGAAATAAGGAAAACAGCAACTCTGCTATTGTGTCATGAACAATAGCAATACTGTCATCTGCTGAGCAACGGAGTACATGGTCTCATCTGCATTATCTTGCTTGACTTTCACATACTCAAACCCTGCCCAAGACCTTGCAGATGGCAAGATGGCAGGTGGCAAAACCAGGGTGCAGACGCACTCGTGACTCCAAGCTTCAGGATCTTAATTGCTCACTGCTGCCAAAGTCTGCAGGAAGCCTAGAGTTGACATTAACTGCTGGGGTTTAATTCACCAGACCCCTCCTATGTGGGTGGTTTGGATTTAGAACCAAAATACTTAGTCTCTCTCATGAGAAGTGGAATCCATAAATTGGAAAGGGCTGAGGATGAAGTTTCCAAGTTTTATACATTATCCAAATTCATCTTCACCTAGAGCTTTCCTATAAACTCTTTCATCCGTGAATTAGGATAACTGACGTTTTCAGAACTATTTACGCTCATTTAAAACATTTTCCTCGGAGAGGAAGATGATTGATAGAGGCCATTTCAACACTCATGGCCACCAGAGGGCGTCGGACCTCACAGATCTTTGCTCCTCCTTGCTGTTCCCACCAAGAGGCAGCACTTGGGAGAGTAGCTGCCTCTGACTAATGAATCAGAACCTGCGTTTTAACAAGATTCCCTGGTGATTTGTGTGTCAATTCAAGTTTGGGAACCAATCTCCTAACTCTAGTCTGGTTCAGTGAAGAACCAAATGCTCCCAGAATAGTTCCTGTCCTTCAAATATACCACCACCATTCCTGAGTATTTTATGTGTGTACTCCTTTTTAAAGGATTTTTAAAAAATTTTTAGCCACAGGCAAAGGGAGGAAGAAAGAAAGAGAAACATCAATGTGTGGTTGCCTCTTGCATGCCCCCCACTGGGGACCTGGCCCACAACCCAGACATGTGCCTTGACTGGGAATCAAACCTGCGATCATGTGGTTTGTAGGCTGGTGCTCAATCTACTGAGACACAACACCAGCCAGGGCTTGTGTGAGTATTCTTAATCCTCTCTTTCAACTGGAAAGATGGAGGTTCAGAGAGATTAAGTAAATTGGTAGAAATCACAAAGCCAAGTGAAAGGGTCCTGAATTTGAACAAAGGTCTATCTTCTGACTAGGCACTATCACTTCCCATTGTCCTCGCTGCTTTTGGAAGCACTGTTTTTGAAGGGGTATGTTTTGGGATCATAAAAAGTAAGAACTTGTTTTGTTTTGTTCTTCTCTGAGTGGCTAAATGTCAGATGTAGAGAATTTAGTCAATGATTATCTATCCCATAGATAAAATGACTGAAATAAATAATAGAAAAATCAGAAATAGTCTTATTGTTAATAATAACTTTATTTGTTTACTTATAATAGTTCTGAGTTGGATTCGTTGGATTTTTAAAAATACATTTTATTGATTATGCCATTACAGTCGTTCCATTTCCCCCCCTTCATTCCCCTCCACCCTGCACACACCCTCCCCCCACATTCCCCTCCCCCCACATCCCCCCCCCTTCAGTTCACATCCATGTGTCACAAATTTTTTAGCTTCTGGATGCGTTGGCTTTTTTAATCCCTCTAGTTTCTAACAGCTGCATGTGGCCCCTGGGAGTGGCCTGTGGCTCCTAGACCCACCAGTAGATGTCAGTATTTCTTCGGACACCGCCGGACACGGCAATGACCTCTCAGGTTTGCCCTAGCATTCTCTGTCAACGGTTCACTTTGAAGAATGGGCAGTGGTTTCCTCTACATTGTCATTTTGTTGGAGCACTCTTCTGAGATAAATATCTTCAAGGGTGTTAATGACCCCAAAGCAATTTTTCCTCTCTGTCATACACAGAAACATACACACATTTTGTGGGAAAGATACAAATAAAGGATTTTCCCCCACGATCTTTCTGTGCAGAGGTTGGGGAAAAACATTTGAGGATACTAAAGGCAGATTTCATCAAGCCCTCTGGCTGGTGAATCAAGCCCACCTCACTCTCCAGCAGCGAGGCGACCACCGCAAGCTGAAGGCCCATCCAAAGAGAACTGTCCTTTGAAGAGGTGGCTGGGGAGTGAATCAGCAGGATGGAGAGTTTGCTTTGAATACTTTTTGTCAGAGTTAGCTTGGGCAAGACAGAAGCTTCCTACCAAGGCTTTATTTATTTCTCAAATTATATTTTATATGCAAATTTTTTTCTGGGACCTGTTTCAGAGAGTTATTAAATGTGTAAGAAGGCTGAATAATTTATCAGGTTAACAGAAGACTAGAATTTAAGTTGACAGGCATTTGATTTTAGATGCTGGTGTTGGATTTGTGTGCCTTTCTCACGCTCCCGCTTGGTGGTGGGTGAACAATAACAACCCTCTTCCCAGCCGAGGGCTTTTTTTGTTTGTTTTCTGGAATGATCCTGCTACTTTAAAAAAAAACAAAACACCTTTGCTTTAGAGTACCCACATAAAGTCATTTGACAAGTACCTGAAGAGACCAATATCCCTGACGAGGGAAGTGATTAGTGGCTTCTTGGTGAGGAAAACGTCCTGAGAGGGATTAAATAAGAGAAACACTTTCTGAGTCATTGCCTGCTAGACAGGTTAAAATGCCAGAAAAATACGCTGCAGCATTCACTTGGGCACGAGGTAATGACTTAATGGTTCTGTAGATCCCAGGTACTCGGGATGGAAACTTAAGCCCTACAGAGGCCTGATTAGCAAACAATTCTACTTCACTGCAAGGAGAGGGTGTAATCCGTTATTAGCTGGAGTGTTTAGAAGTGCTTTAGGGTCCTATACCTGTTATGTAATCTAGCAGTTATGCCAATTAATGGCGCGATTCATTCTGTTCAAGGATTTTGGAGATGAGCTAGCACCTCTCAGAACTCATCTGTTTGTAACCCAAGTTTAGAAGTTGACACAAAAGTGGGTTGGTATTTCCCCTTCCCTCCGACACTGGCCCTTTTAGTTCTGGCTCTGTCCAGTATTAGTTTTTGATGTTAAGTAAAAGCTTTTAATCTTAGTTTCCTCATCAAACGTGTAGTACTAATGATACCCACTCAGAGGATTGTTGTGAGAATAAAATTGGATTAAAATATGAAAATGCTGCCCCGGCTGGTGTAGCTCAGTGGATTGAGCACAGGCCTGAGAACCAGACGATTGTGGTTCGATTCCCAGTCAGGGCACATGCCTGGGTTGCAGGCCAGTTCCCAGCAGGGGACTCACGAGAGGCAACCATACATTGATATTTCTCTCCTTCTCTCCTTCCCTTCCCCTCTAAAAATAAATAAATAAAATATTTTAAAAAATAAAAAGATTTTTAAAAATTTATTGATTTGAGAGAGAGAGAAAGGGAGGGACATTAGTTCGTTGTTCCACCTATTTATGCATTCCTTGGCCGATTTGTGTATAAGCCCTGACCAGAGAACGAACCTGCAGTGTTTGGTATTGGGACAGTGCTCTCACCAACCGAGTCCGCAACCAGCGCTATTGTGAGCTATATGGGAACCAGAACATCTTTCCTCTGTCACAGTCCCTAACCACTGACTGGTTTCAGGTATGTGTGGGGGAGGCTGTCCTGATGAAATCTGATGTATGTGTTCAATAGTCAAACATCAAGCATATACTGTGCCAGGCACGTGTGAGCTGAGTGCTGAAGATACGGCCATGAGCAAGGCACAGGAGGTTCCTGCTGGCATGGAATGCACACAGAAAGGTGACCAAGTAAATAAACCCCATGTATGTGGTGGCATTGTGGACAATGACAAGTATATTAGAGACGAATAAGGTAGAGCAAAGGGATAGAGAGTGAAGAAGAGGGGCTGGGTGGAGGGATTGAGCTAAAAATGAAAAAAAGAGGGAGAACTCAAGGACACAGACAGGAGTATGGTAACCGCAGGGAGGAGTGGATGGGTGGAGGTGGAAGGAGGTGTGGGGCCATAAGCGATGATGAGATAAATAAATACATGCATAAATAATGTATGAAAAGAAAGTGAAGGAGAAAGTCCAGGAAAGTCTCTCTGAGATGATATCAAAGGAAAGTGGGCATTCAGAACTCCAGCCGTGTCTTCATGTCCCTAAGGAGAGGTCATCAAAAGACGAATGGGTAGGTTACAGGATTTCTTTCCTCAGACACAGTCAGGCAGAGTCTAAACAGAGAATTAAAAAGGGGCAGACACGGCTCTGTCTAATCATGAAACACATGCCCACTGGAGAGTCCGAGGCACATTATGCTCTATAGGGAAAGAGTCTTCTTTAGCGAGAATTATTGTGTGGTCCTGGGAGAGATGACCATGGAGGTTCCAAACTCCCTTCAAGACAAGTCACTCTGAAACGTAGCTGATGATGGTTTCCAGCGATCACACTCTGGGCTCCGCCCCTGTGTTCATGCTCAGGCAGCACTACCCCTAGCCTGTCCCAGCTGATGATCCACCATGGGGTGTGTGTGTGAGAATAGGACCATGTGTCAGATGCAAGATTCNATTGTGTGGTCCTGGGAGAGATGACCATGGAGGTTCCAAACTCCCTTCAAGACAAGTCACTCTGAAACGTAGCTGATGATGGTTTCCAGCGATCACACTCTGGGCTCCGCCCCTGTGTTCATGCTCAGGCAGCGCTACCCCTAGCCTGTCCCAGCTGATGATCCACCATGGGGTGTGTGTGTGAGAATAGGACCATGTGTCAGATGCAAGATTCCTCTGCTGGAAAACTCTTTCCCCAAGATTCCCCATTGGTCCAACCAGCCTTTTTTTTTTTTTTTTTTTTTAGCAGCATTGTAATCTGAGACTTTTCTTTCTCTTTTTCTTGTTTTTTAAAAATATTTATTTATTTATTCATTTTTAGAGAGAAGGGAAGAGAGGGAGAAAGAGATGGAGAGAAACATCAATGTGTGGTTGCCTCTTGTGCACCCCCTACCAGGGACCTGGCCCACTGCCAGGGAATCAAACTGGCGACTCTTTGGTTCGAAGGCCAGCACTCAATCCACAGAGCCACACCAGCCAGGGCAAACTGAGACTCTTCTTAACCAATTCTCCCTTCCCTCTGTCTTTTCCCTCTGTCATTTCTATAGACTGGAGATGGAAGGATGGAGGAGCAGAAGGCTAGTGGCAGTCACCCAATACGGAGTTTTGATCTGCCCTGGCTGGGCGGCTCGGTTCGCTGGAGCACCATCCCTTACACCAAAAGGTTGCAGGCTCCATCCCTGATCAGGGTGCATTCAAGAGGCAACAGATGGATGTTTCTCTCTAAAACATCAATAAACATATCATTGGGTGAGACATTTTTAAAAACATAGAAAAAAGTTTTGATGCCTTGCTCAGTTCTCAGACTTGAGCCAATTTTCAGACCTAGGACACATTGACTGAAGAGGTAGCTGGGTCTAGATGAGGAAGAACCCTAAAGTGTTGCAGAAATAATTCCTGTAATTATTTTAAGTCCTTCCTCCAGATGGGCCTGCAATTATTTACTTGAGTGAATGGAAGGAGGAATATCCAGTAGGACTGGATATTCCAGGAGGAAAGTAGGACTTTTTAAAAAAGATTTTATTGATTGATTTTTAGAGAGAGAGAGAGAGAGAGGAAGAAAGACAGAGAGAGAGAAAGAGAGAAACACTCATTTGTTGCACCAATTATTTATGCATTCATTGGTTGATTCTTGTATGTACCCTCATTGGGGCTGACCCTGCCACCTCGGTGTATCGAGACAATGCTCTAACCAGCCTAGCTACCCAGCCAGAGCTTGAGGACTTTATGACATGAGGTCTGAATTGACGAGGGTGTCCAGAGATCCAAAGCAGTACTGTGGCTCCTGCTGGAACAGAGAGTTATGGGGGCCAGGGAACAGGTAGAATTCTGGAGAAGGCCCAGCTCACGGGGTCCACAGTCCCACCACTGGTCATTCTCCCTGACTCTGAGACTGTAATTAGGATAGACATGCTAGACTATTGGAGCGCTCACACGTTGAGACTGTGGACTGTAAACTAAGAGAGATCATTCACTGTTAGGCGAGGCCAAGGGGGAGTCTATGAAGCACCCAGCCTTCTCCACACTCCCAGCTAAGACAGTAAACCACAAACAGTATCACCTCCCGGGGGGATATCAAAGCTCAATACCACCATTAAAAACCAAGGGATGCCAGGGTGATGGTCTCGGTCACCTCTTCATTTAAGTCACCAATCTCAGCCTTGCAGAAACCAGATGCATCCATCCAGGACCATGACTGTGGCTGACTTGCCCACTCAGCCAAGTAGCAGCCCCAGTTTCAGCTGCTGTGCCCGACGCAGCGTCATTGCTAAAGCAGATTAATAATGCCTCAGGTAAATGGTGCGCAGCCATTGACTCGGCGAATGTGGGGCAGGGGGTGTTTTTCCAGTCCTGTCAGAAACAGCTGACATTCACATGGGGTGGATGGGAACATTCATTTACAGTTTTACTCCAGAGTTTTGTTAGCTCTCCCACCTCAGTCATAGTGTGATCCAGAGAGATCTAGGGCATAGCATGGATCCGCCACACCAGTGCCATCAAGAGGCAGCTGGTACCCTGGAAGCCTTGTGTAAAAAACATGCACCCCAGGGGGTGGGAGGTAACCCCTGAGGTCACTTCAGCAAAGTACTGAGGTCTGGTGGGCAGGAGCATGCCTGGGTAGTCCCTCCAAAATGAAAAACAGTTACTGCAGCTCACATCCTTTTCTCCAAAAAAGAGAATACAATACCTCTCAGATTTCTTTGGGCCATGGAAGCACCATGTCCCTCATAGGCATGCTGCTCTCATCCAAACACTAGGAAACTTAGGGGGCTGCTGGCTCTGTGGGGCCCAGAGCAAGGAAGGGCCCTGCAGCAGATGCAGAGTGTGGTGCTGGGGCCTCGATGCTTTGGTCATGCAATCCTGCTGACTCTGCAGTCTCGGGTGGCCTATGGTGAGCAAAGACACAGAGTGTGTAGTTTATGGAAAGCCCTAGTGAGAGAAAGGCTACCCAGACCTCTGGATTCTAAAGGAAGGTTCCGTCATCTGCAGGGGAGAACTGTTTGTCTCCAGGAACAGTTCTCATATGGGCCCCAGTAGAGAGGGAAAGGGCACATCCAAAATTGGGTCTGAGCGGGACCAGACAGCACAAGTAAGCTGCTGGCACCGGCAGCCCAGACACCCGTGTCACTGTCTGTGGTTGTATTAGTGTCCCTTCCCCAGCTCACCCCTGCAGCTATGTGTGGACAAGGCACCTTACAACCAGCTAGAACTTGCACTTGGTTTACAGATGAGTTGGCTCAGTTTGTGGGTATAAGCTGGAAAGTGTGATGGGTCTATGGCAGGCACATTCAGAGGTGGCCTTGAAAGATAGTGAGGGGGAAAAATCTAAGGAGCAGGGACGCAAGTAGTGCACCTGGCATGCGATGGAAGTGGCCTGAGGTGAAGCTTTATGGAGATTCCGGGGCTGAGCCCAGTAGATGCCCGCTGGCCACAGGCCTGGAAAGAAAAGGAACTGGCCTGCTAGACACAGGAGGGCTGGAGGAGAGCCACGTGCAGGCATTTGGGAGATGCACAAAGTATGCAGACTTGCATGTCTCATAGGAATGCCCACTAGAAAGCATCCCTTCACAGAAGGGACTCTGAACAACGAAGTTCAGAGAAAATGACTCGGCCGGCTGACATTGGCCAGTCATTGCTGTGGATCACCTTGGACCTGGAGCGGTGGTCGTGGGAACTGAGTGGTTTCCGTGACAGACTCAGCGGCTATACACATGGGCCGATGGCACAGACACCCGCTTGCCCAGGCAATCTAGCTGCCCAGTACAATCAAGAAAGCCTGCCCACTGCTGGGCCATTTTTGGTTATAGTTTTGGGGGTCCTTTGCCCTTAAAATTCATGCTTCTCTCTCTTCTGGCCAGCTGGTTGGATGTCATACTTCATCTTCTCTAGCTTTGGCCTAAAGACCGTAGTCCATCCCTGGCAGGAAGGTGTTTACCACATATTTTTAGAACACACACACACACACACAGTATTTGAAATTTAAATTTATGTCATTCTGATGGGCTCAGATTTTTATGAACTCTCACTGTGTGTACAGATATCTATTTAAAAGGTCTGTTAGCCAAATTCTGTGAAAGCAGAGTTGCCGTGGCATAGGCTGCTTGGTAGTTTTTCTCATCAACCATTTTAGAAGGTGGTTTCCATTACAGAATCTCACTTGTCCATTCTAGTGAAAACCATAAAATAGCATCAACACAGTAATGTCAAGAGAACCTTATGATCAAGCTAGGAAACGTCATTCCCCTGTGGTACTGAGGTCCAGGCCTCGGTCTGAATCTGTCAAAGTCTTGACTAGAACAGACTGGAACTGCACGGATGCCATTCTGCTTCCACTCTGCTGTGTCAGTTTGAGGCAAAGGAACTAAATGGTGACTCATGGGCTTGCGAGGAGCCTGTGCTCAGAACAGCCAGAATGATTTGCTGAAGGACATGGCAATTGGAACAAAAATTGCCTGTTTCTGTCAAACCCCATGGGGAGAAACATTTCGAAATGTATTCTGCCCAGAGCTGATTGCATTGTTTCCTAGGCAGTTCATCCTATCTACCACCTGGGGCCAGACTCCTACCCATCCATTTCTTCTTCTTGCAGTAAACTGGTTTCTGATCAGTGACTCACAGAGGGGAAGAGGGTTTATCTGGAGGTGCTGAGGGGAACTTTTGATTAGCTGACTATGCCCATGGCCCTACACACATTAGAGTATGCAGAGGTGGCTTATATTGTCCATATTTCATTGGAATTGGAAGATGGGGTTGAAGTAGATAATGCATGGGAAGAGAAAGGATTTTGCTGTTGTTAAACATGATGCCTGTTTCCAAGAGCTAATGTTAGGTTATAGATTTATCTAAAATTAGTTTTGTTCACAGATGGTGAACAGCTAGGTATGGAGTTTGTACGGTGTGAAAGAAATCCTTGCAAACTCTTAAAGGGACTTTAAAACCATCCAGTCATCGTGTCTCTTCCTCAAGGAGGCACACGCTGCTTCAGGTGGAAGACGAAAGTGGCCAGAAAGAGAATATTGGTCCCGCACTGCAGAAAGCCTTCAGAAAAATCTTTAAAGATCCTTCTCAAAATAATTTTTCAATTAAAAACAGAACAATGCTCACTCTATCAGAAAGTGAATTTTCATGTACTTGGTGTTATGGGCTGAATGTGTCCCCTCAACATTCACGTGTTGAAAGCCCTGATCCCTGATGTGATGGCCCCTGACGAGGGCTTCGGTAATGAGGGGCCTGTGGAGACAGTCGGGGGAGGTGGGGTCGTGCGAGCAGGTGCTCAGGGCGGAATGCGAGCTTTGTAAGAGACCAGAGAGCTAGGTCCCTCTGTCTCCACCATGTGAGGAGAGACCAAAAGGATGGCTCTCTGCAAACCAAAAAGTGGGCCCTACCATGACACCAAATCTGCTGGTGCCTTGATTTTGGACCTTTAGCTCCCAGAACTGTGAGAAATAAATGTTTGTAGGTTAAGCCACCCAGTCTATGGCATTTTGTTGTAAGAGCCCAAACCAACAGAGATACATGAGTTTGTTTTAGGGTGCTCTATTATATTCTCCCGGTGTCTATCTCTGCACCAATATTACACTATTATATTTCACTGTAGCCCAAGCTGGGCATACCTTCCTATCTTGATGCTTATCTTGCTTTATCTTATTTAAAAGAGTGTCTTATCTCTTCTTAGACTTTGCTTTCCTTTGCATATAATTTATCTGTGGAGCGTTTTGGGTTAGCCAAATAAGCAACAATAATATGGTTTGCAATTAATGAGAGTTTTATCTTTTTTTCTATTACTATGCCTTTTCATGCTTTTTATCCCTATAGTACAATATTGGATATGAGCAGAATAGTGGGTGTCCTCATTCTCCTTGATCTTAAAGGGAATAGTTACATTATTTCAGCATTGTTTCTGTTTGTTCATTCTTGGTTTCTCATATATGCCTCATATCAAGTTAAAAAGGTCCTTTGTATTTCTAGTTTTCTAAAAGTTTCTATAATAAGATGTTGACTTCTATGGAATGATTTTTCTTTATCTATTAAGCAGAACATACGGTTTTCTTCTCTCATATGTCAAAATGTTAAATTATGTTAATTATAATGTCAAAATAATCTTGTATCCCTGAGCTATACCCAATATTTATGATTTTTATATATTTATAATACATATGTAAGTTTTTTTCAACCTTTCACTAGATTTTTGTAGCAACAAGGAAAACACATCGCCTGCTTCAAGGAGCATAACTGATGGACAGGAGCAATATCTGTGGGGCATGGCTACACATCCCCGTGGCTGACAGCACCTCCATTCTGCGTGCACAGAATACACCCCGGTCAGCCACTGCCTGTTTCAGCCGCAGGAGCCTGTCTCCAGTGCTAAATGTACGGAGGGCCCTGCAGCTTTCCCAGATCCAGCCTGATTGCCTTCAGAGTGCATTGCTGTGAACACTTGGTCAAGGACACAAGCTCCTGTGCCAGGACGCAGGTCCGCAGGAGCTCCCCAGACAAGTATGAAGTGCTGCCGCCACGTCAGTGAAGGCTTTCTGTGGTAGGGTGGAGACAGCCTGTCCCTGTACTTTGACAACGTTTTGGGGTTGTAACATGATGCACACCGTAAATCCGCTTTATTTCTTCCACCGGGTCAGTGTCGGAGAGAGCCCCATATGCCAGTCAATGGCAAGAACAAATTTCCAAAATCAAGTCCTCAGTTTATAACATCTCCATATTAAATGCCCTCTTTTTTTTTTGAATGCCACAAAGTTTCCTACTCTGACCACTGCTCCAACATGCAGTAACCAAAACCACGTTGCCATGGCAATCACCTCTATCTTCCTCTATTTCTCCATCTGGAGTTCTTATTCCCACTGATTGTCCAGCCACCTTTCACCATCTCCTGACAGTCGCTAGTATGGTGATCTCCACCTTATCCAGCCAGTTTCTCCTTGATCTTTTCAGTCAGTCCAGCACACATCCCTGTTCCTGGAGGAAGCATTGACAGCTTCCATGTTGTATTTCTGACACTGTCAGAAGGGAGCAGGAGAAGCAGGAGGGCCTGTGGGACAGTGAATAGAGCCCAGACTGGGAGAGGTTCTTGGCCTTCACGTTCACTGGCCCTCACTCGCTGACACCCAGCAAGTGCTGTGAGTGCACTTTGCAGGGCACCCTTTGTCTTTTGTACCCTATTTTTACTGTGCCTTTCCTACATTTAGTTATGTCCAGATACAAAAATACTATTGTGTTACAATTGCCGCTCTATGCAGTGTAGTAACATGATGTACATACAAGTTCATAGCCTAGGAGAAATAGGCTATACCATTTGGCCTAGGTATGGTAGGCTATACCATCCTGGTTTGCATAAATGTGCTCTACGAATGACAGTATGGCTTAAGGACATATTCCTCAGAATGAATTTCCACCATTAAGTGATGCACAACTATACCTGATTTCCTAATAGGAAGCAATTAAGTACGGAAAGAGGTCTTAGAAGAAACCAACCCTGCCAATACCTTGATCTTGGACTTGTAGCTTCCAAAGCTGTGAGAAAAAATTGGGTTTACGCCACCCAGTTTGAGGTGTTTTGTAATGGCAGCCAAAGGGATTAATGCATTTTATTTAGCTGAAGTCTTGCAGGTTGACGAGAAAGCCTTCTTGCAGGCACGTTTTATCCTTGATTCCAAACAAGAGTGAAAGCTGGTGTCCTCCCAGCCCCACTGCCCCCCCTCAGCCCCTCCCCCACCACTGCACAACTCTCTTAGTCACACAACCTCAGAGAAGAGATTGTTTCCTAGCGCCTCTTGGAGGCTGCTCTTGGAAAGGTGGGTCCTGCACTAGGCATGCTGTAACTAAGTCAGAGCCTGGTGTCATTCACCAGCCACCTCTCCCATGTCACTGCTGTGGCGAAATTCAGTAGGACCTAATTTTCACATTCTTTCCATGGACTTCAGTTCCCCTGGTAACTTTTTTAAGACTTATCTTCATGTCATCACTTCCTCTCGATATCCCCTGCTTTACCTCTTTTAATCTCAGATTAATGTTATCAATAAAAGAATCAAGGATTAATCTTTTGTTTCACCCTAAGTGGCCAGAACCCTAAGTGACCAGAACATAGTTTCTATTAGTTTTTCAAAATGGGGGATAAGTAAAATGCTAATAATTAAAGCTAAAAATTTAAGAAAGACTTAAATAGACTTGAATTGTATGAGGTGGTCTCCTGTGAGGTTTCCCATTAAGGGTTCATCTCTGACAGTCAGAGAAGGGGACCTCTCACCTTTCCCCTCTCAGGGGGGCGTATTTAGAAAGAACTGTGACTCAGCTAAACTCATTTTATGAAAAGACCTATCATCACTTTTGTACTTTACTTTATTATGTATCATTTATTTGTAAATAAAAAGAAGTAAAATCCGCCTAAAATGACCAAAATAAGAAATATACCTCAAACATAATTTATTAAGTTAAACTACTCTTGATTTTTTTGTGTCAAATTAGCAAGTAGGACCAACAATATTTAACTAAAAGACAAAGTCCTATAAAACTGAGAGAATTGTATAGATATTATCAAATAAATAAGACACCAAGAGTTTTCCAAAGATTTATTGAAGCAGAAACAAATTGGTTGGATACTGGTTGGAAAAAAGCAGTTCTTATGGTATTCAAAAATACGTTTTAAAAAGTATTCTAGCACAAAGTTTCTTTGTAAACTAGATTATGGTGTAAACTTTTTTCTAAATCTCTTAGGAGTGTTGGGTCTTAAGAACTAGAGCTTATTCCTATTCCAAACCTATCTTGCGCTCCTGAAAAACTGCAGAAAGGCACTTGAAAGCTGTTTCTTTAAGATATGAACTTCTTTTTAATTCTTGCTGGTAATATATTGCTGCACCAAGTGAGTGCAATTTTTATTCCAGATCCTCGTGATGCTGAGAAGTTTCATTGATGACCTGTTAAAAAAGATAAAATTCAAATCAAATATAATGCCCCACGCTAAAGATTGGATTCCCCCATTACAACGAAGAGAATCCTACTAATTATACGTCACTTATTAGGAAAGTTGGAAGGCTATGTTGGTTCTGCATGACAAGGGTTACAGCTAGGGGGACAACTAACATTTCAGATGCTCTTCCCCTATATGCAAAGTTAAGTATCCAATGGAATGTTATAACTAACAAAAATGACACTTGAAAAAAAACAAAAAACCTGTGTTTATGAGGAAGGATGCTGTAGTAATTCTATACAGCGAAGTTTAAAAGCAATAAAAATATTTTAAATTCACATGCAGGTGAAGATCACATCAAGGTTACAATAAATTTTGACCATTTTTAAGTTTTTGTTGCACTTTCAGGTTTGTGTGCAAAGGAAGATGACGATAAATTTCGCCACTTCTTTGCTAGCACAGAGCTGACTAGAAAACTACTTGGTCGTATGGCATGACCTCACATCACATAGCAGAGCCTCGGAGTGTGTGGGGAGTGCCGCCTGTCCAGGGTGAAGACGTTTTCGTAGACTAACAAAAGGGTTCACAGAGCCAGTCTAGAAGGTAACTCAAGGAAGCCACACTCCCATTTTAGATGAAGGGTCATAGAAAACTCACTAATTTCGGACTGCAGAAAAGATCGCCGTCTAACCTTCACACCCAGGAGCCAAATACTTAGCTGACCGTACACAGCACTGGAAGAAGAGGCCTACTCTCTCTCTAGGAGGCATGAGGGGAAAGTGAACACTCCCAAATCAGCGGGCTGTATCTGAGGTGGATTTACTGATTTATTTAAAAGGCTACCAGTGCCTATCTGAGATTACTCTAGCTTTGACCTAAAGATACCAACCTGTCCATCTCTAGTTTCCACCGTCTTAATCAGAAGTGTCCTTTTTGAGTGGGTGTCAACCAGAGGGAGTGAATCCAGGTTGGTTTCTGAATAAGGAAAACAGGCCCAAAATGAGTAAAAGAGAAATTTCAAAAGGACAAGTAACCATTTTCTCCGAAGGGTTATCATTTCTGTTCAACTGTAAATTTTAAGCAGTTGTTTAAAGCACCTCCCCCAATAATTCTAAAGACTGTCACCTCTCTTAAAACCCAGCGCAACACCCCTGTAGCATCAGGGCGAGGCCGACTCCCCTCGTGTTCGCTCCATCAGGAGGAAGGCTGACAGAGTTTGCATAAAAGGGGAGACAGTTTGAAAATCGTGGCTGTTTTATAGAACTTTCTCTTATATGGCATTTTTCAAGTATCATTTAAAAAATAAATGTTTGTAAACAGATGGGTAACAAACTGAAAGTTTTCATAAATGGCAGTCAAGTGCTTACCCCTCAAGTTCAGGGAAGAAAAGTTGGGAAGAGGCAGAGAAATCCTACAAAAGAGAAATAAAATCTGTAAAACGTCTGAAACAAATTTATACACTCTAGTTTTCATCAAATAAAAAAATTTACTCTTGTATTTCATAAGTGAGGGATTAGAGTCAGAAGCATTTTCTCTGATGGATCTTATCGAGTACATTTGAATATTTTATGGCAAGCGTTCATCTACAGGGGCATGAGCTGGAGGCCTTGTAGAGTGGGAAGAATACTGGCTTTCACAGAGTCATGGGTTCAAATCCCATCTGTGCTACTGATTAACTGACTAGGACAGATTCATAAGATACAATGAGTCTCTGAACATAAGGTTCCTTATTTATGAAAAGTGATAAGCAGCTACCTTGAAGAAATTCTCTAAAGATGAAATGAGATACTATATGGAAGGCGAGTGGCATGACACTGAGCAAAGGGCAGCTGTTAATCTGTGCACATGTGTGTCCTTGTTTTATACCTGCTCTCCTCGCCTTCCAGCAGCTTCCTGTAGGTGGCAATCTCAATGTCAAGAGCCATCTTAACATTCAGCAGGTCTTGGTATTCACGAAGGTGACGAGCCATTTCCTCCTTCATGTTCTGAATCTCATCCTGCAGGCGGCCAATAGTGTCTTGGTAGTTAGCAGCTTCGACAGCAAAGTTCTCTTCCATTTCACGCATCTGGCGTTCCAGGGACTCATTCTATGAGAAGCGACAAAGGCTTGCGACGTTACTTCCCAGAAAAACCCAGTTACTCCCAGAACCGTTTCCTAGTGGCAAGTGGTGAACACTCCAACTGCAGGTGGAGAATACAAGTACCAAGTCCCTTTTAATAGGAACAATAACATAAGCTAAAACCTGCAGATCGCAAGTTCTTTTTTAATGTCTTGATACCTCATTTTCTTTGGATGAAAATAATACACTTCCCGTTATCTGAAGTTTTAAATCTCGCCATGAGCTTGGTCAACTGATGGGAGCCAAGTGAGTTGCTCCCCCCTTTCATTGCAGTGTGGTACTCACAGTGCCTTTAAGCGCATCCACTTCACAGGTGAGGGACTGCACCTGTCTCCGGTACTCGTTTGACTCCTGCTTTGCCTGGCGCAGGGCATCATTGTTCCGGTTTGCAGCCTCGGAGAGGTCAGCAAACTGTCGGAAAGAGATGAGAAAAGCGGATCATCAACTGGCTTGATTCTATTTAAGATTCTACCTCACCTGAGCAAATGAGAAAGCTCAAAGGTCACAAACAAAGGCATGCTACAAACCAAACTTTATATTTTAAGTTCAGATCTCAAGTCTGCCAAAATGTCTCTAAATTTGTTTTGAAAACCAGACAAAAACAGTGGAACCTGATGGTGTTGGTAGAAATTCACCCAATTACCCATACTTTAAAGGAGGAGAAGTCAAGGGCATAGTGTTAGGGTTTACTCTGAAGTAGAATCAAGGAAGAACAATGGGAAGGGAGTCTCCTGTGAGTGTTAGAGAGGCTGTCGCAACAAATAAAACTTGAAGTTAAATAAAGCCAGCCTTCTGACTAGAGCTAAAGGGTATTTAGGAATCAGACAGGTACGGACGGTGTCTGCAGACTACAATGCACTTCTTTCGTTCTAGCCACACTGACTTTTTTCGTACCTTGGACTTGTACCATTCCTCAGCCTCCTGAAGGTTCTTGGCAGCCACACTTTCATACTGCTGACGGACATCACGCAGCGCAGCCGTGAGGTCAGGCTTGGAAACATCCACATCGATTTGGACGTGCTGCTCCTGGATCTGGGCCTGCAGCTCCTGGATTTCCTACAGAAAGGACAGGCAGAAGGTCAGCCATGCGGAGGACGGTGGCAGCTTCAGCCACATTTATCCATGGGTAGTGGCTCCCTTACCTCATCGTGGATTTTCTTCAAAAAGGCAATCTCCTCTTGCAAAGACTCCACTTTACGCTCAAGGTCAAGACGAGCCAAAGAAGCATTGTCAACATCCTATTTTGAACAAAGGAAAGACGGGATATGGAGGATGCTCAAGTCTATGGTTTATCTCATTTATTTTAAATTAACCACACGAGCTTATGTCTTTACTATAAAAAGGATCCTGACCAATTTATGAGCTTCCAATAAGCTTATAAATCACGCAGTGCTCAATACACTATGTTTGTCTTTTCATTAATAAATGTAAATTGTGACCCACTATGATGTATCTGAGGTAGTTAATAGCCAATTTAAAAATAAGTAAATGTATGACAGCATAGTAAACTGTACTCAATCATTATTGAATCTACATTATACTAGTAAAGGTATTTTTTTTTAATCTAGAAAATCTATGCCGAAACATCTAAGGGTTTTTTGGTAATGTCACAGAATAGCATGGTGGCAGGAGGTAACCAGATCTCATAACTTCATAAATAGATGTCCGTGTGGAACAGAAATTCCCACATGAAAAGTTTCGGCGTATACCTCACCTCTTGTTTTCTCTAGTCAAATCACTTGAAATGAGTCTGTATGGTCCAAAGCAAAAATACAGTCATCTGACATGAGTTGTAATTTTGCAACTCAGATTTTATCTCCTCAAGGGAACATCAAGAGAATTTTTATACCTCTTATCTTATAAGCAATTATATTTGGAGTACAGTTTACAGCCTCAGTCTTAAAATGTTAAGATACTTTGACCACCTTAATGGAAATGTGAATGAGGAATTGGTGGTGACAAACAAAAATCAGGAGTGGGGAAGAAATTATTTTTGCTTGTTGCTAAGCCCTAAAAAAGATAATTTACTAGTCTCTCCAAAAATGTGATGTGCCATTCTACTTCATTGAAAAGAATGAGGATGTCACCTAATCCTTAAACAGACCTTTATACTAATCTTATTTTATATTACCTCACTACTCTGCAGAAACCATTACAGATGTAATGACTGTAAATGTTCAATGACTAAAATGAACTGCACACATTGCTATGTTTAAATTAATTTGGCAAATGTATTTCTGCTGCACATGTTATTCTAGACTTTTCATGTGAGAGTGTTTTTACAGTTAATCCCAAGAAGAATAAAGCTACGGTAGGAACTCTTCCTGCTTTTGAATTCTAATTTTATGTTAAAAAATCCTTTAAGTCCATCTAACTTTGGGTGGAAAAAACAAAACAAAATCTCTTTAATTTAAAGTCCATTCTTCAGCCTTAGGGTTATTCCTTATTTATGGAGAATACTAAATAATGTAAGGACCCAACAAAGAACGGTTTTTCCTAATGTGAGGTATGACTGTAGCTTTAAGAACTACTGACATCACATACTTCACAAGTCTGGGTCAGATATTAGATAAAGGATGTTAGCAAATACTTGTGTCCAATTAGAACTGTGCTTACATCATTCCACATTCAGTAAGAAAGTAGCCTGTTGCAGCGCTTCTCTAAGAACACAAAGACTCCTATTATTTCGGTCCGGAGCCACCACACTGGCCAGAATGTCTGTATCCACATTCCATAGTGAAGCCCAGAGAAACCATTAATACTTTTCAGCCAGGCGACAGATGGCTCCTTTTCACCCTTATTAGATCATGAAATCGTTGTGCATACGGATACTTTCATCTAACTTTAGCACCACAACAGAACTTGCAGAGAAGAAACTTGCTGGCTTAATGCCAGTTAAACGAAGTTTCTTATGCTCCAACATGGTTAACATTTTTAAGCACAGGCCATTTTTAAGAACAGGGCTTTTTTAAGAACATTTTTAAGAACAGGGCTTTTCGTGGCCTCGTAAGTGTTAGCTAACTTAGCCAACAGCAATCGAACTCAAAATCAGAATGGAACTGCTCAAAATCAGAATATCCATGTGTTGCAAAATCGAAATACAAAAAAACTTTGTTGGAAGAAATCTGGAAACCAAGTAAAAAAATGAAAGACTCCATGTCCTAAGGGACAGTTTAAATCATCCAATAGTTTTTATCCTGAGAAGCCCCACTCTGGGGCCTTTTTGCCACTAGGGGGCCTTGCGCACAGATGTGCAGTTTTGTACTATTTAAACTTGGAGTAACTTTTATTTATTTATTTCTTTATCTATCTATCTATTTAGTAAGTTAGTTAATTGTTTATGCCTTTACAGTTGTCTCAGTTTCCCCCCTTTGTCCCCCTCCACCCACCCTGCCCCCTCACCCTCGTCCATGGTTCCTTCATACATGTTCTTTGACTAATCCCTTTGCCTTCTTTCAATCAGTCCCTACCTCCCCCCTCCCCACAGTGTACGGTAGGTGTGGTCCAGTGCTGGTGAGTGGGGGAGGATTTACAAACCTGTCTGAAGGACTGCAGTGTACCCTCGGCTTCCTCTCTCTGAAGCATCTCCTCCTGCAGCCTGTAACAGTTGCACAGGAACCAAAAGTGAACCGGGAAACCACCGCCAGGGGTGGGGTGGCCACACCCAACCACCCAGCTGCAGTTTTGCAAGACAAAAGTTGATGGGCAATCTCCGCAGGCAGCCAGCGCTAAAACTTGCCCAGAGTGGTAGTTCTGAAAGCACTTTCGGCAAGTTTTTAGCTGGACTTGGGCCGCAGCGCGGAAAAGCAATCTCGGTTGCCTCACTGACCTGCAGGCGAAAGCCACCACCCCGCCCCCCAGAAGCCTCGGCAACCCTTTGTCTCTCTGGCCGCACAGCCCTCCATTCCTCCCCCCTCCTCCCCCGGGCTGGCAGCCCGCCAGAGGGGCCAGGAAACTTTCTAAAAGTTTGGAGATACCGCGCAAAAGCCTTCTACTACAAAGTGGTATTCATGAAATCTGAAAAACTGAAACGGGCGTTCTTGGGCAAGGAGTGGGGGTAGAGGGGAAACACTAACTGTAACTTCTGGGTTCCTGGCGGGGCTGCGCCACAGCAACCACATCCCTGCTCCCCCCTCGGTCTCCACCCCACCCCCATAGCCACCACCGACTGCATCCCCTAGGGCGTGGCAGCTCCCCGGCGCGGGGTTAGTGGGGGCGTTCCCCCCTTCCTCCCTCCCTGGGCCCCGCGCGGGTGCAGCCTTACTTCTCCCGGAGCCGCATTACGTCCTCCGCCAGGTTGTCCCGTTCCACCTCCACTCGGGCCTTGTCGTTGGTGAGCTGGTCCACCTGCCGGCGCAGGTCCCGCATCTCCTCCTCGTAGAGGTCCGCCAGACGAGACTTGCCTTGGCCCTTGAGCTGCTCGAGCTCCACCACCAGGACCTTGTTCTGCTGCTCCAGGAAGCGCACCTTGTCGATGTAGTTGGCGAAGCGGTCATTGAGCTCCTGCAGCTCCACCTTCTCGTTGGTGCGGGTGTTCTTGAACTCCGTGTTGATGGCGTCCGCCAGCGAGAAGTCGACGGAGTCCTGCAGCAGCCGCACACCGGGAACACTGCTCCGCAGGCGCACCGCATTAGAGCGCGTGGCGTACACGCCAGGAGACGAGGCGTAGACGCTGCGGCTGATGCTGGGGCGCAGTGCGCTGCCCAGGCTGTAAGCGCGGGTGGACGTGGTCACGTAGCTCCGGCTGCTGCTCGGCCGGCTGGCGGTCCCTGGACCGCCGAACATCCGGCGGTAGGAGGACGAGGACGAGGATACGGACCTGGAGGACATGGCTGCGGAGGGTGGCAGTGGGCTAGGCGCAGCAGCTGTGGGACTGGCTCTGGGTGGAGAGGCGAGCGAGGCGCGGTGGGTGTGGGCAGTGGGAGCGCTGCTGCGTCTCTGGCGCTGGGACCCCGGTGCGAGAGTGGCAGAGGACTGGACCCCGCCCAGGGAGAACTTTTTATAACGTGCACCTTCCCACCCACTACCATCCCAGCCAATAGGGACCCGGCAAGTAGCGGGTAGGGTGGGCAGGGGGTTGAGGCTGGGGCTCGCTCAATTCTTCCTCCTCCCAACTGCTCGGCTCCGGGACTGGGCACAGTCCAGTTAGTAGTTAATTCGTGGTTGGACTGGGACTTTCGGGGGCTTTCCGGATGCTGATGGCCCAACTTCTGCTCACCCCTGGGTGCTGAAAGACCACTCTGCGGGGTGGTATGGTGGTGGGGGAAAAAGGGCCTAACACTGGATCAAAGAGGTCTGGAGCACCTCGTGGAAGAGGTTTGGGAGGAGGCTCAAGGGTGGGAGGGGCGCGCGGGTACTGGGCAGCAGTCGGAAAGAGTGGAGCGGGTGGGTGGGGAGACCCACAGGCCGAGGAACAGGAAGAGGGGGAATGAGGGACCCATCAGATGGAAAGGCTCTGAAAAAGAAACAAAGAACTCCTGGATTGAAGCGCACAGCTCAAGACTCAGGGTCGGTCTTCTGCAGACTTGTGCACCGAGCACTTCGAAAGGGGGACTGCTTGTGCCCGCATCTCTTTTCACCATCTTGTCTTGGGGTTCCTGTTTAAGAATATAACGGGCTTAGTTCGGCTTTGGACCTCGCCATTTGCGGAGGGGCGGCGGACTAAAGCCCTCGGGATCAGGGTGGGGTCGCTGAGTCAAGCAGTGAGTCACCACTCCCTCTGCCTGCCAAAGTTGAGGGCTCCTAGCGGTTCTCAGGAACCGTTAGACAGGATCTACTCAGGTCTCCCCGGGCTCTGCGCCAGGCTTGTTCCAAGTTCTACCCAGCTTTAATCTGGGCCTTTGCTTTCTTGTGTACGGTTCGCCTTCGGGAGAAACTAGAGTGCCCCGAAGTTCTTACGAATTCACCAAAGCCTGATTTTGCTCCAACGTGCAGACTTATTAGCAAGAAACTTCTGCAGACTCTGCATAGGCGTCCCTGGCCGGTTTTTCTTGCTAAGTTCCCTCCCACCCTTCTCTTTGGTCTCCTTTCATAGCCCACCGCCCCCCTACCCTGCCCAACCCACATCCCATGAAACCACACCCGACTGAACACCATCTGAAAGTTCTGGGTGAAAGAGGAAATTCAGAGTCTGTGGTTTCACAATCAAATTCAGTGATCACTGGTTTTTGTATTACAGTGGAAATCATCGAAGGTATAATCTGCACCAATTATGGAATTAATTAGGTGTTGCTTTAAAACTCCAGTTTGCTTAATGAAAAGCAATTATATAACTCGAATGTCAGAATGTTTGGGGGGGAAATTTACATGTTCATTTTAACTCAGCAGTGCACAGGGCCGGAGCCTGGTGACTTGACTGGGAAATATAACAAGGCCTGTTGGCCTGTTTTCCAGAATTCGTGCTGATAAATCTGCAGAGCAAAAAAACTTCTGATCCAGGGCACCGAAGCCGTGTTCAGATTCCTCAGCTCCACCGCCAAAACCTTTTTAGGTAAATCACTCCAGGGCTATTGCTTCAGTGTTAGTGACGTGCAAAAGAGAGTGGTCATGCCTAAAGGCAGATGAAGAGAGCTGAGGCAAGCGAACCAGTCTTTTTGTTATTTAATTTAAAAAATCACAGTTTTTTTTTAAATATAGAGAGCACTTAGGGAATACAGAAGGAGTGAACTCCACACCCTCTTGATTCTATAGTGAATAGATAGGGCAGAAAGGTAAAATCTTTCCCTCTGGGGGCATACTGGAGGTTACCTGGCATTTAAGAAAAATAGTGTAGAATCAAATGAGGGGTTTATTCTGCCTTCTTCGTGCGAACCACTTTAAGACAATATTTTTAACTCACTTCAGTTAGATCTGGCGGATGGGGCTGCCAAGTTTGCTGCAGGCCCCTTTGCTGCACAGCTCCCCTGTTACAGATTTTTTTTTTAATTCTCTTGGTTGGTGGAGGCTTGAGTCTATTCCAAGGAGCATTCCATGGGCCCTGTGCCCTGGCAGACTAGCTGTGATGCTCCATGTTACCATTTTGCCCCCCAGAGACCTTTATTCATGCCACTACTCAGCAAATGTCACCATTGTGAGTTTACCTAAAACCCTTAGGATAGAAAAAGCCATCTCAATAGGGGGGAAGACCTTACTCTCACCTGAAATGCTGATCCCAGGGCAGTGCTGTTGGAGGATGCTTGCTGACCCACTCACCATGGAAAACGAGGGCCAGGATCTGGCGTGGTGTGGCAGTGTGCCATGTTGGTGACCACAGCAAGTTCCTTAGGGCTGTGGCAACTTCCTCTGGGATGACCTGGCCCTCCTCATTCTGTCAGAGGGATCCCTTCTCCTTTCTAAACTGTGCCCTCTCTGTTCTCGGGGCTGCGATAATGTCTACTTGCACTTGTAGTTCAGACTGCTGTAACAAAATACCACAGACCATGTGGCTTAAACAATAGACATTGATTTCTCACAGTCCTGGAAACAGGAAGTCCAAGATCAAGGTGCAGTTAGATTTGGTGTCTGATGAGGACTTGCTTCCTGGTTTGCAGAGGGCTGCCTCCTTGCAGTGTCCTCACAAGGTGAAGAGGGCAAGCCCTGGTCTCTCCCTTTTCTTATAAGGGCACCAGTCCCAGCATGGGGCTCTACCTTCCACATCTCATCAAAATCTAATTACCTCCCGAAGCCCTCACCTCCAAAAACCATCACGTGGGAGATTAGACCTCCAACATATGAGTTTGGAAGCGGGAGAGGGACACAAACATTCAGTCCACAGCACTTGCCATAGAGCGTGTGCATGAGGGTGCACACAAGCACACACTGTTCAATGTGTCTTTGCAGTTAGAAATCGCCATACCTTGGGGTGGACTGAAGATTACAAAAGCACTTTTACTCACTTGTGTAGGCTGTATGAAACTTTGGGGAAATTAATTTTGTTGTGAAGTAAATTGCACAGTGCCTGGCACAGTGCCTCAGCCAATGGGTAACAGTCATCACTGAGGGCTGTCTCTGTGTCTGAACTGACATCCTTGAGTGTCAGAACCAACCCTGCTATATATGCAGCCCATGTTCTTCTCTTATGGTAGTAAACAGTACGCAGGCGTAGCTTACTCAGTTTTCATATTTATTTTTTGATTGCTGTGAAAACCTATCTCAGGAGTATTTTTAAATGCTGGACTGTGAAGCTGCTTCAAACGCTGCATGATGCAAGTTGTGTATAAATAAGGACAGAGTGGTACAATTTGTAAGCCAGGCATAAACATTACCAAATCTAAAGTACCAGCAGTGATTTTGGAATTTGCAAGCTGTGGCGATGTCAGTGGAATTGGGTGATTTGAGCTGACAGACCAGCCAGCCCTGGGGAGAGGAGCTTAGTGGCCTGTGGGAGCTTTAGGAGAGCGGGCTGGCAGGTCCAGCTCCTAGCAGGACCGCCTGGGTGGAGTGTAACAAATGAGAACATGGAGTGAGGTGGTGAAGGGCATGGCAAAACCTAAGAGGCATGGTAATAAAAGTAATCGTAATAATGAGTACTATGATAAATAGTACTGTGTGCCTAGTGGATGACAGGCACTTTGCATGCATTTAATTCAACTTCATTGCTCCTGTAGCATACCGCAAGATTGATTGATCACTCATTTTGCAGATGAGAAGTCTAAAATGCAGACTAACAATTTGATCCTGGGCTTATAACTAGTAGGGGAGGGAGGGAGGAGGCAAGAATTTGAATTGAGGCCTGACTCCAAACACACTTTTCTCTTTGCCCTGATGATGACATTTTGCTTACTGTCAACCAACTCAATTCACACGTATGATTTAGGGCCCTGCTGTGTTCCAGGAACTGGAAAGATGGAATAATTGTCAGAATCTGCTGTGAAGGAAAAGATTCCTAGAGTTTGGCAGATTCTTAGAACATCATGCTTGATGTTATTCAGATGCAGTAGCAGTGACGACAAGGGAGTTTGGTTTTCACCTGCACTCTAAATTCTTACTCAGAGTTCAACGTTTTCACCTAGATTCCTTTCCACCTCTTCGGAGGTATCGCATCCAAAACTGGACGTATCGCATCCCGCACCCTAAAACCCACAAACCACAGCAGCAACTTCCCCTCTTAACTTCCTTGTCTAATCAGGGCAACACAGCGAACTAGCAAGATTGGAAACTTGCATCATTGTCGCCACTTCCTTAGTCTTGGATCACACCAGATCCAGTGAGTGTCCTGTCCCATTGCTTCCTAATCCACTCCTGCTGTGGTGTCCCTCATCTGAGCCTTTTATACCTCGTCCCTGCAGTACTGTGATTGGCTTCCCTTCCTCCAGGCTCTCCTTCCCCTCACCATTGTGCCTGTCTTCTAGCTACAACCCTTTTCCTTTATAACTGCATTTGTAAGACTCCCTGAAGATTCAAAGCAAACCAGTCATTCCCTCATTAGAATGTAAGCTCCATAAGGGCAGGGTTTTCTCTCTCTTTTTTTTCACTATCCTATTTTCAGTGCCTAGAGAGAAGGCTGATGTGTTTGTTGAATGTATGAATTGATGCAGGAGTAGTTCAGGGAGGGAGGGAGGCTGGTGTGTGTATGTGTCAGACACTATTCAAGGAAAAAAGTAATTAGCAATTTGTAGTAATGATGGTGAAGGAACCAGAAGTTTTGCTGCAGAGCAGGTTGAAGTACATAGCTGAACTGTGGCCTTTGAAAGCCATGCTGAGTATGCACATACGTCTTTATTCCCGCTGCCCCCCACCAGACAGCAATGGCAGTGGGGCCCTAAGCTCCTCTCTGTTCCACAAATGCACCACAATTCCCCATGCCCAGGTCTTCACTCATATTCCACTCAACAGGCAGGTGTCGCCCATTTTCTGCGCCGCCAGCGATGTTTCTTACTATATTCAGGCAAGTGAGAAACTTCTAATGCCCCACGGAGCTCCTAACCTTGTGAAATGATTGAGAAGCACACACAGAGTTCTAGTGCACAGCAGAATGTGGTGGGGGAGTGATCCAATGGAGACAAGAATGAAATACTGAAGGCTTTCAATGGAGCAATGCTCATATCTGAGGGCAATCGGAAAATGTAGTTAGAAAAGGTGGTATTTTAGGAAAGGGGATGTTTGGTACAGCTTACCACGGTAAAGAAAGGATGTTTAAAACTAATGGGACAGTATAAGCAAGGATTGCATAGGTGACAGAGTTCTGGGGACATTTAGGCAATAACAGGAATCCCAGTGTGGCTGGAGTGTGGAGCAGTTGTAGGGGAGAAAGGGAATCGAAAGCTAACTGGAGACCACGCATTGGAGGACGAAATGCCAGAGAGAGGAGTTTGTCATTAATATGGTGGGCAGTGGGAATTCACTGCATTTGTGGCAAGGAGAAAGGCATGTTTGTGGCTGCATTTTTTAAAAAGATCATTCTGGCATGCTGCGGAGAATGGACTGGGGAGACCAGTTTGAGGGCTGCTTGCAGTAGATCAGCTGAATGGTGAAAGGAGTCTGACCTTGGGGGACACAGTAATAATAAAGGGGGATGATCCTTAGAGGCTGTGCAGTTAGAGAACAGGCAAGGAACAGGACTCCGAGCCTTCCCAAGAGAGTGAGAAAATTTAGACACAGAAAGAAACAATGTAGGTGGAACATTCGTTTGAAGGGAAAGATAATTCACTGGAATCCCTTTACCTGGAACTATCTTCCCTTCTCTAGTCTATATAAAGTCAAACTTCATGGGAAAGGTTGGGGATAAGCGTCAACATGTAGTTTTACCCTTTCTAGTAGTTCTAGTCTATTGACATGTTATTACTGATTGCTTTATATTCTTCCTTATCTGATGTGAGTATGTGGGTCTGGTCTCCACAGCTCATGAGAAATCAGGGGCTTCTTCCGTTTCCTCTAAAACAGTTTTTTTTTTTTAAAGTTTAGAGAAAAAGAAGCTTAAAGACAAACTCCTAGAAATGTCTTTGAATCTTTTTATTTTTGGTGAAAACACAGATTATAGTTTCCCATAGGACTATGAGTAATTTATCATTTATAATTTCATCAGAGTCTAATGCACAGTTTATGACTAAGGGAAAGGAAGGTGGTAGGTATGTACGTAGAACCAAAGGTGTTAATATATGGAAAACCTAGTGCCCCCCAAAACCAAGTTGATGTCAGACAAAGATGTGAAGCTGCATTTTCAGTTTTGGTTCACCCGATCCAAAACACAAAACTAGCCTAGTTACAGAAACCAGACCTTATCTGAAAGAGAACTCAATGGTACGGTCACAGTTTAGTGAGAATAGTACAGAAAACGTGCAGGCATCTGACCCTCGGCCCATAATGGTGTTTATACCGTTTTTCAGGGAGGAGAAGAAGGTCTTGTCACAAGAGAATTTGCCAAGTGCTTTGGCTCCGTAGAAGTTTCCTCCACTTGTTTGATGAGGTCCTCTAGTTCCCAAGTGGTGGAAGTTGTTTTCAGGAGATACTTAGGTAAAGGAGCTGGTGATAACAACTGTTTAGTAGCACAATTTTCTTTTAATAAAAGAACTGAACAAGTTAAAAAAGTAATTTCTGATTTGTGTTTATGGTGACCTGTGAAGCTGGAAAGGAAATATGAGTATCTATATAGTCAAAATCTCTTTCCTGTATATTTGGAAAAGTGAAATAAGTCTGTCCCACATGTCTCAAAGTTGATGAATGAATTGACTGATCTTCCCAAAAATTTGGAGGTGCCTTTTAGTTCTGGCATACATGGTCATTTATCCAGTGAAATGATACGCTTCAGAATCCAGAATATTCAGTTTACTTTTGCACGTGCTGTATAAACTCAACAGTTTAAACTGTACCCCTTTGGTCTCTTATGTATGTGTGTGCTGACAGGGATCATTAAGATTTATAGAGGTTTGGAAAAAATGTAATAAAGGAATTTGTTACTGATAAAAAAGATTTATAGAGGTTAGAAGTGAAAATCAACAGATCGAGTGGTAGAAAAACTATAAACACATAAATCAAAGTACCACTATGTGATGCCAATGTGGCAAATGGAAAACCCATGCTAATCACAAGGAAAGCTTTAAATGTGAGTGGTTTTTTAGGTGTTGATATTTAATCTTTTTCTCATCGGCAGCTTTCTTGTTTTTCTTTGAAGCAACAAACATATCACTTGGGACTAAATTATGCTGTTGTTTTGGGAGCTAAAATGTATTGGAAAATTAAGTTCACATGAAATTAAAAAAGTGTTCATGTTTATCAGTTGTAAGATAATCCTGGATTTCCATGTGTATTCACGTAAACTAGTCTTGAGACAAATTGAATAAAATGTATTATGTATTGTATTTCAATTATTATTCTTTGTATTCCTGGCATAACTTTTTATATGGGAAAACTGAGACACAAACATGTGTGCAGATACATGCAATTCTGAGCTTGTGCCCAAAATGTCCTTGACTGCCTTGCAGTGGTTTTGGAGGGTGTTACCTGGGTGGGATGTGTGTCTGTGCTTGTAACTGGCTGTCGTGTCAGTCTCCTGGGTTGGTGTGCTTGTCCTCATGGATTCCAGATACTCTTGTGCCAGTATTTAGGATGCCATATGATAAAACTATGCAAAGCTAAATATAATGAAAACTTATTAAAATTACAAGAAGTAAGTAAAGACAGACTATTCTGAGTAAACTGTAGCAGAATAAAGGGAGTAACAACCCTCTTTATAATTCCATTGCAATGGTTCCTAAAAGATTTTATAAGTTGCATATTTCTAATTAGCTAAGTATTGGATATATGCCCTCTACTGTGACTCATATGGATATGTGGAATAACTGCAAAAAAATATTATAGAAATTGAGCTTAATATAGAGGCATACATTTCTTCATAGCATAAATTATGAAAAGTTGTTCTGGTACAATATTGTAATTTATTCATTTGTCCTCTCTAGAACTTTAGGAGGTTAGACATGTGTGAACCAAATACAGTGTACAGATATTTGCATGTCTAGGTCAGGGTTTTTATTTTGTCAACTCTGGGTTGGTTTTCATCATCCTTGATAACTAGGCGTACTGTGGTTTCATTACTAGAATCAGTCTGACCCAGATAGGAAAACTAAGGGTGATCAAGACGACTTGCATATACTGAGCCCCAGTTGTATGCCAAGTGTTAATTTATTTGCCATGTGGTAACTTATTTAATCCTCATGACAGCCATTTAGACATATGAAGAAAGTAAGTAAATTAAATTACTTTCTCTGAAGCACGGAGAAACTAAGTAACTTACTTAAGCTCACATAGCCAGGAAGTGGCAGACCTGGGATTTGAACCCAGGAGTTCTGGTTCTAAACTCCATACTCAGAGCTTCACTGTGCTGTGGTACCTCACATGCCGTGGGGTTTTTGTACTACTGTCGGTGACCTCCCCTGATCTCTTTGGCATTCTTTCCATGGTATCTGTCTATCTCTTTGGACTTTTTTTCCCCTGTCCTATCGTAGCAATAGACCCCTTTTTGATTTATATAATACAATGCCCTTAATGAATCAAGTCATTTGTTCAAATGTCATCAAGACATTTATGGATAGTTTTAGGGGTTTTCTGTGGGGATCTTATTTCTTAATTCTGACTCAACCCACCAGCATGATTTCATACATATGGCATATGACTGCTGCATACAATTAAATGAGTAAAAATCCTTAACCACACTTGCTAGTGGAAAAGAAAGAAAATGCCCAGTTTTGGAACACATAACCCTAACCCACACTTACTCTCTATGAGTTTGAATTTTAGGGACATTTATTAGCATGTGGGGTTCTAACATTATACCATGCAAGAATCATGAGAGAGTTGTGAGAAATGAGAAGCTCAGTGAAGTACAGGACAACCAATGTTCTCGAGGCCAAACTAAAGCAATGTTGCTGGTGACACATGAGCTTATTACCCAGCTTTTAAAATTTCTTGCACAATATGCATCGCATTGCCATTGCATGTAGGATTTTCCAAGCTATACTCATTAATACTAGCTCTCTTTTAAAGTAGAGCATCTTTAAAGCACTTCACACGCATGCAAGTGCAAGAGCAGCAAATAGTCACAGTCCTTTTAGATCTAAGGGTAAAAAAGAATGCACCAAAGTGTTGAGCGATCTGATGAAATCCTGACCTGGTACTGGCTCAAATACTTAATAGGTTGGATTACTCTGAAGAGACCTAGTGACCCTCTTCGGTCAATATATTTGGAGTCCCACTGCATGCCAGGCTCTCTGCTGGGTGCTAAGGACCCAGAAATGAATCGAGCACCTTCCTTGTGCTCAGAGGGCATCTGCCCTACTTCTCTCTTCTAAGTCATTGTGGCTCCAAGTCTTCTGTGATCATCCTGTCACATGGGGACCTAGTTTAACATAGCTATTCCCCCTTAAAGCTAGAGTGAAATAACGTGGACTTTTACTCTGAAATCCGTGGAAGTGTAAAGTCTCCTGTTTTGTTGTGCCTGGTGAAAATATAGCATAGTTACTAGTTGCTGGGTTACTACATAAAACACAGGCCCCAAACTGCAGCGGGGAAGAGCAGTTAGCAATTAAATAACGGAAATGACTAGTGGGTTTGAAACCCAGAACACTGCCTGTGTATTTCTTAGCATCGTTGGGCATCTAGGTTACTTAGGCAACTTTTATCGCTAAGGAAGTAGGTCTGGTGACTCATGCTCACACAGAAGGACTTCTTTCAAAATCAGTGTATTCAGGAACCTCACCATTATGCATGCGTTCTTTTTCTTTGGAATGGGACAGAAAAAGTACATTTGAATGACATAGGTTTATTTTTTAGCATATTTTTCACTGGCTGGCCCATATTTTGAAATTTAATGGACTCATGGTGATCAAAGTAAAAGGTCAGTTCTGCAAAATATTGCTATATTAAATACAGGTCGAACTAGCAGCTTGCTTTCCAAGCAGAAGTATTATATCTCATAATAGTGTTTCTTGTCAGCTTCATTTTTATTTAAAGTAATAGTGTTATTTAAAATACTAGTCACCCTTTTGATAAACTAGAATCCCAAACTATTTTACACCACTAAATAAAATGCCTTATTTTTTCCAAGGAGATGAAACATGGAATTAAAGTCTCCCCTGAGAGTTGTCAAGAATGATAATTATAAGAATAAATAAACTTGAGGGGAAACTCCCTTGCCAGCTTCTCTCTTCAAATTTTCTGTCTGCTTGATGTTTCAACGGTATTTGCTTATTGACTTTTTTTTTTTCTGTGTTAAAAACTAGGGAGAAGTTGTGGAAGCAGTTAGCAATTCAGAGAGTTTTAGGTTGATCATGTGTTTGGAGGGCTCTGTGGAAGAACTTATTGTTGACAGTCAGAGGGAAGTGGGAGCCAGTGCCTGACTGGCTCCCGGGTTGGACAGGAGCGCTCGGTGTTCCTCCTGTGGGCCTCGGGGAGCCCGCTCTCAGTGGGCTCAGCCTGCTGTGGGCCTGAGTCATTGTCACAGCTTTTCTCCTAACGCCACAAATCGTGCTGGGAGTCTCGGATTTTAGACAGTGTAACTTCAGCTGTTTTCATTTTGCTTTCGTGTAGCCCTTTTCTGTTTTTAATTTTGTGGCTGGCAGAGCTTGAAAAGACAGTGAGTCATGACAACCGTTCTTTCCCCTCCAGATAGAAGCCTTCCATGTGGGGCCACGGCCCTGAGCACCATTTGTGCGCATCAGGAACCATGGATGCTGAAGGCTTTTCTTGGGGGCCCTTTGAGGGGATGTGTGGGAGAAGTATTAGTCCTGTGGCTCCCAACGCGTGGTCCCTGACTGGCAGGACCAGCAGCAGCTGGAAATCTGGTAGAAATGCCCGCTGTCCTTCCCCACTCGACTGAATCAGAAATGCTGGGGGTGGCACCCAGCTATGCATGTTTTAACCACTCCCAGATGATTCTGAGAAACGCTGAAGTCTGACAACTATTGTGCTAGTGAATTATTAGTACTTGTGGCCATGGTGAGTATGAAGAAATACAGAGATTGGAGAGTGGGCACATTGATGAGGCTTTGCTTATGAGTGGATGAGGAATAGATAGAAAAAGTATTTTACCTTTTGGAAGTCCAAAAAGAACTAAGAAAAAGCCTGGAGCTTCATTAGCAGAACTAATTGCTTGCATGAACCTTTGCTTTCTCAGAGAAGGGCAACCTCTCAGATGCCTAGGTTGCTGTGAAGTATGTTGGCACAGTTCTGAAGTAATCTCTCTAGTGAGAAAAGGCATGCCTTTTATATGAGAACATACATTGAAGTCAAGTTTTACAATTATATAAGATTCCTGTGTTCCATTGAGTAGACCAACTTGGGCGCCTCTTGAAGCCCCAGTGTGGACATCTGAAAACCATATGCGATGTTACTCTCCATGAATTATCTCATCGGAATGAGGTGAGGGAGTCAGTATACCTAAGGGGATTTGTGAGGCACCTGGAACATGGAAAAATGCAAAATGGAAGGCTCAAGGATCACTGATATAAATATTGATGGTAAAGAGGAGTTTAGAAGTTGACACAAAAGTGGGTTGGTATTTCCCCTTCCCTCTGACACTGGCCCTTTTAGTTCTGGCTCTGTCCAGTATTAGTTTTTGATGTTAAGTAAAAGCTTTTAATCTTAGTTCCTCATCAAACGTGTAGTACTAATGATACCCACTCAGAGGATTGTTGTGAGAATAAAATTAGATTAAAATATGAAAATGCTGCCCTGGCTGGTGTAGCTCAGTGGATTGAGCGTGGGCCTGTGAACCACACGATCTCGGTTCAGTTCCCGGTCAGGGCACATGCCTGGGTTGCAGGCCAGTTCCCAGCAGGGGACTTACGAGAGGCAACCATGCATTGATATCTCCCTTTTTCTCTCCTTCTCTTCCTCTCTAAAGATAAATAAATAAAATCTTTTTTAAAAGAATATATATTAAAAATATGAAAATGCAGTTTTTTAAGACCAAACATTACAAAGTTTAGATATTGTTTTCAAAGTCTGGACTGAGGACACTTTGTGAGTGTTGACATAGTGACATCATCCAGAAGTTTAGAATAAGTGTGTACGTCAGCAGATCGTATGAGTACAGAAAAATAGTTATGTTTACTTTTCTACTAATTCTTCTTCAGTAGAATGTTTCCATTTTCTCACAAAACAGGGGAGGCCTACATGTTTTATTAAAGAAAGCAAGACTGACATTTTTTATCCTTTGAACTGAGAGACCACGCTTTGCTCATTCTTCCGTGGGAAGATGACAGACCCCAGAGTCAGGCTCCCTGGGCACATTGGCGGCCCTCCACTCACTAACGGCCTGACTGCGGTCAGGCTCCGTTCCCTGTGGGTGGAGTGGGGGTGATGATACTGCAGAGTGGTGTGAAGACGAGGGAGAGATGCATATAAGGTACACAGCAGAGTGCCTAGCACAGAGTGAGTGCTCAGTAATGCGGGTGGTCGTTAGTGTTAAACTTGGCATGGAGAGGAGGGTAAAAGCCTGTGTCTGAAAGTCAAGGGCACAGGAGGATAAAAGAAGGAGAAGCTGAGGGAATGGTTGGACTGCTTTACAAATGAAAATTCAAGGAGTTCCTATGACTATTCTGGTCACTCTGATCATTTCTACTTGAGAAAATTAATCACATGATGTGTAATCTGCATGTCCATATAATAATCAACATTTCAATCTTGCTTTAAAGTTATATGTCTTCCGTCAGCACGAGTGCCGGAGGCAAGGAGCCATAGAAAATGGGCGTATGGATGTCCCCTCCTCTCTAGGGCCCTCCTCTCTACACCCCTCCCCTCCCCTCTCCTGTCCTCTTCTCCTGCTCTCCTTCCCTCCCTCTCCCACCTATCCTCCTGCCCCATCTCACTAACTAAGGCTTAGAGCTCGTAGACAGGAGAGGTTAGGGAGATGAAGTTCTTACTTGGCAAGTATTATTGATGATCTAGTGTTGTTTACACCTCTGGTTTCAGCCTGCATTTAAAACTGGCCCATTTTCTAGCAGGGGCTTCTTTGGAGAATTATCATTGGGACGTCTCTCAGAGTCCACTTGACACACAGAAGTGCATTTTTATTTTGGCTTCCACAGCACCCAGTAGTTTTTCAGAAGTGCGCTCCTTGCTTCTGTTTGCTATGGTATCTTCTTTCCGGTGGCTGATGCTTGGACGGCATATGAGACAGCCAGCTCTCTGTGCATGGCTTAAGTCTGGTCCAAAGGAAATACTTGCCCTCTAAAAGTCAGAGGGTACCCTCTAGATGGTATTGCACTAGGTAAAATAAATCAGAGAAAGACAAATACCATATGGTCTCACTTATATGCAAAATCTAAGGAACAAGATAAGTGAACAAACAAAACAGAAGCAGACTCCGATGCAGAGAACAAAGTGAGGGATGTCAGGTGAAAGCGGGATTGGGAAACCGGGTGAAAAGGTGAAGAGGTTAAGAGGTACAAATTAATAGTTACAAAGTAGTCATGGGGATGTAGAGTAAGCACAGGGTATGTAGGGAATGATGCTGTAATAACTTTGCACAGTGCCAGGTGGGTCCTAGAATAATGGGGGGAGGCCGCTCTGTAGATTATATAATTGTCTAGCCACCATGCTGTACACCTGAAACTGATATAAAATAGTGTTGAGAGTCCACTGTAAATGAAAGATAAAAGAAAAAACATCAGGGGTTATGAGGAAACAATCCGAAACTTCGTGGGTAGCCCTGTGAGCCGAAGGCTCCATGGGTCCGGGGAGAAGCTTGCTGGTGACTTTTTCCAACAACCATCAGCTTTAATAATCTCCAGTTTTTTACCTTCCACGTGGATATATGGTTATAAGAGTTATGAAACTCTTTCTGGAATCTTCCTTCTGAAACATTGTATTATACTGTTGTATTTCACTTTGTCATTGGTGTCTTTTAGTCAGAATTTGCACTTCAACTCCTCTTCAGGGTAAAAGGAGAGGATCTCTTAGGTGAGCTCTGCCTTTGCAGACTGCCCCCCACCCACCCACCCAGAGTTGCTGGTGCCTGAGGTGGGTTCCACAGGCCAGGACTCTCCGGGGCACCCATGCTAATCACAAAGTATTTCTTTTTTTTAAGATTGTATTTGTTTATTTTTAGAGAGAGAGGAAGGGAGAAAGAGAGGGAAAGAAACATTAATGTGTAGTTGATACCCCCTACTGGGGGTCTGGCCTGCAACCCAGGCATGTGCCCTGACTGGGAATTGAACTGGCAACCTTTTGGTTCACAGGCCAGTGCTCAATCCACTGAGCCACACCAGCCAGGGCACAAAGTATTTCTTGAAATGTGAGTGAGTGGTCTTTTAGACATTGACATTTAATCTTTTCCTCATAGGCAGCTATTTTTTAAGAGACCAACATGTCACATGAGGCCAATTTATGTTACTGTTTTTGCAGCTAAAATACACTTAAAAAACATGTTCACATGAGGTTAAAAAACTTTTAACTTTTATCCATTGTAAGATGATCATGGATTCCTGCATGTATTCAAATAAACTACTCTTGAGACATATTAAGCAAAATATACAAGGTCTGTCCTAGGTCCTGTGCACTATGTTCCATGCACTATGAAAAGACATTTATTGAAGAAGACAAAGATAAAAGAAACCTTGTACTTAGGACAATGGCACCTCAGGTCCCTTCAAAATAGGCACCTTGGGACCTCACATAGTTCTCCCAATCACCATCAGCTGCCCAATTGTATTTTCCTGAATCTCAGTGACAGTCTGAAATCTCTTCCCTCTCAAAGATGATTCTAGTTTTGTGAAAAGCCGGAAATCTCAGGGTGCCAGATCTTGGCTGTAGGGGGGCTGAGTCACCAGATGATTTAATGTTTCACAAAAAAAACTGCAGATGTGATGCATTAGCAGGTGTATTGTTGGGATGAAGCTGCCAGTCACCAGTTGCTGAGAGCTGTGGCCTTCTGAATCTTCTGAATGCTTTCTATAGAGGAATGTTCAATTTTAATGTAAAATTTGGTGCAGATTCATTGCTCTACTTGCTCAGTCATTTTGAATGTGACAGCCACACAGTACACATGCTCACTTAACAGTGTCTACCGCCCCCACTGACTAGTACAATGAAGTCATCATTGTTCACACACCCTCATTCCAGTCCACTGTCCTTGGCTGCCAGGTTATATTGATGTCACTCAAACCGCTCTCATTATATTAACAATGGCTGGACTTTTTCCGGACAGATCTGGCAATTTTGTATTGTGCTTAAATGATTATTTATTTGCATTGCAGGCATAACTTCTTAAATATGAAAATTCAGTCACACACATGTGTGTTCTGATATGTGCAGTTCTGAGCTTTTGCTAAAAATATCTGTGATTGCCTTGTGATAATTTTGGAAGTGGGTACCTAAATAAAATATGAATATGGACTTGGAATGTCACCTAAGTCTCCTGTGTTGATGTGCTGGTCCTTGGGGATCCCAGGTACTGTTGTAACAATTATTGCACAGCTTCCTGGGAATCTGATAATTTGGTGTGTTAGGTACATTTCTCTAATAGATGTTAATATCAATTTGGTTATTTTTGAAATGTGCTTGATTGGCATGGCGAATTTAGGGTAGTAAAACCCTGAGATGGTGAATAAATATCCATTAAGCATCCATCCATCCAAGGGACTTCTGAAATAGTAGAACATACTACTAAAATTGCCCATAATAAAAAAATAGTAATAATTAAACTTTGGTGCAACTTTGAATTAACAAATGAAGTGAAGTCTGTGATTTTGTTACCAATTATAAAAAACAAGAGAAAGGTTTTATTTTATATCTTGAATATTTTTCATTTTATTACTTTGAATATTAATAAGCAAAAATGTGTGTTATAATGATCATATCGTTAAAAACTGAAACCTCTTAAATGTCCTTTACTGAGGGAATAAAGAACAAATTGTTGTGGTTTCTGCACTGTGGAAACAAGTCAGGAAAGCTGTCGAGTGAGCTGTTAAAGTGGCTGTGTTATAGGAGTAAGGATGGAATTCAAGTTCTATAGAAGGATGTGCTTTTTCCTTTTAAAAATACTTTTATAATTTGCTTTGCCCCTCCAAATTAGCATGTATTATTTCTAAGATTCAGAAAAATCAAGATAACACTTGAAAGCTGTGTGTTTCTTTGGTATAGTGAATGAAATTCAGAACTGGTAATGGTAAAATGTTAGGTGAAAAGGAGTCAGGGTATGAAATGCATACACAAGGCCGAGTTTGGTAAAATATAATTAATGCAAAGACCAGAGGGAGAAACATCAAAAGGTTAGCCATAGTTCTCTCTCCTGGGTTTTGATTTTTCAATATATTTCTTTTTTTAAATTTAATTCTTGTTCAAGTACAGTTTTCTGTCTTATATTCCCAGCCCTGCCCCCCCAAGTGCTCCCCACCTCCCTCCCCTTTCCGCCCCCCACCTTAGTTATTGTCCATGTGTCTTTTATACTTGTTCATGTGAGTCCATCCCCTTTTCCCCTATGATTCTCTAATTTATTTTCCAAATGATTAGTGAAAAAGAAAGGGCGGAAGAGAGGCTTTCACAGTTGAGCCGGTCTTTCAACGCGCTGAGCACTTCTGATGGGTGTTTATTAGGACTCTTCCACTTTTGGTGATAATCAAAAATCTGTTTTTCAGATGACAAGGTCTCATCTTTATAGGGAACAAGTCATGTGATGGAACTACCATCTGAAGGCTTTGGACTTTAAAACTGTGAACAAGGATATATAAGTAACGTTTTTTGGTGCATTCTTTTCCCACCCTACTCGAGCAAGGAATTAGTTCTAAAATGAAAGGAGTAAAGAAAGAAATGACGTGCAGATTCCTGACATTCTTTCTGAACCAGAATGATTTTTAACTCCTAATGTGAATTTTTCCCTCCAAATATATACTGACTTTTTTTTCACTTATTAGTTGATGCCTTTCAGACATTAAACGAACAAATACTGAATGCTTTCTTCCAATTTCTCCTTTAAAAATGTGATTGTGATTTGTAAATAAATCTGTTAACCTGGAGAATATTGAGCATTGGGCAAATTACATGAAGTTTTTTCTTTAAAAAAAAAACTCTTTGTAAAAAACAGAATAATAAAAAAGAAAAACTGATAGGCTTAAAATGAATAGACATTTTAAGCATTTAAGTATTTTAGACATTCATGAAGTTCTTTGAAACTTACAGGCCTATCTTATCCTTTATTATTGATATTACCCTATTATATCCTAAAATAGGGTAATATTTTACCCTATTCATCTTCCAAAACACAGTCAATTTTTGCCATCTTCCAAAACATAGTCAATTTTAGTCGTTATGAATTCTTTGAACGACTAAACATAGAACAAATCCCTTCGGGACTTGTGCGATATTTTAACTTCACATTTGTTACCTTAGATGGAAATGAAACACTGATTGTCTTGATTTGGAGAAATAAGTTTAACTCTGTAATACGAGGGTTATTAGCCCCTGGTGCATTTCAAGTGAGAAGTTGTACTTGTGTAGTTGTACTTAGGTTTACATAAGTGACTGAAAGCTGACAAGGTAAATTCTAACATTTTTAAGTAACCACAAAATTGGTTGTTTTTTCTATATGGGGAATAGATACAGTAAGGGCAGTACTATGGATCTGTTATTACACGGCAGTTACTTTTATCACTGTTGGATCAAATGAGAATGATACTAATTGATACTGTTGTGCATCTAAACTAGTACTTAACTGGCAAGGGTGAAATAAAAAACCCTCAGGGAGGATTTTTCTCTGGATTTTGGTTTGCTGGTACTGACAACTGTAGCAATTAAAAAAAAAAACAAAGACCATGAAGAAGAATAAGGGCTTTTATAGATTTGGGGCGTGTGCATGTGTGNTTGTGTAGTTGTACTTAGGTTTACATAAGTGACTGAAAGCTGACAAGGTAAATTCTAACATTTTTAAGTAACCACAAAATTGGTTGTTTTTTCTATATGGGGAATAGATACAGTAAGGGCAGTACTATGGATCTGTTATTACACGGCAGTTACTTTTATCACTGTTGGATCAAATGAGAATGATACTAACTGATACTGTTGTGCATCGAAACTAGTACTTAACTGGCAAGGGTGAAATAAAAAACCCTCAGGGAGGATTTTTCTCTGGATTTTGGTTTGCTGGTACTGACAACTGTAGCAATGAAAAAAAAAAAACAAAGACCATGAAGAAGAATAAGGGCTTTTATAGATTTGGGGCGTGTGCATGTGTGTGGGTATGTGGTATGTGCGTGTGGTGTGTGTGTGTTTTTCTTTTCCTGGATCTGCTGGATCTGGTGTGTGGGATTTGGTTACCTTGAACAGTCCTGAATGTTTGGAGAAACGGAGCAAAATAATAACAGCTCCCAAAATTATTACATTTTTTCTCCTCTATTCCCATCGTGGGCCTTGTTTTTCCATCTGAAATAGTGAAGGCTATGAACAATAAGAAAACAATAAAGAAATATGTCTTGTTAGATAATATGCAAATTAGTCTCTTGGTAGCACACCCTTTTTGAAAACATACTAAGAAAGCAATTTTCTCTATGTAATTGTTAGAAAAAGTAGTTATATCTTATGTATGATAAAGTTGTTAAGTGGAAGGAAGTTCTATACATCACCTAATCTATTCGATTAATAATTGAATACAGACTACCACTTTGCTAACACATTTTATTCCTATTTCATAGATGAGGAAAGTGAGTATGGAAGTAGGATTCATATGAATCCATCTGTTCTAAGGACCATATTTCTTGTACTGTATCCAGTTGCCTATGCAAGGGTGACTGGGAAGAGAGCCTATTGTAAATGTCACTAATTAGTCTTTGAGATTGTTTCTTTTTTGTGAAGCATAATTAACCTTTTTATCTGACTTTTATAACACACATTGCCATATTACTTCAGGCAGTTCACAAACTGAGCTCACTGAGCTCACAAACTGCCTGAACTCACATCCTTCACTGAGCTCACGAACTGCCTTTGTGTCTCAGGTCAGCTTGTTTGTTCTCAGAAAGCCATGTGCTCTGTTGACTAGGGCTGCTTTCACCTGGGCCCTCAGCTGTGCTCAGGGCACAGCAGGCATGTAGTCAGTATGGTTTTATGGAAAGACGCCTGGAAGAAACCTGAGTTGGAATTCCCCTTTCTCCACCTAGTCGTGGGCTGGGATCATGTTACCTAAACTTTCTGGATCTCTGTGTCTTCATCTCTAAAACTGAGGTTAGATGAAATCAAGGGTTTATGTCCACGTCTTATGCCTGCAGGACCACTTAAAGGCAGCTATCAGGGTTGTCGCGGGTAGGTGATCTGGCTTTGTTCCAGGCCTCCTGTCGTCCACACTCCAACCACAGCAGCTCTGCTGTGCATGTGCATGTGTGCTCACCCTACTTCTCTGTCTGCTGTGATTCTAGATGCCATTTTGTTTGAACAAAGAGCTCTTTTTTAAGTATATTTTATTGATTATGCTATTACAGATGACTCATTTTTTTCTCCCCTTGGCCATCTTCCACCTGGGACTCCCATTTCCTCTAGAGTACACCCCTCCCCCACCTTAGTTCATGTCTGTGGGTCATACATATAAGTTTTGGCTTCTCCATTTCCTGTAAGGTTCTCAAGCTCTGCCTGTCTATTTTGTGCCTACCATTTTATGCTTCTTATTCCCTGTACTTTTTCCCACATTCTCCCCCCTCCCCACTAATAACTCTCCATGTGATCTCCATTTCTGGGATTCTGTTCCTGTTCTAGTTGTTTGCTTAGTTTTGTTCTGTTTCGTTTTTAGGTTCAGTTGTTGATAGTAGTGATTTTGTTGTCATTTTACTGTTCATAGTTTTGATCATCTTCTTTTTCTTAGATAAGTCCCTTTAACATTTCACATAATAAGGGCTTGGTGATGATGAATTCCTTTAACTTTAACTTATCTGTGGAGTATTTTATCTGCTCTTCCATTCTAAATGATAGCTTTGTTTTGTAGAGTAATCTTGGATATAGGTCCCTCCTTTTCATGACTTTGAGTACTTCTTTTCAGCCCCTTCTTGCCTGCAGTTTCTTTTTAGAAATCAGCTGATAGTTTTATGAGAACTCCTCTGTAGGTAACTGTCTCCTTTTCTCTTGCTGCTTTTAAGATTTTCCTCTTTCTCTTTAATCTTTGGCAGTTTAATTATGACTAGTGTGGCCCTCTTTGGGCCCAACTAGTTTGGGACTCTCTGAGTTTCCTGGACTTGTATATCTATTTCCTTCACCAGATTGGAGAAGTTTCCTTTCATTATTTTTTCAAGTAATTTTTCTTTTATTTCTTGCTCTTCCTCTTCTCTTTCTGATACCCCAGTGACTTGGATGTTGGTACATTTAAACTTGTCCCAGAGGTTCCTAAGCCTCCCCTCATTTTTAAAAATTCTTCTTTCTTCTTTCTGTTCTGGTTGAATGTTTATTTCTTCATTTTGTTACAAATCATTGATTTAGGTCCAACTCCTTAAATAAGAGTTTTATATCTAAAAATAGTTGTAACCCCTCCCCCCCCCACGAAAAGTAGTCCTTTTAGCTTGGGTGAAGGAAATTAAGTTCCTTCCAGCTCTCATTTTCCATGAGTGTATGAAAGCAGTTTTAAAGATAGAGAACTTGGCTATTTTTAATTTATCTAAAATACAATGTTTACAATTTGCTGCAAACCATTGAAAAAAATTTTTTTCAGAAGTAACCTCAAAGAGAAAATCAATGTGAAAATCTTTGTGTATTTTGAAATGGAGAAGTATGAGACAAATTTCATGGTGTCTATGCTTTTTTGGCAAAATATCTATAAATATATTTCTCTTGATTCTAGTTTTGGAAAACATTTATTTATTTTTCTTCTTTAGAGATAAGTGTAAGATAGTATCCACAACCAAAAGTCACTAGAATCTACTTCTCTCTTTTAGGGCATTGCAAGGTTCATCATTTGCCATCTGTTCTTTTTCTCTTGGAAGCTGATCACATTACTGAGAGAACATGTCTGCTGTTTTCTGTTTCTTTTCATTTTTGACAGTCTATGAGTAAGGTGACTAGACACCAAAGAAAGAAGACAAATGTTTGATCAGAAGGCCTGCTTTTTTTAGTTCCTTTCATTCCATATTTTTGGGACATTTATTTTAAAGGAGGGTTTGCTATGCAATAATTAAGCAATTTCTGCACATTTCAACACTGCTCTGATGATGGGCTACCCAGGAAGGTCGTAGCTTCAAGAGACCTTCGCTCTGGCAGCTCTGTCCAGCAGAACTTCCTGTGGAGAGGGAACCGTCCTCTATCTTTGCTGAGCAGTACAGTAGCCACCAGCCACAGGAGGTCACTGAACACTTGAAAGGTGCCCAGTGTGCCCGATGAGCTAAAGTTTGGAAGTTAATTAGACTCAAATCACCAAATATGACTAGTGGCTACCCTATTGCACAATGTAGCTGTAGAGAATCAATCGAGTTTTGTTCTTATTTTTGAACATTTTTAAATAGTGCTATGCTTCAGGAGTAAGTGGTATTAATTTTTCTTAATTATTGGCTCCTTTATGATCAAAATGAGTATAGATTTTTACATTTTTAAAGTGGTTTCAATGAAAAATTTCATTAGTGCTTGGTGCATTAAAAAGTCAATAAATGATTGTATGATATTAATAGGTTCTCCCTCACTTCCACCCAAGATCTCCCAACTCATATATCCTGCTTTTAAGGTGACTTGAACAATTTTCCCCTAAGATTGCCAGACCCCGTAAACCCATAGGTGGCAAACACAAGGTCCACAGGCTGAATCCAGCGACCACCTTGTTTTATCTGGCCCGACACCTTGTTTCTTCCCGGTGGCAACGCCAAGCTCTCACTTAACTATCACGGAGTAGTTACGTTTATACAGTCCTAAAATTATATTCAGCCCTGGAAGGCAACCAGGAGGCTGATGTGGTCCCTGGTGAAAGTGAGTTTGACACCCCTGCATAAACCCATTCGCAGCCCTCCTAGTCTTTCCAGGGGTGAAGAGCTAGAGACACCCAGTATCTCTCTTACTGGGTGTGCTGCTGTCTTCTCACTCCCCAGGCTTATAAGCTCAGCACCCCCTTCAGTCATGCCTATGGTTTCCAGACTTCCAGGCTTTCTTTCACTCTGGTCCAAGACTTTGCTGCTCCTCCCACAAGCTCACCTAGGGCCTTTGATGTCTGTGGCCATCTGGACCACCCCGTAGCATGCTGGTCTGACCTTGTTGAGGACCCAGTGTTCAGTTATGGCTCCTAAAATGGGCATCACCAAACTGCAATGTGCTTGACTCCAGGGATCAGAGTCATGGCACATGATGCAAATGAAGGGACTGAGAAGGCATCACTTAGAGAATGTTATTGTAGAATAGTATCTACTATTGATAAAACATGCACGTATATTGTGCTAGGCACTGGGCTAAATGCTTTCAATTGTCATTTAATCCTCATAGAAACCGCATGTTCTATTTTTACATATTTTAGACATTTGCTAGGCTCAGAGAGGTTAAATGACTTTCCCAAAGTCCAAGTTAGTCAGTGACAGATCTGTGATTCCTATTTATACTCTTTGGTTCTGAAGCTTGCAGTTTTAGCCACAACATAATTCATTACAGAACAGAGAGTTCTTTAAAATCAGTGCAGAGGACAAAACTTAAAGGAACTGGATTTTAGGTGACTATAAAAAAAAAAGAAAGGGTTTCTAATGCTTCAGGCTCTTTACTCCCCCCCCCCCCCACCCCGTGAAGTACACTCTGCCTCTAGTTATCTCATTAGCAGTTCACAAGCCAAGGACTAACCCTGGCTGATCAGAAATACCATAAAAGGCATTCTGGAATAAATGGAACTCACAAGTGGTAGATGAGCCCTATAGGCCTTTCCAATTCAAATTTCTTTCCTTGAGTATAATGTTCTCTCTTCGGGACATTTATTGCCAATTTACTCCCGTATGAGTACTTTTTTATTTTTCATGCAATTCATAGACCATTCTTTTTGCGTGTAAAACCAGAATGTAATTTATTCATTATTCAAATTGGCATAAGTGGGGTATGCTCTCCCTGTAGGCGAGCCTGTACAGGAATCCACATCACATTTCCCAGGGGAATAAAGCATTGTATGGATCATGGAATCCCAAAGAGGATTGCAAAAAGTATTTTAAGCATTTGGGAGACATGTGTTTAATTTTGTTAGATATTAGTGATCAGAGAAATAATAAGCAGGGGAGGAAGAATAGAATAGCATTAGATTTCAAGTTATATAATGATCCCTTAAATAATTGAGCGTATGCTATTATCATTTTAATATAACCTTTAGAATTATACTGTGCCCCTTAATTATTTCTGATATACTTCACATATGCCAGGTGACAAGTAGCATTTTTTTTTGCAAATGCATTTTCTCTATTTGCACTGAATATCCCGAAGTCCAAGTTTTGATATTTGTATTTTCAAAAAGTGTTTCTCTGATGAGCATGTAAGTTTGACTAGTTTTATCATTGAGGATGACTTTATGGGAAACTATAGGATTAGAAACCTTTTTTTTTTAATCCTTTGAGAACATTTGGGATTTTCTTTGGGAAAGAGTAATCAATGTATTTTTTCTTTTTAAAACTTATCCGCCTATCCTACAGTCATCCTCAACTAGTCCTGATTGTGGCACCCTTTCCACCCCCCAATCCACAAAACTTGTGCCAGTGATTGGGAGGGACTGCATACCTAATTCAAGGGGGCCTAACATATACAGATGCTTCCATGGAGATAGTTGTAAACTGTGGTTGTGGAGAAAGTTTACATTCTTGAAATGATTATCATGCATGATAGGCTTTAGAGGAGAAATACTGCATAAAGAGACGATGTGGCATATGGGAAGTCAAAAGCAGGCTAGAGAGAACTGAAAGGAGTTAGTGATAGAAGCAGGTGGAGTCTGTATTTCACAGAACTGGGAGGGTGGGGCATGTGGATTAAGGAAGTGAAACAAGCTGGGTTTCTACCCTGGGAGTCTGGAAGGAAGGTTCCACTTGAAGTGTGGGTCTTGAAGAATTCTAAGCAGGCTAATGAATGTAAGCAGGAAATGGGGCTTGGGGAATGTTAAACAGTCTGGGTTGCAGAGAATTCAAGGGCAGAAGTCAAAGTTCACAAATGAAAGTTAAGTCTGGGATTCTGTTGGGAAGACTCTTACCTATCAGAATGAATAGCTTATAGTCAGCCTGTGTGGGGATGGGATTCTACCTTCCGTCCTAAGGAAGTTGGTATTTTTCATGAACTCTCCCACATGTTTTGGTCTGTCTCTCCCCTCCAGGGTAAGATCCTTAATCAATTTATTTGGACTCATAGCACTAATGATAAACAGATTCTAGATTTATTTAATATGTTGATCATTGACTGTATATAAATCACAGTGACCAAATAGCTCCCTTTATATGTCCTGATATGTATTGGTGGTACTGCTATTATATAATACATATTAGGAAAAAATACTTCATGCATTCTATATGTTAGTGTGTGTATGATTTCTTAGTTGTTTTAAGACTACATTTGCTTAAAGCAGATTTTAAAAATATCTACTTTCTAGATAATTTCAATTTGAGCAGATAATTAATGTGGCCAAATCCAGACACCCTTTTCAAGTACTAAGACAGACACGGAAACCTGGAACTGCATGGATCTCAGCAATCATTTCCCTTTCTTCCTTCCCCTTTATTTTGCAGATGAGGAAACCAGGCTCAGTACAAAGTCACACACAGCCAATTATTGGCAATGCCAGGGCTAAACTCAGCTCTCTACTATTTTTCTACCACACAACCCTTCTTTTCTGAAATAAGTGACCAAAAAATGCAAAACATTTAAAAGCCAGTACATAGTTACAATTTAAATATTCATTGGACACATCAAAATGTTCAGCAATTCAGATAACAGTAGTCACACTTTTTAGTTGTTGTATTAGCACATGTGCAAAATTTCTAACAAATCAGTTAACTTATTAAAAGTGGTCCTTCCTAATTTTTTTCTAACAAAACCTGTGGCCGTAATGGGAACAATGGAAGGCTATGTCACAATGAGAACATTTCCTCTCCAGCATATGGCCATTTTTTTTCATTTGTAACACAGCTTCTAACAATTTCCTCACTGGACCATCTGGGAGATGCAAGGCCCTAGCACTTGGAGGTCCTTGGTTGTCCTACTTTATATATTGATAGCAGATCCTATATTGGGGGTATTTCCCAAGTTAAAATACAATTAACCCCACTAACAATTACATCAAGCAGCAGGGCTCTGCTGCACACATGCTATTTCCACACTTGTCACTGGGACCTTCCCTGGAGAAGAGGCTGATCTGATTTCTCTCTGTAACCCCAAGCACGGGTTATGTGTGCAAGCATAATGGAAGAAATGTTGGAACAATTCAGGCATTTGAGGGAGTTTTGGAAAAGCAGCAAGCCTGAAAAGTGAGTTTTTTAGATTCTAAACTTTGTTAATTTGAGTCAAAGGCAAATGTTGCCCCTCCACTGAGCTCCAGAATCCTCCCCCCCCCCCCCCCCCCCCCCCCCCCCCCCCCCCCGCCCCCCGGCCAAAGCCCAGGAAAACTCCTTAGAAAGATGATGAAGTGTAAACGAGGCCACAGAGTAGCTGCTCTTAATTTAGGAGCCCTCTCTGTTATATACCCTTTGTTCTCCAGCTGACCCTTGGCAGTCCCCAACCACAATGCTGCCTAGTGAAGCCCTCAGCCTGCGATGCTGGAAAGGTCGGAACTGAAAAGCCACGGAACCCGAGGCCTGGGAGCAGGGCGGACGGAGGGAGGAGAAAATGAGGGACCGGTAGGCCTAGTTTCGAGGAGGAGGAGGTGGTGGTAGTGGCTGCGACGGCGTGGGGATGGAGCCGTTGCGGGTTCTGGAGCTGTACAGCGGCATTGGGGGCATGCACCAAGCACTAAAAGGTGAGAGTGCACAGAGCCCCCCTCCCTTTGTTCCCGCTTGAGCACTTCTCAGAGCTCAGGCTCCAGGGAGGGGCGGAGCCGCCAGACGCGAGGGGTGGAGACCGCGGAAGGAGGGGGGAACTTGGTTGTCCTGGAAACTGTCAGCGGGCCGCCTCTTCCAGCTGCTCCAGGCCAAGACTCCCTTCTTCCCATCCTGATCTTTGTTCCCAAGGGCAGTTGCGGCACCTTAGAGGACTCATTTTGTCAGTTTGTGAGTCCTGATCCGCAAGGCTAGGCTATAAAGGTAAATTAGAATGAAGCCCACAGAGTAGAGTGGTGAGGCCCCTGCCTAATGCCAGTCCCCAATTCCTAGGGCAACAGTCACTGAGAGCCTTGGCGAGTGGGTCCCCGCCCCTCAGGGAAGTCACAGTGGGGGAGGGGAGGTCGCCGAGCAGGTCTCCTCTGGTGCCGCAGGACTCATCAAAGGGTTAACTAAAAGGTAAAAGGTGGGGGAAAATGCAGACTACTGTAATTGAACAACAATAAAAAACAACAAAGAAGAGGGAAAGTGGAAATGCATTAATCTAATCATGTATTCTGAAAATGTTTATGATAATACACAAGGCATATGGCCAGATTAGAAAAACACAAACAAAAGCAAAGTGAAATAAAATAAACATGAAATACTCAAATAAATAATAATGAAACTAAAAAAAAAGGTAGAAGTTAGTGGACACCAAGAACTGTAGGGGAAGCATAAAGGAGTAATCTTGTCACTTGTGATCACTGAAAATGCTTGGAACATCATGTCTAGGTTACATTTAGGTGTGAGAAGAGTTGAATTCAAACTTAGTTGCAGTGTGACCTTGGACTAGTTCTTTAACATTTTTTAATCCGTTTCCAGGTTTTAAAAATGTCAAGAGTAATTCTTTCAGCTAAGGATTCTTATGAGGAGGGAAGACAAGCCGCATAAAGTGTTTAATAATGCTTGGTGCATTGTAGCCACTTAAAATATTATAAATTGCTGTTATCACTATTGGTTTTATCTACCCCTTCCATTTTGACGTTTTAAATTTCTTTGGTGCTAAGTTGGAACTGAAAAGGTTTTTTGTTGTTTTTTGTTTTTTGTGACATTCACTAAAAAATATGGATTGAGCAACCTCCTGTTCTGCACCAGGTACTGTGTAGGCATTGGAGATATAGTAACAGATTTTGAATGGGCATGTTTATACTTAAGTTACTATAACAACCAGAAAACTGAAACTTTCCCTGCTTCCTGATTTAGTATAAGGGTAACAAGAGGTTGATACTGTAAGATACAGACAATGTGTAGTGGGCTAAGCATGTAAGTTTTCTGAGAATATCTATTAAGTTTTGATTCTAGATTATTGTTAAATTTTTATTACCAATTATTTGCTAGTTCTCTATATTCAGTTGTCATATCATGACTTACTAGCATGATAACTTACTAGAAAAGAAAACTCTGGTACTATTTGCTTCTTCAGTTAATTTTGTAAGATTGTACAATGCCAGCATTTTCTCCAGATTGTAAACTGTGATTTTAAATGTTTCTTAGTCCTTTAAACTGTAATTCAGCCACTCCTGAAGTGTTGAATATCAGATAATTCCCTGTCTTCTTTGCAAGTAAATGTGCTACAGTTAAATCCTTGAGCATAAATCCTGATTTTCTCTTTAAGTATGTTTTCTAAAAGTCAAATTAATTTGTACAACAAAAAAGACTGACTATGTAACAGTTACTAAGTCAAAAATTATTAGTATGAGTCCCTCCCTCAACTACATAGTCATTTGAATTTGTATTATACATTTTTAACTTGCTAATTTGATAGGGGTGATTGTATAATTTTAATGTGAATTTTTTGATTAATTAAACAATTAAACATTTTCTCTCCTATCAGCCAATTCAACCTGAATTAGTGCTGTACACATATTTATTTCTGTTACCACTGCCACCACCCTGTATCTAAGCTATACCATCTCTTATTTAAAATAGTTTCCTCCTCCCAACCAACTCCTCCTCCTCCTTCCAACTCCTCCCCTGCTTCCACTCTGCTTTCTGACTCCACCCCTATCTCCACGTAGCAACAGATGCCCTTTTTGCACAGTAAACTGGATCATGTCACTTTTTTGCTTAACTGGCTTCCATTTGAGGTTAGGATCACAGTCCCATCTTCTCAATAGACATTTGAGGTCTGGCTTCTGTTTGCCTCTTCAGCATTATCTGCCATTCTTCCCCTCGTTCTCTTTCAGGCCCGCTGGTCCTATTTCTCTGTATTCCTCTCCATTATGGCCTTTGCTGTAGGCTCCGCCCGGAGTGCTCTAACCCCAGGCTTGTCCAAAGCAGGTGTGTGGCCTCTGCAGAGTTGCCTTCCTTGGATGACCCTGTGATCCACAGAGCCTTCCTGCTGCCTCTCTAATGAATTAAGTTTATGTAATATGAGGTTATTTAAATATTTCAGCTACATTTTTTCAACATCTATGTTGAAAATGGCCATGTATCTAATTTTGGATATTTTCATGGGGAATATGATGGGAGGGTGACTTTTATTTCTTCTTTAAGAAAAAGAAGGAAAAATATAAACAATAAAATGCAATAAATACATATCTATCAATAATTAAAGCCCTGGCTGGTGTAGCTCAGTGGATTGAGCAGGGGCCTGTGAACCAGATGATCGTAGTTCGATTCCCAGTCAGGGCACATGCCTGGGTTGCAGGCCAGTTCCCAGCAGGGGCCAGTTCCCAGCAAGGGATGCATAAGAAGCAACCATACATTGATGTTTCTCTTCCTCTCTCCTTCCCTTCCCCTCTAAAGATAAATAAATAAAATATTTAAAAAAAATAATTAAACCTGAAAAACAAAAGAAGCAGAACAGAAGCAGACTCCTAGATACAGAGAACATTTTGACAGTTGCCAGATGGGACTGGGCTCTTCTATCCCTGATATTTATGTTACTTTTGTTATTTCTTGGGGTCACAGCAAGAGAAGTATTGAATTCTTTTGTTCCAAAATTTAAAAAATTGCTTGCTTTCTACTGATTATAAAAAGACTATATATTTATTGTAAAGAGAAAAATCCAAATAATTCAAAAAAGTTTAAGGGGAAAAGTAAGAATTACCTCCAAATTTCACCTCTACCACCAAGAGAGCATGTGTTGACATTTGCTGTTTTTTTCTCACTGTGCGTGTATAGGTATATATATACACATACACATACATACATACACACACACACACACACAGACACACACATGAACACATCATAAAACTTGGATCCTTACTCCACAGGATATTTAGTAACTGGCCTTTTGTACTTAAAAATGTGTACATCACTACATGTCAATATATATGGGTGTCATTTTCAACATGTTTAGTCTCACGGGCATGGTCTTAAGAGTTACACCTTTACTTTCTTGTCCAAATGTTTCCTTAGCATACATTGTTAGAAGCTGAATAGGGAAGTCTAGTAATAGAAAGGTCGAATCGGTGTATACTGCAGCCAACACGAGGAAGGGCACATATTCTTAAATACTTGCTAGTGCTAGACAGTGTTCATCTTATAACATCTGTGCTAGTCTGATAGTCAAAATTGACTAATGTGGATTTTTGTCACTATTAGGAAGATTCAGTATGTTAGCTGATCATTTTATAGTTAACTGATCATTTTAAATTCTTTTTTTGAATTGTCTGTAGATGAAGTGTCTATTTTAATTGTTTTTAATTTCAGAACTTGAATTTTATAAGAATCAATAAGACTGACTGTACTACTGAAAATATTGCATGCTTTTTTAAAAGACATTGGAGATTACAGGTTACAGATAGTTTTCAGCATATTGATTTGTTTAGAGTATGTATATAAGCTTAGGCAATTGGGTAGCCCCATAATGGAGCCCTGGCTCCCCAAATTGGGACTCCTGCCACTATTGCCTCAATTTAGGACATTTAAAGAGAAGTGCTTCTATTTTGTAGATAGTTAGTTGCTCATTCACAAAGCTTTTGGCATTGGTGTTGCTCTGCTTGCCAAGTTGGAATGTGAAATGCATTTCCTCATAGTGACAAATGATATTTTAAGTGTGTTCCTTTGAATGCCTGTTAGAACTGTTATTTTCAAGTTACAGAAAACTCAACCCAAACTGGTTTACATAAAAGTTGTAAGTACTCCTGTAATAATGAAGCCCAAATGTAAGCTTGGTTTGGGGTAGAGTTTGAAGATGGGACTTACTTCATGTCACCAGAAGCTCTATATATCTCAGCCTTGTTCCTTCTGGATTGAGTGTATTTTTATATACACTCTTCTCTTGTTGCGTGAAGTAGCCTCTGAACTTATATCCTTCCAAGGTTAAACTCAGTGAGAAAGATCAAGTATCTCTTCCTAGTTACCCATGGAAAAGCCAGCCATTCCCCCTTGTGCCTGGTTATCTTCAGTTCTGTGCTCATCCTGAAACCACTCCGGCAAGTCTTATTGAGCAGCTGCTTCATGCTTTCATCAAAACTGGGAGTCGAAAGTTTGAGGCTGCCTGAGCTACTTTGACAGTTAGTGAGGGAAGACCCCCAAAGAAAATCTGGGACTGTTAGCAGAAAAAGGGGCATAGATGCTGGCAAAGCAGAACACAAATGTCCACTCATCTTATATTCTCGGTACCCAAATGAGTGACCAGTACAAGTACTATCCCAAATGCTGACTGCTGGACTGCGGCGCTGTTGGTGCTGTATTTAAGATATTTGTAAGATAAATAGAATTTTGTAGGCCATTCTGCAAACTTACTTCCTTTCCTAGGGAAATATTTGACTTAAATGTCAACCTACTTAAAGGTGAACTTTGTGGTACACATGGATAATCACATAAGCACAGGCTTCATAGAGAATCTGTAAGCCAGTTCTGTTCTTAGGAATAGGACAGTGAAGAAGGTAGTCAACAGTATTCAGGAGCTGATTTTAGAAATCAAATTCACTCATACTCGTGCATCTCTTTGGTCCAGAGGTGTTTATTGAGGGCCTGTGGGCACCATTTACGGCAGTGTCTGGGTAATGAGAGTACCCAGACGCATGAGACATGGCTTGTCTCCGTCAGACCACGTAGTCTAGTGAAAAAGACAGTGTCCTGGGGTAAATGTGAAGCTTCCCTTCTGAAAGCTTCCTGGAGGAGTGATGCCTGAGCTATGTGAGTCCCGAGGGACCAGTAAGAATGACCAAGAACTGGAGAGATGATGTCAGAGGTTGGGCAGGGTAGGATAGGTCTGTTAACCATGTGCAGAAACACTGAGATTGAGAAATATGACCCCTTTGGGACATGATAAATAGTTTGCTATTACCTGAGAGAAAAGTGTATGTGATGAGTGTGGCAGGTGTGAACTGGAAGAGAGTGTAGGGTTGGTCAAGGGACAGTGTTGAGAGGGGAGGTTATATAGGTACCCAGGGTTCAGATAGTGCTAAGAATTTTGGATTTTATCAGGAAGGCATTTGGTGAATTACCAGACTTGTAAGCAGTAAATGATGTGGCTAGAATCTAACAAAAGAACCCTGGCAAACTCCTTAAGTGTAAATTTACTCGTGAGTTCAGAAAAAAGAGCATTTGATACTTTAATTTTTTAAAAACTTGACATTGTGTTCCACATAGTGATACATGTAGTTTATAAATAAACATGTCCATAGAACTCTGACCATCTCCCATTATAAAATACAGACACACGTGCATACCATCTAAACACTTGAGCTATCTGTTAGGATTAGATTTGACTGTCAATGGTAAAAACACCCAATACAGTAATTACTAAAAGGAAGTAGAAGTTTGTTTCTTTCTCATAGAAAATAAGTCTAATGGTGGCAACCAAGGGCTGCTATGGGACTTTGTGAAATCATTCAAATCCTCATTCCTTCCAGCTCTTTGCTTTGCCAGGTCTGTGGAGTGGCTGTCCTCTTCATGGCCTAACATGTTGCTTAGAGATCCAGCCCTTGCAAAGGATAATAGGACTGGACTGGATCCAGTCCTATTTATTTTCCAAACCAATAGTCGGAAGGCCAGAAAGCAATAGCATCTGTCACCCTCTTAAAAAAAACATTTTCTAAGAGGGAGATACACGTCTACGTACATACCTCAGTGGTCAGAACTTAGCTCCATAGCCCTCCAGCTGCAGAGGGGGTGGGATACAGTCCTTTTATAACCAAGCAAACCAGGGCTCAGGTACTGGGTGCCCTGATGCATGACCCAACAATCAGTGTTGAGGAAAACAGGTTTTTACAGGATTCCAACCTCAGAGGGCTGGGAGCACTCTTACTCAGAGCCCCCCTCTCCCACAAGACCCAGCATTTCCCTTCCTCCCCACCTGGCTTTAAACCAAAAACATGCCCCAAAGTTCCCCATATCCTTATCTCTTCTTAAGCCAGTTATGCAAACAGTTCTCCATCCCCTCTGGAAAGTATACTGGTGGGTTTTCAGCATCACCACCCTCTTGCACCAGCTGTCTCCTTCTGGATCGGGGTACATTGTTCTCAGCCTCCATGTGGTAGTCCAAGAAAACATGTGCCAGGTTGTATGGATCGTGGTGAAGTCGGGAAACCACATGTCCCAAGAAAGTGTCTTCTCTGTAGTCCTTCAGATGTACAAAAGTCTACAAAAGTTCTCAGCAATCCTGGCCATAGTTCAGCATTCCAGGCGTCTCCCAACGGTCCCTGGTTGGTTAGACAGGTCCCCACAATTTCCAGCTCCATCAGCTTTGCCACCATGTTCTCCAGGCAGGTTTCCCAGTGAGTCTCCTCTTCCTTACTCCATCTCCTACAAACTACAGACTGGTATGCCTGCTTCCTACACTGCAGCCCCCACGGCTGCATCTCCTCATCGCTGCCTCTTCCCTACCACACCTGGCCACATGGCAGAATCTTGACTACTGGCCAGCATGACTTCTTGTTGCTTCCTCACTACCCCATGGTAAACCTGTCTCCTCTCTCTGCCTGCCCTTATTTTAAGTGCTAACCTGGAGCTGCCTACGTGACCTTATATCTGGCCCCTCCTACAATGCACTACATTTGCCAGTTCCCCTGTATCTTTTACATTCTTTTGGCTGCCATCTTTAGTCAGGGCAAGAGTCACTGGTGACACTGGGGCCTCCACCTCCCCTGGCTGTGTCCTGATCCCTGAATGCTCTCAAAGTCAAGTAATCCTTTGCCTGGGTGGTAGCACAACTATTAACTAGCGATCAACTTGCCATAAAAATGCAAAGTATCTTAAGCTATTTCATCCCCTTCCCCCTACACTCCAACCATGGGGTGTGGGGAATTTTTCTATATTTTGGGGCCCCTGCTCTGCATTCCATTACACTTTTACCTGGGGCATTGCCACAGTGAATACATATGATGTTTGGTTATTGAAGAGAATGGAAAAATAAGTGTTGGGATAGACAAATAATTTCTGCTCAGATAGTATGACTAGAAAGCATGTGATGAAGTCAGAGAGACTGGGCGTTTGTGAGCAATTAAGATCTTTGAATTCTATCATACGAAGATGACGTTTCCTATCCACTTTCTATACTTTTTAAAAAAAATACTCATTTGTGTAGTGTTTGACTCATATCTGTGTATTGCTTAGGTAGTTTGAAAAAGGGCAAGGGATTTGAAGACTGATATCATCAAAAAAAGATGTAGCAGGATTTCACCTAAGATCTAGCTTTGTCTGTGACATGACTGCAATTTCTCTCCAATGAGTATATATGATTAGAAGGAGAAACTAAGCATTTATTACAGTATTTTTGTAGTTTGGTACCTACAAATCACATTTTCTCTATATCATCACTCAATATGGAAACAGAAACTTTATATTATTTGTCACGGTGTAATTATAGATTTACTATTATTATCCCTTTATACGTTTTTAAAAAAATATTAGTTAGAAAAGAGTTTGTCTATTCATAGACAAACTTAACCATAGATGAACATTTCTCTTATGTCAATTCTGTAGTTTCTAACCAGGTAATTGGGGAGAAAAAAACCAAGATTGTTGTCAAAAAATGGTAGGTAGAGAAAGATTATCTGAAGGTCGACTCTTTCCTAAACATTCATAGAGTATTGGGGATAGAAGGTATTTTTAGAAGGTTGTTTAGTTGGACTGTCTTCTACATGGGGTAAGACAAGTAATAAATATCCTGGAGAGAAGAGATTCTGCCTTCTTTTGAAAAATATTTCTCTTTATATCTATTTTCCTCTTTCATGCCAGCATTTGATAGCAGGGTTAGGAAAGTTTTTCCTTTTATTTTTAAATATATTTTATTGATTATGCTATTACAGTTGTATCATTTTTTCTCTTTTATTCCCCTCCACCCTGCATCCCTCTCCCACCAGCATTCCCTCCCCTTAGTTTGTGTCCATGGATTGTTTCTTATACTGTTTTCAACTTCCCCCTGTGTATTTTGTACCTACCATTTATGCTTCCTAGTACCATTTATGCTTCCTGTACATTTTTCCTCATTCTCCCCCTTCTCCCTCCCCACTGATAACCCTCCATGTGATCCCCATTTCTGGGATTCTGTTCCTGTTCTAGTTGTTTGCTTAGTTTGTTGGTTTTTTTTTTTTAGGTTCAGTTGTTGATAATTATGTTTGTTGTCATTTTACTATTCATTGTTTTGTTCATCTTCTTCTTCTTAGATAAATTCCTTTAACATTTCATATAATAAAGTCTTGGTGATGATGAACTCCTTTAACTTGACCTTATCTGAGAAGCACCTTATCTGCCTTTCCATTCTAAATGAAAGCTTTGCTGGATAGAGCAGTCTTGGATGTAGGTCTTTGGATTTCATGACTGCAAATACTTCCTTCCAGTCTCTTCTTGCCTGCAAGGTTTCTTTTTGAGAAATCAGCTGATAGCCTTATGGGAACTCCTTTATAGGTAACTGTCTCCTTTTCTTTTGCTGTTTTGAAGATTCTCTCCTTATCTTTAATCTTGGGTAGCTTAATTATGATGTAACTTGGTGTGTTTCTTCTTGGATCCAAGTTCTTTGGGACTCCCTAATCATCCTTTTACTTGCATGTCTATTTCCTTCACCAGACTGGGGAACTTTTTGGTCATTATTTTTTTCAAATAAGTTTCAATTTCGTGCTCTTCCTCTTCTCCTTCTGGTACCCCTATGATATTGGAACATTGAATGTTGTCCCAGAGGTTCCAAAATCTCTCCTCATTTTTTGGAATTCTTGTTTCTGCATTCTGTTCTGGTGGAATGTTTATTTCTACCTTCTGCTCCAACTTGTTTATTTGAGTCCCAGTTCTCTTCCCTTCACTGTTGGTTCTCTGTATATTTTTCTCTATTTCACTTTGCATAGCCTTCACTTTTTCCTCTATATTGTGACCATACTCAACCATTTCTGTGTGCATTCTGATGACCAGTGTTTTGAATTCTGCATCTGATAGATTGGCTATCTCTTTATCACTTAGTGGTATTTTTTTCTGGAGTTTTGATCTGTTCTTTCATTTGTGCTATACCTTTTGTCTCAGTGTGCCTGTTACATTGTAAAGGGCGGAGCCTTAGGTATTTTCCAGGGAAGGGCAACCCATGATACACTGTGGTGCTGTATGTGGGGGAGGGGTCCAAGAGGGAACAATTGTTGCTGCTTCTCGGCTCTCTACTGGCTTTCAAGTCACTTCCCCTGCTACCCAGAAGCAAATTGGGCCCTTCCGGTGCTGGTATCCAGGTGGGTAGTTTTGTGTATATTCTAGAACCCTGTGGGTTTCTCCAATGAACTCTCCAATGAGGCTGGGAATTTCTCCTGCTGCTGCAATGCCCACAGGTTTTTATGGCCAGAGGTTTTGGGGCTTTATTTCTCTGCACCAGAACCCTGGGTTGCACGGTCTATCTTGCTCCCCAGTTTTTCCTCCTGGTTTACCTGCACGCAGATGTGGACTGCCTGGTCCACCAGCCATTGCTTTGCCGCATGTCCTCTCTTCCCTGGCTGCCCATCTCTGCCCCTCCTACCAGTCTGGATGAATATTTCTTCTTTAACTCATTGGTTGTTGGACTTCTGTACAGTTCAGTTTTCTGGCAATTCCAGTTATTTTTTTGTTTTTAATTTGTTGTTGTCCTCTTTTGGTTGTACAAGGAGGCAAAGTATATCTACCTGTGCCTCCATCCTGGCCAGAAGTGGTTTTTCCTTTTATTAATGCTGATGTTTTGGAATTAAATTTTAGTCCATTTTCTCTTTGTATTTCATAGTAGAGATTGGAACCATGTAGTTATTGTAATTTGTGAAGATCCCTTTTTATGTCACCCTAAAATCTTTAAGAATTATCTTTCCTGAAATTTTCACCCAGGTGAACCAGTATATCTCTTAAACTTTTCTCACTAGTATGATTTGTTAGGTTTAATAAAGTAATAATAACAACAATTAAAATCATCATAATTATTATTTTGTCTATTTAGTCTATAATATTCCAGTTACAGGTCAGGCAATGAATAGGAGTTTTAATAATTATTGCAAATCCACTATATACTAGGTACTTTACATATTTTATTTCATTTACTTTTTTTAAATCCTCACATGAGGGTATGTTTACTGCTTTTGGGGAGAGAGAGAGGAAGCAGGAGAGAGGGTGAGAGAAACATGAGAAACATTGATGTGAGAAGAAACATCAATCCATTGCCTCCATACAGGCCCTGTCTGGGATCAAACCTGCAACCCTTTGGTGTACGGACAGCATTCCAACTCGCCGGCTCACTGGACAGGGCTCTTTTACTTTTTAGAGCAGCCAGCCCTTTTTGGGAACTGCTGTTATGTCCACTTCATTGGTAAAGAATTTGAGGTCTGGAGAGGAAAATTAAATTTTCCAAGGGTATATATTTAATAAGTGTCAGATCCCAAAACTGAACGTGAATGTCTCTCACTCCATGGGCTGCCATGACACCCACGCTGCCCGACACCTCCATCCAGGATTGCTGCTGACAGCACCCCGAACTGTGCTGTCCAGTGTGGCAGCCTCAGCATACAGCGCTATTGAGGTTTAAATGGATTAAATCAAATTACATTACATTACGTTAAAACTCAGTTCCTCAGTTGAACCAGCCATGTGAAATCACTCAGTAACCACATGTGGCTGGGGACCACCATATTGGACAGCACAGATACAGAATATTTTCATCACTGCAGTTCATTACCCATGTACTGAGCCAGTGATCTCCAACTGTGCCGCAAGAACTTTTACAACACGTAATATCTGACAATTTAGTCAGAGGGCACTGACCTCTTTTTTCTTATATTTTCAAATAAGAAAATGACAACAGCCAATACAGCTATAGCCATCCAGTATGAATGCCCTGTCTTGAACCATAAATATATAGGGCATAGAGTAGAGTTGCATCTTACTTGTCATATCACATAATAAAACTGCATCTGATTGGTTAACTCTTGGTGCCAGAAATCTTTATATATAAGTATAGGCACCTGATTTTTTTGAGAAATCACTTTGGAGCAAAAAGGGTGGGTAATTACTATTATTATTTTTATAAATCATTCAAAATTATACCTTTTTTTGGTCAGACTGTCAAATATATTTTTTGGTATGCTACAGAATTTTAGTAATTAGTTTATGTGTGCCGTGAGATTTAAAAGGTTGAAAATTGCTGTACTAAGCTATTCTAGAATTTCAAGTCTGATTTCAACTACCTATTAAACTTTCTTTTGGGGACCAGATTATGTCCCTAGAAATTGAGACTCCCTGCAACCCCCAAGGCTATATAACTAATACAGGTAATGCAGGGCTGTGCAGGGTTGTGTGGTCTCTAGCAAAATTGCCTTTCCTCTTGCTTTTCTTCCGCACAGGGAAGCTTATGGCATGGTATGGGGGTAGAAGGGGAGGGAGCACTATGGGTATTGACTATTTCATTATGCCAACACCATTTTAAATGGACTTTTCTAGAGGCTTACTAGAAAGATTTCTTATACTTTAATATCTTTCCTCATGGTCCTCTTCAAGATTCATGGCCTCTGCTTCTCTTTGTATTATCTGACATAGCATCTTTATTTTCCTTTCTATGTAAACTCCCTCAGTGTACCTGTAAAACAACATTAATTGACATTCCACTTCCCCACCTCTATGCATACATCTATGTATACGTCTCAAACAGTCATACGTACATCTTACACAGTCCCGTCCACTGTCCCATTGATGGGCTCTGGTATTCAGTCAGACCTTAGTAACAGTGATCTAAAGTATGTCTTCACCCAAAGTAAATTGGTTAGGGTTGACTATTAGCTAAACTTCTAAGGATTAATTTTTTCAAACTTATTTATTTTATTTAATTCACAGAAATAATTTACTTCTTATTTTTGAAATGAAAAAACCCTCAAAAATGGAACAAGAAATGTATTTTGCTCATAGTGATGAAATATTTGGCAATGATTTTAAATTTAGAATCCTTGCAAGTCTGTTTTTTTCTTAGTTTTTATTCTTAATTAAGGTATTACTTTAAATGAGAGGAAATAGATGTTGAATGTATTCAACTGATCTTGCACTTGGCAACTAGGTGTCAGTGTTAACATACCTGATTAATGGTCTCAGGTGTAATTTTGTGGAGGTAATTCAAATAATTACTCACCTATATGAGGTGTAGATCAGAAAATAAATTATAAAGAAGGAAAAGAATACATTTTTTAAATTACTATTGATCAGAGGTTCTTCCCCATAACTTTTCCAGAAAGAGTGATGGGAATAAGAAGGAACTTTATTGCTATTCAAATGATGTCTCTCTGTGTGTGATTCTTTCCTACTTTAATAAGAAACATATTTGAGAGCAGGAATTATGTGTATGTTGTCAGTGATATTTCTGACATCTCACCTAAAAGTTTCTCTTATGTAACTAAATCTGTCCTTTTTAGTTCACTGATCATAGCAGTGGGAGCATGATACCACTTATTCTTTCCTTGCAGATTCAATCTGACAACCTTTTAAAATTATTTATTGGGAAAATTATAAAGCATAATTAATAAAAATACTTTAGAAATAAATTAATTACTTAATTAAAATTATTTATATTGCATTTTTCTGACTTGAGTGTCTCATGTCACTTAAGCAGATCCTAATTTTGCAACAGCCTGAAACGTGCATCAGTCAGTGCAAACAGTGCGCTGGTTTACTGACTTAAATACCCGTTGTTCCTGAGAAAGAGTTTCCAGTTCATCTGTTCTTGAGTCACCACATGAAGCAGTCATTTGGTGATTGCCGTTTGTCAGATTTTGTATCTTCCAAGCACGTAAAAAAAGAGCAGAAAATTAATTACTAATTATAGTACAGACCCAGCACGTCACTGTGGATTTTCAACCAGCCTGAAAGAAAGAAAAAGTCGTATCTACCAACTCCAGGCACTCTCAGTTTGCTGCACATAAGTGGAAATGCAAGCAGGCTGCGTCTTGCAGATCACAACGTATTTTATTTAGTAAAACAGTTAAATAGTTCTGTAAAGTTTATTTAAATTCTGAGCTCTTATGATGGTTAAGCAGCTTAGTTCTTGACCTGAATGTCCAGAAGGTATCGAGACATGGAATGTGCAAAATACATTTATTGCAGAAGATACAAGAAACATTGTACATAGGACAATGATGCCCTTCAAAGTAGGCACCTTGGGACCTTACACAGATCTCTCAGTTGCCATCAGCTACCCCATTGTATTTTCCTGAATTTCATCAACTGTCTGAAATGTCTTCCCTTTCAAAGGTGATTTTACTCTTGGGAAAAGCCAGAAGTTGCAGGGTGCCAAATCTGGGCTGAGTCACCTGGGTGATTTGATGTTTCACAAAAACACTGTGTATGAGACCTGATGCAGAAGCAGGTTCATTGTTGCGATGAAGCTGCCAGTCACCAGGTGCCCATAGCTGCAGCCTGGTGAATCATCTGAATAGTTTCCTCAGAGGAATGTTCAAACTTAACACAAATATCGTTGCAGATTTGTTGCTCTACTCACTCAGTCATTTTGAATGTGACAGCCACACAGTACACATGCTCACTCAATGGCATCTACGGCCTCCACTGACTAGTGCAGTGAGGTTGTCATAGTTCATACATATGAATTCCAGTACATTCCCCTTGGCTGCCAGGTTACATCAATGTTGCACAAACCATTCTATTATATTAACAATGGTTGGACTTTTTCTGGACAGACCTCATAAATAATAGATTTGTGATTTTACAGTGATTTTGTATTAAAGATTTTATTTGTTTGTTTTCATAGAGAGGGGGAGGGAGGGAGAAAGAGAGAGAAACATCAAATTGGTTGCCTCTCACACTCCCCCAACTAGGGATCTGGCCTGCAACCCAGACATGTGCCCTGACCGGAAATCAAACCAGTGACCTTTCAGTTCACAGGCCAGTGTTCAATCCACAGAGCCATATCAGCCAGGGCCAGTGATCTTTATATACTTTCTTTTTGTTTGTTTGAAAGCCTTCCTGATTTATGTTTCAAGATCTCTCTAATGCTTTCAACAAAGATACAGTTTATAATTAAAATTTATATTATGGAAAGTAACTAGTTGTTGAATTTACACTCAATTGGAAGTAGCTACCTGTGATATTACTGACTGGATCTCAAAGTTTCTGGAGACCTATATGCAAGGCAGTAGGGAACCAAGGAGGTGATTGGTCCTAGGCTGGAGTCTTGAGCCTAGTAGACATTTAGCATATATTTACTTAGAGACACATGCCCTTGTGTTTTCTGTGGCATCATCTTCTCGAGGCCTCAGTGCATGGTTGTAATTTCTGAATGTGTGTGAGCCTTCCCCTTTTCCCATCTCCTGTGTTATTTCCAGATGCCTGCTTCATGAACCCTAGCTTCTCCTATTTCTTCCTTCCTTCTTCCTTCCCCCCTTCCTTCCTTCCTTTTTAAATATATATTTGGGCTATCTAAGCTGTTAACAGCAAATGAGTATTAAAGAAATATGGTAGCTATTTGGAGCTACTATGTAGCTTTATAATATTTTTTCTGATTGTTTTCCTAAGAAGTTTCAAATACTTTTATTTTTAAAACTCTTTGCATTTTCTTTTGATTTGTAACAGGATATACACATAGCTGATTTTGTGTATGTTTGGGGGAAGAAAGAGGGTGATAATTGAAAAATATAATAGCAGCTTACATACTTCAAATTTAGACTGCCTTTTAAAGACTATGGCAGAGTCTGAAGAGCATTTTGAACATGCTTTTCTTTAGCAGAAAGACAGTAAAGGCATGCCCTTGCAATGATTTCGCTTACTCTTCTCATAGTCTCTTTTGGTCTGTCCAAATTTCTAATATTTGGTTTGTGAACTTTTCATATTTGGGCACCAATTAACTATTTCTCTCACTTAAAAACTTACCTAAACCTTAAACAGGTGAATTTTGTGGTATGTGAGTTATGTCTCAGTCAGACTGTTTTTATTTTAAAAAAATTTACCTTGAACTTACCTAAAAGCATTTTCAGTGATATTGGGAAGCAGCTTTGTATTAGTGTTAGAAGTTGGGGAACAAATAGTAATTTATCTAAGGTTCCAAGTGATGTGGCTTGTACGAATGTACTTCTCTTTGCTATTTTTTGTGTAACTTAAGCATCTATATTAATGGAGGGTGAAAGCATATATATGTATATATACACACATACATACATACATACATACATATGTACTGGTACTGGAATGCAGTTAGAGAGATGAACCAGAAGCACTAAATACTTCACTCCATGCCTAGCCTGGTCATCAGTTGACAGTTTGGGATTCAACTAGATCAGCGATTTTCAACCTTTTTCATCTCCTGGCACACATAAACTAACCACTATAATTCTGTGGCAGGCGGATCTGACAGAAAGTAGGTACAGTTTTCATTCATTTATGCTGGATGGCTATTGTTGTGTCGGCTGTTGTTATTTTTGTATTTGGCAGCCTAAGGGCAAAAGGGACAGTGCCATCGACTAAATAGGCACTGCTTGTTTTAGAAAATTTTGCGGCACAGCGGGGTGCATGCCTACACCAGTTGAAAATCACTGCAGTAGACAATTGAGGAAGTGAGGAAATGTGCTTCAAAATTCAATTTTTTGACTTCTCTCTGTTGTGAACAAGTTGATGTTAAGGACTTTACATTTGAAGATACCCCACTTCTCCTTACAGAAAGCTGTGTACCTGCACATGTGGTGGCTGCCGTTGACGTGAACAATGTTGCTAATGAAGTATACAAGTATAATTTCCCTCACACACAGTTACTGGCCAAGACAATTGAAGTGAGTGACTATTATTATTGTCTTCATAAGTATATGGCGAGGAAAATGTGATTGACAAACACTGCAAGATGCTAGTATCCAAATTCAAGGATAAGTCATATATAAATGAAAAAGTTTAGGAGAAAGGAATTAATGTTTCATATTCTATTGAAAGATAACATGCTATTTTATTTGCCTTATTATTTTTTTAATTTCCAGCTTGAGAGACAGAGAAAGACCAAGACCAGTATTTTGGTCTCTGAGAGACAGGATTGAAATGTAAGAAGATGCTTGACTTCTAAATACTTGGTTTTGTAATTCTATTAAACTCTGTTCAATTCTTTACTTTTAAGCAATACTCATGTACTACATATATGTATGATATAGCAGGAGTGAAAACAAGGGAGGGAAGTCACTGGACATTACTTTTTGGGGGGAGGGGAGGAGGAAGGACATTCGAAATTCCTTTTCTGTCAGCCAGCATCAGCAGGGTAAACTACAGCAGTTTCTCTGTAGACCATACATTCACAAGGCAGTATTAGCTTAACAATGAGAAAGCTGCCAGTGTGTCTTTATCCACTTCACGGTATAAACAGGTGCCATTATTGTGTTCACTTACAATTTCAGAAAGAAAGGCACAACTTAGCAAAAAAAAATTGCTATTACTTCTTTTAGCCAGCCTGTCAAAGTTAAAGGTGCTATTTCACATACGATAAGCTAAGAAGTATTGAACACCGAAGTACATTATTTTTACAACAACATGAAATTGTTTTTTCTCCCAATTTCATGTGAAACATTTTGCATACAAATTTCTTGTGAAGTTATCATTTATACAGAATAAATTGCACCCAGTTGAAGGTGAAGTGTGAGTTTTGACCAGTTCATGCAACAGTGGAGCCACCACCATCACAATCTACACTTAGGACACCCATCGCCCCTGGAGGGCTCCGTGGTGCCCTGTTCAGTCAGTCTCTGACCCCAGCCCCAGCTCACCTCGGATCTGCTTTGGCACTGCAGATTAAGTTTTTGATTTCTAGTATATCATAAATAAAACTCTTAAGTGTAATTTTTGTGACTTTTATTTAGTGTACTTTTTAGTGTACAAAAATTTATCCATGTTTTGTGTCTATCAGTAGTTTGTTTCTTTTTTATCACTGCTGAGTACTATTCTGTGGAATGGAATATTATATGCTATAATATGTATATCTACTCATGATATAGGTGGACATTTAGGTTGTTTCCAGCTTCAGACTATTACAAAAAAGTTCTTATGAACAGTCACGAGCAAGCCTTTGTGTAGACCTTTGTTATTTCTTGTGGTTAAATACCTAAGAATATCATTGTTGGGTTGTATGATAAGTGTCTTTACCTTTATGAGAAAATGCTAGTTGTTTTCCATTGGGCTTGTACCATGTTACATTCTCAAAATCAGCGTTTAAGTGTTTTAGTTGTTTCGCGTTTTATCAACACTTGCTATTGTCAGTCTTTGAAATTTTAGCTACTCCATGAGCATATGGTGGCATTACGAATTTTTTATGGTATTGTGAGTTTAATTTTCACTTTTCTGATGATGCACAATATTAAGTATCTTTTCATGTGCTTATTGACCATTTCTGTCGTGTATGATGTAATTTCTTGCCCAATTTTTATTATTTGGTATATTTGTGTAAGAGTTAGTTTTAAGAGTTAAGTTTTCTGGGTTCCAGTTGTTTGTTAGAAATATGTATAACAAGTATTTTCTCTACTTTTGTAACTTGTCTTTTTATTTCCTTTACTAAGTTTATCAAAGTTCAGAAATTATTTATTACTTTTTTCTTTTATGGGATACTTTTTTGTGTCTTAAGAAATCTTTGTTTACCCCATTTTCTCCTGAAGTCTACTTTTCCTGATTGTAATATAGCCACTCCCACTTTCTTATATTAGTATTTGTGCACATATATTTTTCATGCTTTTAATTTTATCCTGTCTCTGTCTTTATATTGAAGTTAGACTTATTGTAGACAACATACAGCTCAGTCTTGATTTTTTTACTTATCCTGAGAATCTCTGCCTTTAATGGGAGTATTTGTACCATTTGATTTTAGTTTTGTTGTTAATATTGTTAGACTTAATTCTGCAGCTGCCTTGTCATTTCTTTTCTATTTTTTTAATCTTTTAAAAAATTTTACCCTCTTTTTCTGCCTTCCTTTTCATTTTTAAAATATTTCATTGTTCTCCACTCTTCTTAGGTGTATCTTATTACGTATCTTTTATTTTCTTAGCAACTCTTCTAGGGTTTACAACATGTATGTTTAATTCATGGGAGGCTATCTTCAAATATCGTTATAATATTTCATTTGTAAATTATAACAGTGTACTTTCATTTCACCTTCCTGCCTGTTTGCTATTGCTGGCATGCATTTTACTGCTGTATGTGTTAGAAACCCCCAAATATGTTGTTACTGTGGTTTGGATTAAGTAGTCAAATATTTTAAAGGGTTTTAAAAGGACAGAAAATATTTTATATTTACCTATATTTCCACTGTTTTCTGCACTCTTCATTTTTTATGATCATGTGATACAGCTTTTTCATGTGATACAGTTTTTTCTTCCTGAAACCCCTCCATTAGCATGTCCTGTTGTGTACATTTGGCAGGTGATAAATTAGCTTATCTCTTTCAGAGTAGAGAAGGATTTTATATATTTCTATTGTGAAATATAATCTTCATTGCCTCATTGGTTGTATTCATTTTTCAAGGACATTTTCATAGCATTCAATGAATTAAAATTTTTTAGCACTTTTCATTGTTACCAGGTTTGCTGAAGTTCTGACTAGAAGTTATTATCTTTTCATTTCTCCTAATTTATTGTTTGTTTCTCTGGCTGCAATTCAGATTTTGTCTTTATCACTTGTTTCCACAAATTTTATTTTGATGAGCTTTTGTATATTTTTGTTTATTTACACTGCTTGGACCTCATAATACTTTTCTTGTTTCTGGTTTTATTCAAATTTGGGAAGGTTTTGGCTGTTACAGCTTCAAATATTTTTTCTGTCTCCTATCTTCACTTACCTCTAATTTATATGTGTGCTTTGTGTATGTGTATGTATATCTGTGTGTGTATAAGTATTTTTTCATATTATTGTTCTACTGGAAGCGCACTATATTGCTATATCTTCAGGGTTTTGTGTATTTTTTTTATTGTGTAATTTTTCATTTCAGATATTTTTTTATTTAATTCTTTTTATATTTTCAATTTGTCTCATTTTTTTCTTTAGGTCCTTGAACAATGGATAATATTGATAATGTCTGTTTTTAAATCTTGGCTAATTTCATCATCATTTTCATTGTAGAGTCTGTTTCTATTGGTAGATCCCACCTCATGTTTAAAAAGGGACAGAAGGTTGATGGAGAACTTAGGGGCAACGAAAGGCTTTAGGGATTTTATGTTTAATGAAACAGCACATACTGATCCTTTGAACATTTGCTGTGTGCAAGGCATTTAGCTTTTTAAGGGAAGATAAATATAACTAAGATACAGTTTTTGTCTTTCAGAACTTACTATGTAGTGCAGAAGTTGTACACCATACTCTTTGAGTGTAGCATTGGATGTAGCATAAAAATATATTTCTACTCCCAAACTTTATTCCTTTTCCTAATAGAAATAAGAAAAGAATAGAAAAGAGGGGGTGGAAAATCATTATTAGTTAAAATAGGATTTGGTCATAAGCCAAAACCAAAAGCTATGAAGAACAGTGTCAGTGCAGTGGAGTTGGTACAAAAAATGGAATGAGGATGGCAAAACTGCATGCAGACCTCTACATATTTTGTGCAGATTTAAAAAGGATAGAGTGGCAAGGGAGGAGACCAATATACCCTGTAATTGTTTGTTCAAAATCAGAATAGACACTTAAAAATTTAAATCACTAGGCTGAAAGGGTCATTGCAACCTCTGCACGCTTTCTGCCTGCCCTGAATGTGACTTGGGTTAGGGACAGAGGCGTGCTCGTAGATTAAAGGATAATGCAGGTTCTTTCTAGGAACAGAGCAGCCACAGACTACCTGAATGGAGCTGCTGCAGTTTCACTCTGTCTTTCAGCAAACTCCTCGGTTCACATACAGAATATACAACAGAAAAATAACATTAAGAAGCAGAAGAAAATTTCACACATGTCTGTGGGAGCTTGAAGCATTGAAATAAAACATGGTATATGCAAAACAAAAACTCAAATAAATATATGAGTATATAAAGTTCAAAAGCACTAAGACAATAAATAGGGCTTGAAAAGTATCAGTCATTTGAAAAAAACAAAACAGGAGAAAAATGAAATAATCATAGAAATAAGTCATGTCAGAGTAGCAAAAAGTAAAACGGCTAGTGCTGCAAATAGGTCATGACAGGTGGAACTTGAGAAAAATGAAGCGAAATGAAATGGAAAACAAAACAGGTCAGAATGTTGCAGAACAAGTGGTAACTGCTGAAGACAAAAGTGATCCATGAGAAACATAGTTAGTGCCCTGAAGATGATAAAACAAATGTAACAAAAATATTAACAGAAATAGATGAAAAATTTCCTAAAATAAAAACCTACAACAACTCATGAACTATACTATCCACAGTGCTTTATTGAAAAAAAATTACTTGATCACGTAATCTAACAAAGCAAGAGATGAACCGAAGTAGAAAACCCAGGAATGAAGCTGCCTTGTTAGGAACAAATTATGGTTAGAAAACAGAGTGAAAATGTAAACCTTTGCAGTGTAGAAATAATAATGTAATCAGAGTAGGAAAGGAAAGTGAGACTTAAAAACTACATTTATTTTTTGAAAGGTAGATGAAGCTATAGATTTTTAGGACCATATTTAGTGTTATTGTAAGGCGCTCAGTAGAGCTGGGAACTACTGAACTTCCAGGGGTTAGAGTAGCTGATTAAAGCAACAGAGCAAATGAAAGAGTGAAACCTTAATGACGTACTATGGTGATAAATGCAAGTCTCTAAAAAGCAGAGAAAATGCAGACAGCCCCATTTTATTTGTCCATGTGACAGCACACTGGTGGAGATTTGGTGGATTAGCACAGATGTGGGGTCAGTTCCCTGTTGAGGGAGCCCTTGATGTTGGGGGAAGGCTGGGCGCTGGGGATAAGGCTAGGTGTGGACAGTGCTGTTAGTCAAAGTGGGGAGAAGTATCTTCAAGGTTTCTCCCTCCTCCTGCAAGGAGTCCTTGGCAGAAATAGAGGTGTCTGAAGAGCACCTCTGCCCAAGGACTCTGATAAAGGGACCTAGGAATGCGTATACGTGAAGAGCACCACTGCCCCAGGGGCCTAAGACCTTGACCACAGCTGCCCTCAGAGGCTGAGGTGCACTGCCCTGCCCCAGTCCCGCAGCTGCGGGGCAGGCGGCTTCCCCAGGGAAGGCTGTCCCCCACCTGGCAGAACTTTTGTAATTGCCAGTCATCAGGCCTGAGAAATCCCAGAGAGGTTTTCAACCAGGAGCAGGAAGGACCCTTCTGTTATAAAGAAAACTAGTAATAAAACTCAATCTGTGTTTTATTTAGGTGGGAAATGAGAAATTATAAGTCACTATTATGTAAATTTTACGTGAACACTAACCTTGTCTGTATGTTCACTTTTGTATTCCCAGACCTAGCACGATGCCTGGCAGTACAGTAGGTTCTTGGAAATACTAGTGAATCATGAACATGGTTTAATGAACAACACATTATACTTAAGGATGGGCAAATACCAGGCAAATGCCAACAAAGGATAAAGAGGGGTTTCAGAATTAATATTAGAAAAGATGGACTTAAAGACATAAAGTATTTAAGAGTCATAGAAAGTTACTTTTTAATGATAATTAGTGCAATATTTAAAAAACATTTGTCATGAATATTCATGTACAAAATAATATCAGGGTCCATAGGTCAGGAAATGGTAGGAAATACCCACTCAGTAAGCTTTATTGAATTTCTATTATATGCTACAAAATAGGCAAACCTTTGTCTTATGAAAATGTAAACTCAGAAATTCTGAGTCAAATATGACCAAATGGATCAGAAGCACATTGAAAGAATAATAAAGCATAACCAAAATGGATTTTATTTTGGGAATACAAAAGTAGTTTAGTATTTCGAAATTCTATTAATATTATGTAACATGTTGACAATTGAAAAGAGCAATACTACGTGCTAGAAAACATTTGACAGAATGCAGTGTCTTTCTGATCATTTTCAGTTTCTCTTAGTAAAATTAGAACAAATGAACACTACTACAAGATATATGTGACACTGATTTTATGTGTGCACGTGTACATGTCTTTATATTTGTGTTTAAACACACACACACATATGCATATCTCCAAATCCAGTAACATGTTAAATGGTAAATCCTTAAAAAAGCATTCTCATTGAAATAATGAATAAGACAAGGATGTGTACTATTATTTAATATTGTTGTAGATATTAGTGAATGCACTTACATAAGGAAAATAGTATATGTTAAGGAGGATTCCAAAGAATAATTGTGTATTCCTGGAAAATACAAAATATATTGTGCTAAAAATAGTATAAGGAACTATTAGTATATTTAATAGTTAACTAAAAATAATGCGAAGAACAATGGGTACATTTAATAAGGAGGCTGGTTACAAAGATTTGATAGACAGCAGTTTACTATATATAAGCAAAACACATTAGAAAATATAACAGAAGAAAGTTTCTATTTATAGTAGCTAAGTGAAAGTTATAAACACCAAGAAATAAACTTTACAAGAAATCTGCATGACCCATACGGGAATAAAAGAGATTTGAGAAACAGAAGTATATTGCACAGGATGACAACATTGTACAGATTTTTCTTTCTTTTTGGATTAACCATATATTCACTAAAATAGTCAAAAATTGTTTTCTAATCTACAAAACTTTTCCTAAAGTTTAAATGAAAATTACGTATAAGAATAGCCAGGAAACATTCTGAAAAAGAAAGAATAAAAAAGTAGAGAGACAAGTAAAACTGCTCTTTAATATGGGATAAAGATGGTTGCCACACTGAGTTAATCTAATGTTCTATGAAAGCAAAGCTGTTTTCATTAACCTGTATTGCCAGTTATGGAAAAAGAATAGATTTCCATTAACTTTATAATGTCAGATTACAGTTGACCCTAGAACAATATGGGGGTCAGGGGCACTGACCCCTGTGCATCGAAAATCCACACAAAGCTTTTTTGCCCTCTCTGGTCCCCCATTCAACCTTGGCTGCTGCAGTCAGACAGACAAAAAGTACGAGGATCCCTTTTTCTTGGGTCTGCATTTAGCAGCAGGCAGTAACTGTAAAACATGTGTCACATACAACGTTTAACTTTCCAAAAACTTAAGTTGTCCCTTGGTATTTGTGAGGAATTAGTTCCAGGACCCCACTGTGTCTACCAAAACTTGCAGATGTGCCACAAGAATTTTTAAAACATGCAATGCCTGACTATTTAGTTAGGGGCACGGACCTCTTTTCCCTTAGACTGTCAAATAAAAAAATAACAACAGCCAACACAACAATAGCTGTCCAGTGTGACTGAACCAATATTGTGCCTATTTTTTGTCAGATTGGCAAAAAATATAATACATTTTTTGGTGTGCTGCAGAATTTTAGTAATTAGTTTATGTGTGCCAGGAGATCAAAAAGGCTGAAAATCGCTGGTGCAGATCAGTGCATATGGCTAGCCCACCACATCTGTGGACGCCCAAGTGCAGTGCGAAAACAGTACAGTTATTTATTTTAAAAATACATGGATAAGTAGACCCATGAAATTCATACCTATGTTGTTCAAGGGCCAACTATATTAAAGATAATATGTGTATACCCATAACTTGAATGGCAACACATTTATTAACCTAGAATGCGAGGCTAAAGAAAGTTGAGTGGTGTGAGTGATTGTTTTACATACCTGCTCCATCATCTGGATTGTACTATAAAAAATCAGTTTTCAAGAATCCTTTGAATTTGTAATTTTTCATGTCTAGCTGTATTGGAAATACTAGTTTTGTTTACATAAGGATTCTCCTGATGTAAGAGATTATTGTATAATTTTTACTTTGGTTTTAGGAACTTAGCTGTAATCAGTCCACCTTGGAGTTACGAAACCAGTGAGTTGCGTAGCACCCAGCCGTGTGCTGACAGGCTGACTAGAGTGTGATGTGCTACCTGATTGTACTGCCTGCCGCATGTTTCTGACGGACTGTTCACTGTACGACTTCCAAATTGTTTTTGTTAGGACCCAGTGCTCCAGAGGTGTTTTAGGAACTTTTTAATATTAAATTTTGATTTCATTTTACATGTATATCTTGAATTACATGTGAGTTAAAAGTGGTAGACATGTACATTTAAGCTGTAATGCAGTAGAGACAACTAGTGTGCTCCCCAGGTCAGCTCAGTCTTTACGGAACTCAGAGTAAAGCTTTTCCTACTTTATGTGTGTACTTAACTCCTCAGACACGTGTCATCGTTAGGAGCGGTGTGACTCTGGGCTTGTCGCGTTAACTTCCTGGTAGAGAGTGCACACTAGGAGTGCTTCATGAGAACTGGCAAACTCACGACTTGTGTTTCTCTGTATTTTATCTTCCGATATATAGAGCAGGAGCAAAATAGCGCGTTTTCCAACTGCTTAGCTCAGTAGGGATTATTTTGGTGGATTTTATCTACAATCTTCTGAAGGTCTTTGACTAGACACAACTAGAAAAAGTACAATAATTTTGCATAACTGACAACAGGGCCAGTTTCCACTTGGTGTAACGCTGACAGAGACACACACGGAATGGGTGGTGACTGGTCAGTATATGCCGTTTCCTAAGTAAAAAATTACTGATGGGAGGTGCTTAAAATTTATTTGGCCCTATGCTGAAAATCATTTGTTATAAAATAAAGTTCTCCATGTGTGACTCTGGAAAACACAACAGTGTGTTGGTGGCAGGAAATGCCAGGGGTCCAGGAAAGGACTGTCAGAGCTCTGCTTTGGGTGGCTCTGGGGCTCGGGGAACATTGCTTCATTTTTCGTAGCTTTGGTTTCTCTGCAAAATTGCTTTGGAAAGTTAGTTTAACTGAAGTTGATTTAAAAAGTATTATGTTATATGAACTTTTAGATATTATAAATAAAGCTATTAACTTATAATTTCTGATATATTTATAATTAGCATTGTTATTCCTTTCCTATTCTATACCTTTTTACAACCCCCTCTCCCCCAAATGTTCATTCCTCAGGGCATTACGCTAGAAGAGTTTGACAGATTATCTTTCGATATGATTTTAATGAGCCCTCCCTGTCAGCCATTTACAAGGTATGTATAATACGTACTTCTCTGCTGAGACAGAGTGCTTTTGAAGGACTCGTTAAATCAAATCATGCCCTAGTTTTTGAGCATGGACACTTTGAGGGACATCACCTGCATTTTCATAGTTTAAAATTTTTTCCTAAATAATTTATTTTACCTACTCCTATTTATAATTCAGTGTTAATTATGAAGAAACTAGCAATTACTGCCACATGAGCAAAGTGATTTGGTCAGCAGTAGATGTGCAGTAACCACACGGGACCTCTTTTATACCTACCTGAGAAGATACCATCACGCGCTGCTGAACGGGAGGGGCACGTTCTGAGAAATGCGTGGCCAGGCGGTACCGTCCCTGTGTAAGTGTCACGGAGCACACTTACATGCGCCTGGGTCATGTGGTTGTGTGCTGTTCCCGCCGCTCCCAGGCTACAGGCCTGTACAGCGTGTGCAGTACCGAACACTGTAGGTGCTTATAATACAATGGTAAGCATTTAGGTGTCTAAATGTATTAAACCTAGCAAAGCTACAGTAAAAATATGGTGTCAGACATAAAATATGGTGCACCTGTGTAGAGTATTTACCATGAGTGGAACTGGCAGGACTGGAAGTTGCTCTGGTGAGTCAGTGAGTGAGTGTGAATGAGTGTGAGGGCCTGGGGTATTACTGCGCACTTCTGTAGGCTTTGTACACACTGTGCACTTAGGCTGCTCTAAGTTTATAAAACCACATGAGACTGAATCAAACAAAAGAAAACGATGCAACCAAGAAACATGGTGAAAACGTTGTATTTATGAGGCTGTTGCCAGTGTAACCTGGCGTACTGTTTTACAGCAAACTTAGCTTAATAAGTAGAAAGAGTATACTCTAACATGATAAAAAGTATAGTATACTTTTAAATACATAAACCATTATTAAACCAACATGGTCAATTATTATCATTACCAAGTATTACATGCTGTACATAATTATATGTTCTGTACTTTCATAGGACTGGCAGTTCGGCAAGTCTGGTTACATCAGTATCCCTACAAACAGGAAAGACATTGCTTCTGTATGATGCCGTGATGGCCGCAACATCACTAGGCAAGAGGGATCTTTCAGCTCTGCTACGTAGCCGTGTGCTGGCAGTAGCAGGAACTGATTCTGTGCTGCTGTCACCATTTGGATGCTGAAAGGAAAGGGCCAGAGTGAGAAGAACACAAGATTTCTGAGGGCTCTGTTCAAATCCGCTCTAATCTCCCATTTAACCCTCAGGCCCACTGATGGTTTTAGCCTTGCTGTCAGGTGTGAGGGAACGGACACATGACATTAGGTAACTCATTTAAGACTATGAGGCTAGAAAGTAGCACGGTCCTCTGTTTTCTACTTCTGGGACCCAATCCCAGTCTTTCCTCCTGCTTGGTAATTTGAATCTTTAAAAAAAATTTTTTCACTTAAAGTTGGCATTCAAAATTATTTCATATTAGTTTCAGGTATACAGCATAGTGGTTAGACAATTAACTATTTTGAATCTTATTTGTAAGAAATAATTGCTAGTCCAAATACTGCCTATTTAAGTGATCTATTTTGACCTAGTTAGTGTAAGTAACCAAGTTGCAGCTCCTGCTTGTAGAATCGAGACTTCAGCTAGCTTAAGTCTCTCCTTTTGCATTGGACAAGATTATGTTAGTTTTCCCTACTACTGTGATCTGCTTAGATGGTCTGTGTTGCTGACCTACCCAAGCAGCTCGTTCCTTGATGGAACGTCTGTTGTCTCATCTGGGGCAGAGCAAACATTGCCATCAGCTAGTGTGTGTGTGTGTGTGTGTGTGTGTGTGTGTGTGTGTGTCTTTCTTAATCCAAGTTATTTTAAGAGGGTAATTGATTTTATTCTTCACCACTGATTTCTTGGCCTTATGCAAGTCATCTGGCATATTGTTTTGTAAAAAGAAATTTTAAGTGTGTTTATTAGGTAAATGAGGCCTTCTGAAAAATTGAATGAATAAGTGCATTTTGTTCTCTGTAGCCCAATTAATTTTAATTCACTTGGTTTTAACTTTTTAATTGTGATCTGATACGTTTATGTAAGATTCTCGATAAACTTATGTGTGCTTTCTCAATCCCTTTAGAATTGGTCTGCAAGGTGATGTGACTGATCCAAGGACAAATAGCTTCTTATATATTCTAGATATCCTCCCAAGGTAAAACCTTAGATTCCTGTACAAACTTACCTTAAATTTAAAACTTTGGACCTGGAAATGTGATGTTGGTCATTTTATAGGAATTAGCAGTGCACGCATGCTGCCTGGAGATACTGTGCAGTCATTTATCCTCTGCCATGACTAATACAGTAACTGCAAGTGTTTGCTGATTCCACAGTTGCCACTACAGTGAGTGACAGGGAATTATAGCCTAATAGCTGAATTCTGTTGCCTGTGCTCATAGTATTAATGCAGATGAAGCTTTTGTTGGCAAATGTTGGTACCCATGGCCCAGAAGCTTGCGCCAACCCGGGAGTCACCATGCTGTGTACGTGGCGGCCCTCTGAGTTGTGGTGTAGAGGCCCTGTGTGAAACCACGTTTTGAGATAAACTCAATGGAAATTAATGTTTCAAATGTTAACTTTATCAGGTGTGCCATGATTATAGGGAAAATGAATAAAATATGAGTTGTCTTCATCCCTTATACAATTCTTTTATTAAAAAAAGAGAGTTCAGGAAATTACTTACATCATATTTTCCACAATAAAGATTTTCTTTATATCTTATTTCTTAGATGAGATTTTTGGAATTCCATTTGTTTTTGTTTTTGTATTTTTTTTAGATTACAAAAATTACCGAAGTATATTCTTTTAGAAAATGTTAAAGGTTTTGAAGTATCTTCTACAAGGTAAAAAATGTGTTTGTTTTGTGTTCATCTTAAACATAGTAAAATACATTAAATAGTATTAAATATAGTAGTAGCTATTGTGGAATAAATATCTTAAAAATAAACACGTACATTCTGACATTTTATATCATGTTATATATTTTATTCAGTGTTGATTTTGACTAATTAATAATATAAAGCATCACAAGGTTAAGTTTAACTGATTCTTTGCCATTCTGATATTTGAATTTTTCCAGAATGAGCACTCATTTTCATGAGAGGCTATTTCTTAATTTTAACTGCTTATATTGGTGCCTATTTCTTTAGAAGCAGGAATGTCTTCAGTAAGAATTGGTGCTTAGTATCCATCCAAATTGTCACAAATGGCAGTATTTTATCATTTCTTATTGCTCAGTAGTGTACCATTGCATATATGTACCACATCTTCTTTAGCCAGTTGTCTATTGAAGAATCTTGAGAATATCATGTTAAGCAAAGTAAGTCAGTGAGAAAAAGTTAAGAGTCATATGATTTCACTAATGTGTGATATAAAACTGAAAGCAACAAATCAACAAACACAAAAAAAATAAATAAAAACTCATAGACACAGACAACAGTATAGTGGTTACCAGAAGGAAGGGGTGGGGGCCCAAGTACGTGTATGGTGATGGAAGAAGATTTGACTTTGAGTGATGGTCATGGTCACACAGTGCAATATACAGATGATGTATCATAGAATTGTGCACTTGAAACCTGTACAGTTTTTATTATTTACTTACTGCATCTGTTTCATTAACTAGCATCACCCCAGTAAATTTAATTGACAAAAGAGAAAAAGAGATTTGACTTTGTGGACAGGCATTTTCCATCATAGAGTTAGACGGGAGAAGGAAGCCCTGTGTCAGGGCCCTTCCCATGGCGCCCAGGTGGAGACAACACACCCAAGTGTCTGATTTAGCCGCTGTCTCTAACAGTGTTGCCCCATCTGATTTGCTACGGATAGTTCCAGTTCACATAGCAAAGTTATTGTCAGTAGATAAATGATTCTATTTCTCACCAGTTTGGATAAACTGTTTGATAGCTGTATTTATTTATAATGCAAATTATCTCCTTTTGGGGGGAAATGTGATTTATGAAGTACTGGACTTAATAAAGACCTAGGATTATTCTTTCTAAACAACTTGAGTGGAGGTACGGTTTTCACTTAAAATGCAGTTTTATGTATGATATTTTACATAAGAACTCCATTTTTACCTGTGGGATGAAAGCTTTTCTTTTTTCTTTCCTTTTATTTTTTTTGTCTTTTCAGAGACCTGTTAGTAAAAACAGTAGAAAATTGCGGCTTTCAGTACCAAGAATTTCTATTATCACCAACCTCTGTAGGTACCAAAATTATAAATTCTTATATAAATCTTCTCAAAGGGAATTTGAATCAGTAAGAAGAATGGATTTATATGGGTAATATAGGTAAATCTTAAAATTACTTCAGACATGGGTTTTACTTTAGACCTATAAATCTATAGGCCTAGTAAATCTATAGGCCTATAGATTCACTTATACATATTTCATGAAAAAATATATAACTTGAGGCTCACAGAGAATATATTTTTTTGCACACAGAAAAAAAAAGATGTTTTTTCTTTCCACAAAAAAAAGATGTCTTGAAAAATATGTGAAATACAGTATTACCAACTAGGTGTGCTGCAGGCTGGTAATGCCTCAAAGTAATCCAAAATAAAAAACAAAATGAACACAGGATAATTTCTTAATACCATTAAAATGCAGACATTGCTTGTACTTCATGGTTAAGAAATGGATTATGATAGGAATTTGGTAGATTTTTGATATTATAAGTATTACTATCTATTTTTCATCTTTGTGTTTATTAATCTACTATCACCTTTTACCTATTTTATAATTCTTTGCCCTAACATTAGAAGAAAACCCATTTCAAAAATTAGATATCCATATTTTTGTTCTTATTTTTGTTGTTGTTACTGAAATTAAGTATACCCTAAGACTGGAAATCAAGAACATTAAAAAAATAACTTGTTATCATTCACAGTGACTTCTCTATAGGGTCAGAGGTATCTCACCACTTTATAGTTGACCCAAATTCCAGGGGGTGGGGGTGACAGGTGCCCTAGTTAATAAGGGGCTTGTAACCTTTATGCATCTTCCTCTTTTCAGTCTGTTCCTTTATTCAATAAATTTGTATTGAATGAACACTTACTTCCATCTGGAACTATCTTTAATGGACTATATCGGCTAATGTTGTACTTTAAACCTAAAACTAAATTAACACCAATATAAAAAATTATGTGTCCAGCTGTGGAAATTGGCAATATATCTCATCTCAAATTTTATTTAATTTTTATTGCCTTTTACCTTTAAAATTTGGTGAATTATTTTTTAATAAAATGGGGTTATAAATAGCTAAGAATAGCTGTATTTTATTTTTTATAGGTACATATTATCAATAATGAATGTAAAAATATCTATATAACTTCTTTCCTGGGAAATATAAAATGAAAGTGACTCACAGACATATGATTTATCAGATTCAATCTTTATTTCATTCAAAATAAGGTATAAAAAGCAGTTTAAAGGATATAAGAGTTGGTGCAAAGAAGTCTTCCACCACTTACTAATAGAATTTTTTTGTAGCAGAGGGTTAAATGTCCCCTCTGAGTTTCTTTACTAGGTGCTAACAGTTGATTCAGATCTCTTTAATTTCCAGCTTGGCATTCCAAATTCAAGGCTACGGTATTTCCTTATTGCAAAGCTTCAGTCTGAGCCATTACCTTTTCAAGCTCCTGGTCAGGTATTATTATTGTTGTTGCTGTTATTTCATTATTATTTATCTATTGGAAAGATATCTCAGTGTGCTAATATATTTCAACAACTACATTGTGGAGATTGTATATATGTATATGTATATAAATAAGCAATATATACACACACACACATATATATATATGTATGTGTATATATATACACACATAATAAGATATGTATACATATATCTTATTGAACCTATGATGTAGACCATGCACTAGGTCTATCCCCTAGGCATTTCTATGTAATGATGCCAGTTTTATTGCTTTAAACAAAACACTTTTCTTTCATCATTAGAAAAAAAATGGGTTAAAAGTTTTTAAAAGTTACCATTAATGCTGTTATCTTCCTTTTCCTTCTATAATTTACCTTCTGACCATTGACTACTTTGCATCATAATTCCCTCAACAAAATCCATTGACTACTTTTGATAAAATTTAATTATACCATCTTTAAAAATGGCTTAAGAGTATTTTAATGCATTGGCTGCATTTTTGTTGAAGTCAATGCAGTTTAGCCTTAATTGGTTAAAAGTAGTAATGATGGTACAAACTAGAATAAAATGCTCAGTTGCTATCAGAGGATCTCTAATCATGGAGGTAGTTGTACGTGCTTGTGTCAGCAGTTGGTCTGAATAATAGAGCTGCAGGGGTTCAAGGGAAGCTCTCCATAAACCGTCCCACGTAAGAACTTAAAGTCATATCCTGCCAACAGGGTCTGTAGCATAATTTCAATCCCTGAAATATAATATCAGTACAGTCCCCTTCCTGTAGTGGGCAATTCCAAAAAGAATGTATAAAATATATTAACAAAGATTCATCATTAAAAATTCCTGGAACTTTTCCCCCCCAAATAGGACTTTATACACGGTTATATGTTTTGCAAGAACAAGTTTTTCCTTATGTGACTCACGAGTAGAAACAACTTTTCAGGGTAAAGTGTTTTTTTTTTTTTGTTACTAATTTTATTTTAGATCATGGGTATGTTCTAGTTTTTCTTCATTGATGAAGGGGCAAGGCAGGCTTTTTTCCAAACCACAATTTCTAGATATACTAATGTTGCTTTCTAAACTTTTTTCACAGATATAATGTTTTACATTTACTCAATGTACTTCTGTTACTTGGTTGAATTTTTTATTAGTAAATACAGAAAGTAGTAATTCCATGAAATAAATCATTTGCAGCCAGTTGACACCAAAGCTGTATGAAAAAAAAACTTGTAACAATTTATATAAATACAAGTAAACCACAGTTTTTATCTTTTTAATGACAAATTTATAAGGACTAAAAGATTTTTTGAATAATGTTGACTGGATCTTATTAATTTCCTTTATTTTAAATAAAGTTTGGGATAATTTGTGTCTTTTTGATTAATGATAGATACTGATGGAGTTTCCCCAGATTGTTTTTGAACATCCTCAAAAACGTGTGATAGATGCAGAAAAGAAAATTGAAGGAAAGAAAATTGAACCAAATGTTTGCTTTGATAGCAGCAGACAGTGTTCTGGAAAAGAAGCCATTCTGTATAAGCTTGAAACTGCTGAAGAAATTGACCGGAAACATCAACAGGACAGTGATCTCTCTGTGCAAATGCTAAAGGATTTTCTTGAAGATGACGTTGACATGAATCAGTACTTTTTACCACCGAAGTCATTGCTGCGATATGCTCTTTTGTTAGACATAGTTAAGCCCACTTGCAGAAGGTCCATGTGCTTTACGAAAGGGTAGGTTTTAACGAGACTCTATTCATAGTATGACCACAATAACCCGGTTTTTATATCTATTTTTTGTTTAGTTCTTCTTAAAACAAGGAGCATTTCATAAAATGTTTCTGCTAGGATGATTTTTTCCCCTTAATTGCCTGCTTTCGTGTTCCAATAGAATGCGCAAGTAAAAACTCCTTCTGGCACAGAAGTGCTCATAAAAGATGATGCCGTTTGTTTGGTGACTTTTCTATGAGCTTAATTACCCGTGGTGGAAACATTGTTTGTAAAGATGCTGAATTGCTCATTTTTATCACCTTTTTTAATGACACACCAGACCTCAAAAATTTATATCCACTCATAATCAGTATAGAAGAAGAAATTAAATTTTAGTATCAAAATACAAAATTGAGTCATCTGGCACATGTTAGAGTGCATTTTAAATTTTATTCAGTTTTGCCCCAGCTGGGTGGCTCAGTTAGCTGAAGTATTGTCGCATATGCCAGAGGTTGTGGTGTCCCATCCCTGGTTGGCCTGTATACAGGAGGCAGTTGATCAGTATCCCTTTCTCTCTCTTTCTCTTTTTCTCTCCCTTCCTTTCTTTCTAAAATCAATAAACATATACTTGGGTGAGTATGAATTAATTAATTTTATTCAGTTTTAAAAATAAGTAATATATTTTTATGGTTCAAAATATAAAAGGTACTAAGATTTTTAAAAAATATTTTACTTATTTATTTTTTAGAGAGAGGGGAAGGGAAGGAGAAAGAGTGGGAGAGAAACATCAGTGTGTGGTTGCCTCTCATGTGTCCCCTACTGGGGACCTGGCCTGCAACCCAGGCATGTGCCCTGACTAGGAATCGAACTGGGGACCCTTTGCTCCACAGGCCCGTGCTCAATACGCTGAGCTACACCAGCCAGGGCAGGTACTATGATTTTACGACTGCCTTCCACTCTGTCTTTTGGCCATTCAGTTTCCCTCTCTACATGTAACCAGTAATTTCAATTTACTGTCTAATCTTCCAGAGGTAGGTACTATGTGTGAGGGTGTATTTAAATGAACATGTATATTTTATCCCCTTCTTTAAGTAAGTAGTAACATATTGTGTCCATTATTATGTGACCTTTTTTATTGCACAGTATAAATTGGATATTATTACATGTAAATATATAAATAACTCTTCTATTCTGTTACCACGTGGCTTATTTCACTTAGCATAATGCTCTCCCCTTTAACTGGAACCTAATCAACAAAACAAACAAGCAAGCAGAATATAACCAGAGACATTGAAACTAAGAACAAACTGACAGTAACCAGAGGGGAGGTGGGAGGGGATAATGGGGGAAAAGGGGGAAAGGTTTCAGGAACATGTATAAAGAACACATGGACAAAACCAAGGGGGGTTGAAATATGGGGAAGGGGATGGGGATGGCTGGTGGGGAGTGGTGAGGGGAAAATGCAGACAACTGTTGAACAACAATAAAAAAATAAAATAATTCAGAGCTAAACAAATAAAAGCATAAAATGAAAAACAACAACAACAACAAAAAGAACTTTTCTCATGGTATGGGTATATCATAATTTACCAGTTATCTTTGGGTTATTTCTAAATGTTAATATATGTTTCATCAATTATTTAAAACCTAGAAGGAAGGAAAAATTAGATATTTCCAGAAAATTTTGTAAAAGATCTCTGGCTCTGCTTGGGGAATGCCATTCAACGTCATTACATAAGCAGTTGTGTGATTTGCAGCTTCAGGCCTTCTCTTTACCTACTAGCTCGCGTCTTGCACGAGGCGTTGTGCTTCCGATATAATCATACCAGACTCATTCTGGTTTTATCATACTTTGACCTTGTACTTCCGGGGGAATGGGTTTATTGCTTTTTATTACCTTAAATGACTTCACTCACTTGTCGTCTATTTCCAAGTCCAATAGTTTTTTTTAGGATTCTAATAAAATAAGACACCAATTTTATAATAAAAGACAATCTTGAGGGTTTTTTTGTAATTATAGAGTATGAAAGAAGCTTTACTGTAAAAGTCTATTTAGCATAGATAATATATATACATACATATATAATGACATATGAGAAAACAGTTGTTCTCCAGTGTGAGTTTTTTCTTTAATGTATATTTAATATTGATCTATTGGGAAAAATAATAATGATAATATGTTCAACAGCCAGATTGGCAATTATCTTAGGGAAGAAATATGAGTAACATGTTGCAACAGTCTCATGTTGCCATGGTCCCAGAGAGCAGGGTCTGTGTTCGCAAATAGAAATGGTGGCTCCGGTGTTATAAGACAGGGCAGCCCCTATTTTCCCCACACAACATTTGGTTTAAGGTGGAAGGGGTGCAAATTCTGAGTAGTATTTGTATGTAAAGTTGTAACAAATGCATGCTTACTGGTGATGAACATTGAAGAATGCCGATACACAGAAATGACAATCGATACTACATAGTTCAGAATAATATTCACATTGTTCACAAAACTATGCCGTTTACTGTTTGGGAAGTTTAAATAGAACAAATATCCCTCACTAAGTGATATGCCTCACCTAGTAATTTTCAATTACCAGGCATATTTATGTGATGATATTCAGAATGTTTTGGAAGTATATAATTATATATAAGATTGGTCAATTTATTCAGTAAATATTTTTAAAAATTTCTTTAACAAATACATTAGATGCTATATAATACTCGTGTTAATTTTTCAGTTATGGAAGGTACATAGAAGGCACAGGATCTGTGTTACAGACCACAGAGGATGTGCAGGTACTGTTTGCATGCTTTAGAATGAAATGATTTGAATATGACTTTAAATAAAATGCTCAATACTTAAAATTTTATAATGCCAAAATAATTGTACATATTCCCTGAGAGTTAATATATATATATTATTCATATTTATATTCAGATATTGTAATTCTTGACTCCAGAAAATTTGATTTTTCTTGTTGCATAAGTTTATGTACAAAAATATTTTATGTTTTTATTTTGTTTTTATTCCTACCTTTTGGATTATTTTATTCCATAAAGAGTAAGTTGACATGCAGTGTACAATAGTTAATTTCTCTAAAATTTTGCATACGTATCGTAATATTGGACACTCCCTTTGGAGCACATGCTATAAAACTGAGTTTTAAGGAAAGAAATCTATGTTTTCACAAGATATTTTATTAATATTCAATTATAAACTCTTTATGGTGTCCTGGTTACATATAAGCCTACTATATTATAAGTTTTATACTTTTGAATAAGTTTGAGATGAAATCACATTATCTTCTTTTATGCTGACTTAATCTCTGAATAAAATTTACCCATTTTTTACCCCCAAATCCTATCAGAGGCATGATTGTCTGTATTTGTGAGATTATACTTACTGAATATATTTTATCATTTAAAAAATAATTAGATGAAATTGATCATAAACAGTAAACATTTTAAAGATGTACTTGTTGATTATTGTAAAATCAATTTTATGGTTGATTTTCTTTTTTTAATCTTTCCCTATACTTCTTTTATGTTACATCATTGTTTATTGTTTATATTTTTATAATTTAATTTTGGGGGATAAAGAATGACAGATACTCTGCAAGTATCCTGATCTGTTGAACATTAGCTTTTGTTCATTTTCAAAGTTTATGTTGCCACTGATGAGCCAATCACATAGTTTATAGAGGAGACATTTTCCCTGTGCCGCCTGTGTGGTAGTAGACTGTGCAGCTGGCTTTTTAAACTGTCTCACAATGGATGATCTTAACAAATCTAGCTGCATTCCACTTTATAAGTTATCTTGGATTTTTTCTTACAGATTGAAGACATCTACAGATCTCTTACCAATTTGTCACAAGAAGAAAAGATTAAAAAATTGTTAATGCTTAAACTTCGATATTTCACTCCTAAAGAAGTAGCAAATCTCCATGGATTTCCTCCAGAGTTTGGTACGTGGGACACAAGCAAACAGCTCTCACTTATTAAAGGTCCCAAACTTCATTAGGGACTCATACGTGCAGTTTATGAAGAAACCTTGCTCAGACAGATAGATGTAAGAAACCTTTTTGCTTTCCTGATTGTGCAGTTTTGGCATTTTTCTTCCCTCACCCTTGCACGTTCATTTATAACCTGCTCAATCCATTCCATTCAGACTCAATTCCTCTTCTCCCTCTGTTCCAGTGGTGGTCCTGAGTGATTTTCGGACACTCAGGACCGAATCAGCAATTCTTTCCCTCTCCCATGGATGGGTGTTAACAGTATCTCTTTTTCCAGCTTATTTTCTTGCTTTTAGAGGTTCTATTCTAATAACCCAGTACTAACTTGTGTGAACAAAGGCCTAGAATTGTCTTTTTGTATGAAGAAATGAAAAGGTGGTTGAGGAATTTATTATTTTTGTGTAAGGGGTTTTATTCTATTTGAAGATGCATTCTTATCAAGTATGTGCCTTTGTCCTTCCCTACAAGGTTTAAGTGGAGAAAAGAGAAGGTGGAGAAGTGGTCTAGGAAGGAGCTGTCCTCACGGGAAGAAAGGGTGACTCAGGAGCACAGATGCCAGAAGTGACAAAAATGAGGGGATCCCAAGAACAAAAATAAGATAGATGCAGTTACAGAGCAAGACAAGACCTAACTCATTTGCAGTCCAGGAATTCCAGGGGTTGTTGCTATTAAGAGGTGGGACGACACATTGCCATTGCTTCTCAGAGCAGCCCTGCCGTTCCTGACCCCACCTCCTTGGTGCCCCTGCTCTCCCTCTGTGGATGCCTTGTCTTGGGTGGGGTGGGTACGTCCCCATACCTGGCTCATGTGAAGGTGAAAGACAGCCTCTTGAACACACGTCCAGGGCGACATAAGGAGGGCATGTGTTTTTGACTCTGACTGCAGTTTGACGGCAGAAAAGCCAAACTGTCAAATCCAGTGTTGTTTTAGTAGTGGTATAGTACTATTCCTGGAGCACATGATGAGCTGAATGGGTTGTGTTTTAAGTTCTAAATAGTGGATTTACAGAAGAAGTTTTAGAACACATCCTTTTGTACAGTGTGAACAAACTGCTAATATACTTTGACCAGCTCTGGGTCATTGATTCTCTGATTTGCTGTAGTCACAGCAAACAGATTTATTTTGTACTCTTGTCTTTGTCTTAGTGACCTCATTCGGTCACAGATATCCTGGGGAGTGTTATTTAAGAAAAACACAGACTTTCCTTGTCTTAGTTTATGTCACAAAGTGAGTGAGGACATCGTCAAACAAACAAAGAGCTAAGGATTAAACTCAAGAATTTAATTCCCAGTCTGATTTCCTTGTTTGTTTTTTCTTCTTTTTTTAGAATGAGCAAAGGTACTTTGAGTAGTACTAAAAAGAGAAAAGAGATTGCTATCTAATAACAACTGATTCCCAAGTTTTTTGTGAGTGCTTTTGCAAACAGCCATCACTTTCCTAGTATTGCAACAGCATGGATGCCAAAGTGTGACTGAGTTTGAATCCTGGCTCTACCTAAACCACTTGCTGCCTTAGTTTACACATCTGTAAAATGGGGATGGTTGCACCAAATTCATAGGGTTGTTGTGACAGTTAAGTAGGTCAGTATTTGTAAAATGTTTACACACTGACAGTTAATATAAAGTATAAGTATTAGCTTTTGTTTTGTAAATCATAAATATTTATTTGTTTTTATAGCCTTTAGTTCATATATATTTACCATTACTTAAAATTTTTGCATGGGTGAAATATATATATAATACATATGAGAAAGCCTTATTCATTGCTTACCTTCTTGTAAAACGTGTCATCTGTTTGTGGAGCCAGACTAGCCCTGATGTCATCAGTAAGTAGCTCTCTGACAGAACCGCCCTTCATGTGTGCTTTTGACATTATTGATTCTAGCTCCACAATAGGCATTGTTTGACCTGCCTGTCTGCTGTCATTGATGGGTTTGCATTGATTTTTCCGTACATTTTGTCCCGGTGCCCTTTGTGGCTTATGGAATGCATTTGTGAGACAGCAGGCTTTGGAAGAGAAGAACACTAACCTGCACTTACTAAATGAAAGCTGCTAGCTTGACCTTGCTAATTCTATGTTTTTGTTTATGAGAATTATTATTATTATTTTTAATGTACCTAGGCCTTTTAAAAACTGCCTTTAAAAATTATGTAATTTCCCCATAACCTGGATTACATTTTAGTATCCATATTTATATATAAAATGCATGTACATATATAATTTTTACAAATCTGATATACTTTTAAAGACTTTATTTATTTATTTTAGAGAGAGGGAAGGGAGGGAGAAAGAGAGGGAGAGAAACATTGATGTGAGAGAGAAATATTAATCAGTTGTTTGTCATAGTCCAGACCGAGAACCAAACCCACAAACCAGGCATGTCAGGAATTGAACTGGTGACCTTTTGCTTTGCAAAACGACACCCGACCAACTGAGCCACACTGGGCAGGGCCAAATCTGACTTACTCTCAAATTTTTCTTCCCCTCCAATGTAATCTTAATATTACAAAAGGATCATCCTTATGATGATCCTTTTGTAGATAGATTTATGTGGCTACTTTGAACTTACTGATTTTTGAGATGACTAATGTGCTTGCCTAAGACATATTATCTTTATAATAGCAATTTTATGATTATGCTTAATTGCAAATATAATGTTATTATGGCAATCACAGTGACTTTATTGTAAGTATAATACCAAGTGTTGATGAAGCAACTTTATCCTCATCAGATATCTCCACCTTTCGGTCCTCACAAGTATATGAAGTTTTGCTATTTTTAAAACTCTTCAGTTTATTCTTTTTAGTATGTAAATTCCTTTTCTTTTATATAATTGTCATGTCAAAGGGTACTGAATGTGAATTTCCAACAGTGTAACTAACATTATGCCATACACTCTGAGGCACAGACAGTCTTTTGTGTTGATACTCACAAGGCTTCGTTCCAGCAAGTGTAGCATCTATGGCCATTTGTTTTGAAAAAGAATGTAGCAAACAGAAGTTTCCCATGAGAAAGTCAGTTTGTGCAAGCAAAATATAAAAAACAACTGTGTTGCACTTTTATCCAGAATATATAAAGAGCTCCTACAATTCAAGAACAATAATAAGAAGAAGAATCATATTTTTTAAATGGGCAAAGGATTTAAAGAGACACTTCTCTGAAGAAGATAGACAAATGGCCATTAAGCACATGAAAAGATGCTCAACATCGTTAGTTATGAGGAAAATGTAAATTAAAACCACAATAGATACATGCCATTTACATACAGATACAATAGATACAGAAAAACAACAGTGTTGAAAAAGATGGAGAAATACCTGTGCCTTTGGGAATATCAAATTGTATAGCTGCTTTGGAAAATAGACTGAAAGTCCCTCAAATGTTAGTAATAGAGTTCTTGTTTGAACCAGCAATTTCACCCTTAGGTATATATCCAAGAGAATTAAAAATAAATGTCCATGCAAAAACTTAATGTTCACAAGAGCATTGTTCATAATAATCAAAAAGTAGAAACAACTCAAGCTTCTGAATGCATAAATAAAATGTAGTATATCTATATAATAAAATATTATCTGGCCATGAAAAGAAATGAAGAATTGGTACATTCTGTAACATAAATGAACCTTGACAACATTATGTTAAGTGAAAGAAGCCAGAAACAGAAGCAGCATATTGTGTGGTTTCATTTATATGAAATGTTCAGAATTGTTGAATCCTTAGAGACAGAAAGTAGATTACTGGTTGAAGGGCAGGGAGGGTCAATGGTGAGTGTCTGCTAATGGGTATTGACTTATTAAAAAATTGAGGTATGATTGACATAATATTGTCTCAGTTTCAGGTATACAGTGATTGGATATCTGTATAAATTGTGAAGTGGTCACCACATTAAGTCCAGTTAGCATCTGTCCCCATACATAGTTATAATTTTTTCCTTTTTTTTTTCATATAATGAGGACTTTAAGGATCTTAGCAGCTTTCAAACAGGGAATACAGTATTACTAACTATAGTTGCCCATGCTGTGCATTACATCTTCATAGCTTCCTTATTTTATAGCTAGAACTTTGTACCTTTTTATCCTGTTCCCCCGTTTTGTTCCCCCTCCCCCGCACCATCACCACCAGTCTTTCCTCGGTATCCATGAACTTTGTTTTCTTGCTTGGTTTGTTCTTTAGGTTCTACATATGAGTAAGATTATATGGTATTTGTCTTTCTCTGTCTGACTTACTTCACTTAACATAATGCCCTCACTCTCCAACCATATTGTCGCAGATGGCAAGATTCCATTGGTTTTTTATGGCTCAATTATATTCTATTGTACATACTGTATATATGACACTTTCTTTTCCATTCCTTTATTGGTGGACACAGGTTATTTCCATGTCTTAGTTGCCATAAATAGTGCCACAGTGAACGTGGAAATGCACATATCTTTTTTAGTTAGTATTTTTGTTTTATTGGATAAATACCCAGAAGTGAAATTACTGGATCATGTGATAGTTCTATTTTTTGATTTTTTGAGGAGCCTCTATGCTTTTCCCACAGTAGCTTAACCTATTTGGATTCCCATCAGTGGTGCACAAGAGCTCCCTTTTTCTACGTCCTTGCCAGCACTTTTTAGTACTTGTCTTTTTGAAAATAGCCATTCTGACAGGTGTGAAGGAACATCTCAGTGTGGTGTTGATTTGCATTTCCCTGATGCTTAGTGATGTTGGGCTTGTATTCATGAGCCTCTTGACCATCTGTATGTCTTCTTTGGAAAAATGTCTATTCAGATCTTCTGCCAGTTGTTTTATTTAATTGTTTGGTTATTTTGGTTTTGGTTTTTGCTGTGTAGTTATATGAATTCTTTATATATTTTGGATATTAAGCCTTTATCACATTCACAGATATTTTCTCCCATTGAGTAGGTTGCTTTTTGTTTTGTTTTGTTGGTGATTTCCTTTGCTTTGCAGAAGTTTTTTAGTTGTAGTCTTTCTTGTTTGCATTTGCTTTTCTTGCCTCTGCTTTTGGAATCACATACAAAAAATTATTTGTGAGGCCTTGTGTCAAGAACCTTACCGTCTGTGTTTTCTTCAGAGTTTTATGGTTTCAGGTTTTAATATGTTCAAGTCTTTAATCTGTTTTGAGTTAATTTTTGTGTACAATGTAAGATAGTGTGGTTTCATTCTTTTGCATGTGGCTGTCCAGTTTTTCAAACATTGGTAATTGAAAAAAACCATCCCTTCCCCCATTTTATCTTCTTGCCTCCTTTGTCATAAATTAACTGATCATACATGCATTGGTTTATTTCTGGGTGCTCTATTCTGTTCCATTGATCAATGAGTCTGTTTTTATACTCACACCATACTTTTTTGACTACTATAGTTTCCAAATGCAGTTTGAAATCAGGGCACATGATGCTTCCAGTTTTGTTCTTTCTCAAAATTGTTTTTGCTATTTGGGTCTTTTGTGGTTCCAAATGAATTTTAGGATGGTGTGTTCTCTTTCTGTGAAAATAGTCATGGGAATTTCATTAGGTATTGCATTGTATATGTAGATTGCTTTAAGTAATACAGACATTCAAACAATTATAGTTCTTTCATTCCGTGAGCACAGACTATCTTTACATTTATTTTTGCCTTCAATTCCTTTCATCGGTGTCTCATAGTTTTCATAGTATAGGTCTCTCACCTCCTTGGCTGAATTTCTTCCTAAGTATTTTTTAAATTCATTTTAATTTTCTAAAATTTATTTAATTGTTGTTCAAGTACAGTTTTCTGTCTTTTACTCCCATCCCAGCCTACCCCCACCCCCAGTGCCTAAGTATTTTATTAATTTTGATGCAGTTGTAAATTGGATTATTTTCTTAATTTCTCCTTCTGGTAGTTCATTATTAGTGTATAGAAACGACAGATTTTTGTGTGTTGATTTTGTATCTGCAACTTTACTGAATTTGTTTATTCTAACCAAATTGTTAACTATTGGTTGAATAGTTAGGGTTTTGTATACAATATTACAAATCATCTACAAATAGTGATAGTGTTACTTCTTCCTTTTTAATTTGGATGCCTTTTTTATTTCTTTTTCCTGCCTAATTGTTCTGGCAAGGACTTCCAATACTATGTTGAATAAAAGTGGCAATAAGAGTGGACATCCTTGTCTTGTTCCTGATCTTAGAGGAAATTGTTCAGCTTTTCACCATTGAATATGATGGTAACTGTGGGCTGGCTTTCTTTTTCAGGTGATTAAAATGTTCTGGAATTAAATAGTGGAGGTGTATGAAAAAATGGTACTATACTAAAAATCACTGAATTGTACAATTCAAAGCGGTGAATTTTATAGAATGTGAATTGTATCTTTACAAGCATATTATTAAATAAAACAACTGAAATAATGGTAGCCACTGCTTTTCCTAAAGTGCACAAACATGCAGATTTCTAGGAGTTCTGCGGATGTTAAATGTAAATGTGTGTGCACTGTGCATAATATATGTAATGTGACATGACAATATCACATCAAGTAACATACTGTTACATAATATTAGTGGCTCTAAATTCTCATTTGTTAGTTGAACTTCGTGGAGACCCTGGGGACTTATTTATGTATATGACCACTGTTCTTTTACTAAAGAATATATCCTTTTATCTCTGGAAGTTATTATTATAAATTATTGTATTATAAATTGTTATCTCTCTTTTTCTAGGATTTCCTGAGAATATAACAGTGAAACAGTGTTATCGTCTACTTGGAAACAGTCTCAACGTGTGCGTAGTAGCTAAACTAATCAAAGTCCTATGTGAATAATTTTAAAATGACTCAGAAAGATGGTCACAGTATTCCATCATATCCAAATGGTAATTCTGAAATTCTACTTTGAATTAACTTTGATTAAATTCAACTAAATTACCTTGTTCTCTCTTTAATATAAAACTTGAATTTATCACAAAAAAATGACAATTTATTTCCTTAAGTTTACACTACTGTGTTTTGTAAAGTGAAATTGTTGTTATGCTTTAGGTGAATATATTTTCATATGAAATTATTAAGTATATATGTAAAATATTTTTTATAAATGGTATAAACAAATTTAGGAACATAAAATTTTAATGTCTACATCAATATTTTATAAAATGTCATAATAGGCATACTATAATGAACCTGAGAAGTTGTATACTTTTGTTAATTAAAGAAGTTGCTTTATGAATCTCGTCATTTTATTTTTGTTACATGATTATTCCTAATTCTGAAATAATTATTCTAATTCTAGTCTGTTTCAAATATTGAGTGGTTTACTTAATTTCAATACCTTAAACTTTCCATATTTTATTTAAATGCTTATAATATTTTAAATATTATAATTATCATCACTCACTTTATAGAGTAGTCTGATGAAAATGTCAGAAAAATAATCTTAAATTCTTGACTACTGCTCTATCAGGAAGCCACAGAGTATGTGGGTGCACGTTATCTTGAACTCTCCCTCCGCTGAAAGGCAAAACCCATCCCTTCTTCTGTGCGCATTTCCGTTAGTTGCTGTCACCAGAGCTTGCGTTGGTCTCTCTTCTCCGCTCCTTTTTGTAGCTGAATCTGCCATCACATTCTAAGGATTGTAGCGGGACAGTAAGATTTTAGGGAGGAAACTCTGCCTTCTGACCCCATTTCTTATAACTGTTCTGTGAATTAACTTTTATAACTTTTAACTTTCTCTGTCTCTCCCTTTCAGTAGACTTCTTGGAATTAGGATTTCTAATCAAACTAAGTCTTGTATCAAAAATTCTATGGTTTTTGATAAAAGCAAGTGATAAATGGAGGAGAAAATACAAAGAAATATGAGTAGAAATTGTATCACAAATTTTAATTCATATTTTTATCCTTTAAAAAATTATTTGATGTGGAGAAATTGGAACCCTGTGCATTGCTGGTGGGAATGTAAAATGGTAGAAAATAGATGATAATTTCTTTAAAAAAATATGGAACTATTGTATAATCCAGCAGTTCCGCTTCTGGGTATTACGCAAAAGAATCGAAAGTGGGGACTTGAACAGATATTCATACATTAATGTTCATAGCAGCATTATCCACATAGCCAAAAAGTGTGCCCATCAACAGATGAATGGATAAACAAAATATAGTGTAAACCTACAATGGAATGTAATTCAATCATAAAAAGGAAATTCTGACATATGCTGCAATGTGGATGAACCCTGAAGGCATTATGCTCAGTGAAATAAGTCATGCGCAAAAGGACACATTTTGTATGATTCCACTAAGATGAAGTATGTAAAAGATCCAATCCATAGACAGAGTAAGTAGACCAGTGGTTTGGGCGCGGGGTCCTCGGGAACGGGAGCTGGTATTTATGGCTATGGAGTTTCTGTTTGGTGTGGGGTGGACATGGGTGATGGTGATCGCTGCACAAGAGTGTGAATGGGATTCATGCCAATGAACTGTGCACACAAAATCATTAAAATGGCAGATTTTATGTCATGTATGTTTTACCACAAAGAAACAACAATCACTCCCCATCACCATTTTTATTTTCAGAAAAACTCATAGATAAATACGGATAAAGGGCAATTGTAGGCCAATGCATATACAGGTATGGGCAAAAGTAGGTGTACAGTGTGAGAACACAGTTGTTATACCTGTACCACAATAATGGTATTATAATAAGCTTGATCTGCATATCTTTCCATGCCAACAACTGTAAATCTACTTTTTCCCACCCCTGTAAGTATCAAGTCTCACCATCTACATTTTGTGTATGTGTTTAAAAACACACCTTATTACAATTTTATAAATTCCAGTATACAACCATCTGAAATTACTTTGGCATACTTTCACTAGGTTCTCTTCACTTCTGAAAGATCTTTGTTGATAAAAACATTTCACAGTTTTACTGTGATTTTGCTGTAATGATAGTGTCCTGTGCTCCAGTGAGCAGCATTACACAAAGTGTGTGTCCAGTCACAGCGCACTAACTACAAACACGAAAGCTCTGGGAAGATGTGCGTTACCAAACTAGTAGGTAGATTGTAGCTTTGTGAGATATTTTAAATTGTTGCAGTATAGTCATGGGCAGAGAGTGATTCTTGCCCTTAATTCATACTTGAAAGTATACAGTAGCAAATATAAAACTCACACTTTAGTTTATATATACATGCATAATTAATTTAGAAATTAATTCATTTTATTGAATGCCTAGTGATAACATTTTATTGAATGTTATTGGTAATATGCATAAAATTTGCCAGGGAAATTTCTGATATTTGGATTTATTATATATTTATTCAATGTTTTAGAAAATACAGCCTCTTCTTTCAAAAAGAATTACATGTAATTAAATCTGCATCATTTCTAACATTATTGCTTATTGTCCTCTTTGCATCCCTTATGTCCTTTTAACTGGCTTGCCAAGTAACTTTACTTATTAACCTGCCTCATATTTTAGTAGGTTTTTCAGACCCCAAAATAATGAAGAATAAGAGAAAATTAAATGAGATAGTACAAACAAAGTGAATCATAGTAGAAAATGATTTTGAGGAGACAATTGGGTAGGCATCGTAGGAGAAAGAGCCAGAGCTTGCTAATCCTTTATGAGGGTGATCTCGGGATGTTTTTCATTTCTTTTGGGTCAATATGCTTTCACCTTCTCAGGAAACTTACATTATTGTTTCTTCCTCATCTTAACTATTTAGACTCAGCATTTCAACCCTTTTTAGCATTTACTGTGTTCCAGTCTCTTCTGTATTAAAAACAGTGCCCACAGTTAGAAAGCTGCTAGATCCTATATCCTGTATTCTTTGATCTCTTCCCACTGAGAGCCAGATCTCTAAGACAGGTTATCTACAACTTATCTCCACTTAGACATCTCTCTGCTAACATTTCCACTGCTGCACTGTGACTTTGGCCTTGGTCAAACTACCAAAAGAGCGATTATTGTCATGGTCAAGGATCTCTGTGTGCGTGAGAATTTCAGTCCTTACATTCCCTGACTTACCTACAGTTGAAACTCCCTCTTTCTTGATCCAGTTTCTGCCCTTGTCCTTCATGGCATTATGCTGTTATGTTATTGTTTTTAATTAGAGTTGACATACAATATTATATTAATTTCAGGGGCACAACATAGGGATTCAACACTTATATACCTGAATGTTTAGTGGCAGGCAAGAGAGCCACATGACAGATAGGAGGGTGGGAATCACCCTGAGGGATCAGCTGACCCCCTTCGGAGGACTCTGAACATTGTGTTCTGGCTAATAACTCAGTTCTGCACAGTGGACATGGCCCCATGCCTTAGAGAGTGAGAAAACATATCTAACCACCAGCCAACTCACTCCCCATCACAAGGTAGAGCCTTAAAAAAAACAAAAAAACCCGAGTACTTGAAAATAGTGAAAGTTTGAGGAACTACTCAACATTTAAAAAAAGCACAAGGGTAGTACATAGGCTCCCTTAACAAAAATCACAGTCTGTCTCTTCCAATTTCAACCTGCTTGAGGTCCCAAGTTAATAAATTAGAAGCTTCTGGGGACAGAGGAAATGAAGTTGAGGACAGATGGGAATGATTTAATTCTGGCTACGGGAGTGCCCATGAAAAAGAGAACAGACTGACCGCTGTCAGAGGGGAGGGGCTGGGTGAAAAAGGTGAAGGGATTAAGCAAAAACAAAAAGCAAACACCCCAGTCACAGAACCATGTGGTGGTACCAGAGAGAAGGGTGTGAGGGGAGGTAGTAAAGGGTAACATAGGGGAACCGCGACAGAAGGAAACTTGACTTTGGATGGTGCAACGCAGCCTGCAGGCTGGCTGTCGCGTCTGCGCCCAAAGTAAAGGAGCTCCGGTTGTGCTTTTCCTTTTGATAACTGTTTTTCAAGACTGGAATTTAGAATCCAGAGTTTCCCAAGTAAGCTTCCCAAGGGCCTAATTTTAAACCCATAAGAAAAGTAGTTAAAGTGTGTTTTCCTGAGTTGATTATTTTACTGAAAAGGTTAACTCTTCATAATTTGGTCTCCAGCTTGAAACTGTGACTATTTTTGGCTACCCATTATAAGCTTACTTACAACTTTGGACTTTGAATTGAGTGAGGGTCATATGGTCTCAGCAGTTTTTCGTAGCCTGTGGTTGAACTCATTATGTAATTTTTCAAGAGAGCCTTTGAACCATCCTGTACTGGAACTCCGAATCTTTCAACCTCTGCCGAAGCGTGCCGCGTACGTGCTGTGTACAGCCATGGTATCCACTTCTTAGCATGCATTTTTGATCCACCTCCAATCCAGCCTCTTCCTCCTCCGTCCATCACACTCAGAGATATCTAGTGATGCCTGTAGTATTTCACTTTACTAGAAGGCAGTAAGAATGCTAAACTTGTTCTTCAACTTCAGTTCTTCAACTTCAAGGTTCAGTGAACCTGCCTGCACATTTTTCTCTCTCCTGTCATTCTTCCACTATGCGTCTAAAATTTTAACTTTAAAAAATTATGCTTCTAAAACTTTAGTTTTTAAAAAACTTATTTCCCACCCTGGCTGATGCAGCTTTATTTGGTTGCAGTGTCATCTCATACACTGAAGGGTCACGGATTGATTCCCGGTCAGGGCACATGCCTGGCTAGGGGTTTGGACGCCCAGTCAGGGTGTGCACAGGAGGCAGTCAGTCAGTGTTTCTCTCACACAGGTGTTTCTCACTCTCTCACTCGCTCTTCCCCAACCCTCTTCCCCTCTCTCTCTAAAAAAAATTTAAAAACGTGCCCTAAAATGAGAATTTAAATTTTTTCTCCTAGCCTCTCTGCCTCCGTTTCTCCCTTTAGGACTTTTAAGAACATCTCACATGAAGATACTTGTGCTCTTCAAATCTTCATGAAGCCATGACCCCCAAACTCCGTTATTGTTTTTGTCTTGATTTGTGAATTTATTTCTTTTTAAATTTATTTTTTCAATAAATATGAGCATGTGCAGATAACTTTTTTGGCTTCTTACTCCCCAAATTCTCAAATAAATTGGTTTATACTGACCAGGGGTAAATGCAGGTTCTGAGTCTTATTTTCAACTACATCTGACATTCACAACTCCCCCTCAAGTACAACATTATTTGATTCTAAAAGCTTTTGAAATCCTAATTTTCTTACAAATTTGAATCTAGACATGAATTTTCACAAAAACTAGAAGACAGGAAGTTAATTTTCCCAGAGAGCTCTTCTTTATAGCCCTCCATTTTTCTCATGTCTCAGCAGTACATACTATGGTTTTGTTGTCTCCTTCAAGCACTTGCTCAGTATTTTATTCTGTTTGAATGTTTATTCGTATCCAGGCAGATTTAAATTATACGAGTGTAAACAGGGAACATGTTTATTTAGCCAAGTCAGCCCTGTAATCAGATGAGCTCATAATCTAAAGAGTATAAAGACGGAGAGAGAGAGAGGACTGCAGAGGTTTGAGGTGAGTTCTGTTTCAGAAACTCAGACTTCAGGAGGGATCCTGCCCCATTGTCCAAACGCTTTTCTCAGAGATCTCTCTCTTTCCTACGACGTTTACCTTTTCACCCAAGATCCTCAGATGATTTCCGATCTGAAATGTTTCCCAAGCCCTTATTCTAGAACTTTCTTTTTTTATTGTTGTTCAAGTACAGTTGGCTCCACTTTCCCTCCACCACTCCCTGCCTCCCTACCTATCCCCACCTCCCACCCTCATCCTAGAATTTTCAGGTTAGGACATTTTTAACTTAAATATCTTCCTGTCACATCAAATTTAGTATATTTGAAAACAAATCTAATTGTCCTCCATTATAAAATCCATTCCACCCATGACTACCTTCAATATTTTTCTTTATGGTACTGCTTCTGTGCCAATGTCCCAAATTCAAACCCCGTCGGCCAAGATCATCTTCACCTTCTTTCTCCTCTATTTCTGTTAAGAAAGTTGCCTTCATAAGAAGGCCTTTCCCACTGAACAATGATTAGTTTTAGGAAAACTGAGAAAAAGTCATTTCAAAAATCTTGATATATACCTGTATGTTTGCAGTCAGATTTGTGTGCTTGGCTAAACATGTAGACATTTTACAGATTTCAGCCGTCTGAATTTAACATAGCATGAATATCATTTTTACTAAAGTAGTTACTTAGCTAGTTCCTTACCCAAATCCAGTTACATTTCACACACACAAACTTGCAAATTATTGAAAATACCCGGTGGGATGCAATGTTCCTAGTGTAGCAGCTACAAGCCAAGTGGGCCATCTCAGTGCCAGTTTCCCAGTGACAGTGAGTGCGTGTGGTCACGCACGGATTGACACAATGGCTGTGTCGAGGCCCTCACACCATGGAGTTTAAACAGTGTCAGCAAGCCTCTCTCCCGAGAACTACCTAATTTGCTATTGCCACTTTCTCCATACATAAAGGAATAGGCAAATTTACTCAGCTTTGACACACGTGACTTTAGAAACAATTCCAGGATAGCACCTGCCCTTGGTTTTAGGGGTATGTACTGAAGAGCATACAAAACATATGTCTATACATAAATTTGTAAATGGATGTTCACAGCAGCATTATTCGTAATGGCCCAAAAAGTGGAAATGACTATTATGTTTATCAAGGACGAATATGTAAATAAAATGTATACATCCGTACAATGGATTCACCATCAAAAGGAGTGAAGTACTGATACCCACTACTGCAGACAAACCTTGAAAGCAGCGTGCTAAGCAAAAGAAGCCAGACACAAAAGAACAGGCATAATTACACTTTATATGAAACGTCCAGAGTAGACAAGGTATGTTAGTGACTTTGAAGAAAGAGGAAAGGGGGATTAAGAACGGTACAGGATTTCTTTTGGGGGTGATGAAAATGTTCTAGAATTAAATTGTAGTGATGGTGGTACAACTCTGAATATATTTTAAAAGTTCAATTGTAAACTTAAATAGATTCAACTTTATGGTAAATGAATTGTATCTCTTGTCTCTGAGTGTGTGTGTGTGTCTTTCTCTCTATGTGTATAAAACCTTGTACAACTTTTTACACTTAGGGAGACCAGGTAGTGACATTGAATTAGGCTCACGTGAAATAAAGAATAAAGGAAGGGACACAATTTTACACACGTATATCCTATAACTCTGTGCAACTACTCACTGGAAAATAGATTGGAGTAAAATAATAGGTATGGGTTAAATGAGAGTAAACAACACCTAAGTTTTCCTGTTTAGACTTTGCAAATTGAATGTAATATATTACTTTTATAATTAAAAACATTCTTTCACTCAAAAGTCAATACTGTACTCCAAGTCTCCTCCATAGACTCTGATCCTTGTGAACCAGCTTTCCAGTCTCTGTTTGATTTGCGTGCGGACGAGTTGTGACACAGTCTCCTTCCCACACTGTCTTCCTCCAGGACGGAGACTGTATCTCGCCCAGTTTTGTCTTTTCAGCACCCCTCTTAGATGACGGCAAATTCTCGGCATCTAATATATACGTGTCCGGTTGACCTGATTTGAATATGACAATGCTGAGTATCACAGCAGAATCATTACAGTCTTTCATGACTCGTTGGACTCTGCCAGTCAACCTAAATGAGAATTGCACATTAGATGTTACGGGAAAAAAATTTAATAGTAGAATTGTGTATAACTCCCAGGCGATTGTTTGTATGTGCTCTAAACATAGCCTACGAATTGCTGACGCAGCCTAATTTAGCAGTACTTCTGTAATGAACATTGCCCAGGCCACTATAAAAGAAAACTTACAAGGGACAAAGGCTTTGGGTTTTACAGGTCTTAGCATAATGGACTGAAAAGCTGAGAGGTGAGGTCATCCCATCTTCTTCCTGCCCTTGATGACAACACCTTAAATCTTTCCACGGATCTGTGTGGCACTTCAGTTTACAAAGCCCCTGGGAGTTTTGGCCCTTTGTTAGGCACTGGCCTTGTTAAAACTCCTCCCATCCTAAATCACACCACTGAAGCAAAGCCTCCCCCACCAGCCAAAGATGCCTCTGCACTGCTCCCATTTGTATCTTTCCAATCAAAAGCACAAGAGGCATAGCTCCACAGCCCACCAAGTATCCCTAAACTCTTCTTTCTTCCTTCCCCTCGGTGGTGACCCACCTACCCCACTTGGTCTCTTCCTCTCATCAAACACGAAACATTGTTATAACAATTCATTTTCCCCTTTTCAAAAAATCCAATTCCATATAAGTTGCAATTCTTTATTCACCACCTACAATTCTGTAGTCTCTCACATTGAAGTGTTAGTGTGATCTGGCCTTTTCCTTTCATTACAGTTTGAATGGTGTCTACATCTTCCCCTTTACTGCTTTGTTCAGGGAACTTTAGGAGTCACCAGGTGGGAAACTTATTTTGTTTCTTTTTGGATGGGGGGATAGGGATGTTGGGAGCACTTAGCCATGGTAACCCCGGGCTTGGGTGAATCCCGCAGAGGGGCTGAAGTCCCGGTGACTAGCACTGTCGGAGGTGGAGCAAGCCCTTAATCTCCCCCCGGGCTGGAGCCACTAACCCCAGCCACTATGGCTGCTTGGCCCAGTGCCGTGTCCTTCCCCAGTCTCTGCCTCACAGTGCCGTGGGGTCTCCCAGTCCATAGTTGATGTTTTCTAGAACTTGAGTAAATACGTAGATTTCCTGTGTGTGTATGTGTGTGTGTGTGACCTGTGCCATTAGCATGCCTGTGGGCCTTATCAAAACACCTATTCCCCTTTTGCATTTCTTGCTCTGGATATGAATTTTTTATGATATTCTCTTTGTTTATTATTTTATTTCAGAAAAAATCTGGAAAAACAGAAAAGTTCTCCAAACTCTTTATAATGTGTAACTATCTACCTTCTCAGGAAAATCTCTGCCAAACCTGAGTTATCCAAATGGTAATGATTAACACATACTCCTTTTCATTATACTCCAGGATAATTACAATCATTGCAGTAATGAGCATAGGGAACAAATGCCCAGATTTTGTTCCCTGAGTCAAGACCACCCTGTGTTCAAACAGATCGATTCATCACAGTAGTGGATTTGGTAATGTCCCTGAAGGTAATGCATGTCCCATGAAATGAGCAAATTAATAGTTTCAAGCTTATATGAATTTCCATAATTATATAATGTTTCATGGAAAATGAGTAGAAAACTGGAGTAATATTTTATTGCCCAGAAATTGTATAGAGAATCACAAACTGGCATATGTAAATGTGCTGTTTAAACAATGTCATGGCCCCAAAATAGAGAATGAGTTAAGTGTTATAAAGGTTAAAATAGAGTATTATATCCACAGATGTTTTTATTAATGACTAAAAATGCAGATTAATTCTAGAGTTTATGTTTTAAACTGACATGAGAGTGGAAAGGGCCTAAAGAAAGCACCAAAGCCAGACTGAAGCTCTAAAAGGAGATCTGAGCTGGAATACAGGCTGTGAGGGTCTTGCCATCCTTCCTCCAAAGCATCGCTCCACTTCACCCCTCTCTCCTTGTCTCATGGCTGCCTCACTGATCCCGCCCCCAGATACACCCAGCTGGCCTACCAGAAATGCCACATAAGGATTATGTAACTCAGGACTTACGGGCAGCCCCACTGAATCAAAAAGATTAAATAAAAATTCTTTAACCTGCCACTGAATGCCCATAATCAACGCCCCCACCTTTACCAATCACCTTTCTCCACCTTTCTCCTGGACTTACAGAGCCACTCTGCTGATAGTCTGCCCAGACTGAGTTTAGAAGTTCATTTGTTGTTTGGTACATACTGTTTTCTAAACAGTATATTGGTGTATATTCTGTCTACCATTATCACACCCATCTTTATAATGTTGCTTTATTACAGCTCTTTAGATTTATACAGATGCCTTTCTTTCAAACCAAAGGAGGGTATGGCCTTTATTTCTTTTGAATTTCCCTTATTGTTATGGACACCATATGTCTGCAACAAATGCTTACAAATACTATGAAACAAGGCCTCACTCCATTCCATTTCATACCATGGAATTTGGATGAATCTAGCAGGAATGAAAAATCAAAACTGGGTATATTGATGTAGTATTGAGGTACTATCCAAGAAACTGGAGAAAAGATGAAAAACAAAGGACTAAGTAAAGTCTACAGACATAGCAATAACATTTCCAGTAAACTTTTCCACATCAGGTAGAAAACTGAAGATTTTTTTTTGAACAAAATGAATGTCCTTTCAGGAAATATGTCTTCAAAAACTACCGTTGGGGTTCCCCAGTGAAATTCCCTGCTTGTCATTCAATCACTTCACGGTAAAGCTCCTAGTTATGAGCATCACGTGCACACAGCTCATCATCCACTCTTGAGTGTCTTACTCCTAAATTCAAAGGAACACGTGGGGTCAATAGACACTCGAGGAAAACCTCCAACAAGGAATAGAAAGACCTAAAGAAGCCAAGAGGAGAAGAGGAACTTGGAGAAATCAAAGACTATGATGTAAACATCAGAAACTTCAAAAAGCAACTATAATATTTTAGAATAATAAGAGAAAATATTACCATCATGAAACAAGAAGAATTTTGAAATTAAACGATAGGAAAGTTTTAAAAATCAATATAAAAATAAATTAAAATCAACATATAAAAGACAAATACAAAGAATTACTCAGAATGTAGAATGAAAGAAGATAAAGAGGTAGAAAAAAGAAAAACATAGGGAAAACTCAGAAGATCAGTCTAAGAAAAGCAGAGAAGCAGAAATGCAGCTGCAGCGGCGGAGGGACCATGTGGCTCTCCTCAGGGAGGTGCCATCAGCCTCTGGGGCAGGAGGGAGAAAGTGCAAAACGCAGGTTTGGACTCAGGAGCAGGTCTGAGGTTGAACTTGCAATCTGCACTTCTGACAGGCTCCTGGGTGATGCCTGAGCCGGGTGCAGGGAGTGAGGCCTGGAGGCAGCAAGGGGTGGTGGATGTTTCTCATGTAACTGTGCAATCGCACCTGAACTCACCATCTTTTCTCAAAAATCTCCTTGCCATAATCATTTTCTTATACTCAAAACTCTTATTGTTACAATTTTTTAAAGCAAGAAACCTGAGCCTCAAGGTGCCCCCTTTCTTTATTGCTCAAATATTTCTTTGATCGATCCCATTTCTACTATCTCTCCCACTGTCTCCTGTTCTCTCTGACCCAGTGTTGACTAGGGCCTCCCCAGGTCACGTCTCCTAAACTGTGCTCCAACCTGCTCGCTAACTGTGGGTGTGAGATCTGACCCACGGGGATGCTTGTGAAATGCTAACATGATCGTGTTAACCTACTGCCTAAAATACTCTCATAATTCTCCATTGCTTAAAAATAAAATAAAATCAGAGCCCATTGATATGTCATTTCATGGTCCTTCTTTCTCTGACTTCCTATCCATGTGAAACATTTAGTCTCCTACAGACACACACTGCTGTAGCCATGCTGAGCTATTTTCTAACTGGAGAGCTTTGGATGTACCATTTTTTTTCTGTCTGAAACTTTGGACCCCACTACTTTGCCTGGAGAACTACTCTTCATTCTTTAAGTCTCAGCTGGTCTCCTGGAAAGCCTGCATTACCCTTCCCAGGCAGAGTTAATTCTGTTCTCTATTGTTTTCCCGGGTTTTTTTGTCCTTATCATTTTTCTGGTTACAATAATTCCTTCTTAACCAGCAATTCCCATCATGTGAAATTCTGGTATATTGGGATTTACTTTCATGCATATTTTTGATGACCACAGAATTTTTATTTGTGAATTGTGAGTTATTTGTCAATATCATTTGTTCGTTGTTCTGGGGGTTATTAAAAAGATTGGGAACTCAGAATAGAAAAAGGTGGTGAAATTTATGGCACAGAAGGAGCAAAGGTTGTGCAAAGCAGTCTCGGAGAAGTTAAAGGAAGAAGAAAGAAGATACTTCTGATTTTCATAATTGCATTCTGCTGGTTTTGTGTGGCGGGAAGGAGGAAGAGGGGGAGTGAGCCTTCTGTAAGACGAGCTGTAGAGCTGGGTGGAGAAGCAGGACGGTGAGACCAGCAGGCAGGATGGGGAACAGAAGTCGATAGGTCGTGAATTACTGATTAGCAATACACTGAACCTACAAATGGAGAAACAGGCACAGCCCTAATTCCATACACCATGTGAAATACCTGCAACGAAGCAAGATACATTTGAGAGCACCTTGTTGAAGATACACAAGACAGTGAAGTCTGGTGAGTAGAAACCAAGAGTACAACAGACCCCACTATAAACACAAGATGTGTACATGTCACTGACAATATTAGTGTTCTGAATTCATAATTTTATTTTAATAAATGCAAAAAAGGTGTGTGAGGGTTTTCTTAGGTGTATACCCACACTCGGTTCCCTCCCCCCAGAACCCAGCAGCTTCAGAGCAAACCCTCCCTGTGGCCACTTCTCAGTTCCACTTTAAGGAGAGACCATTCCCTTTAGGTCGGCTGCTCTTGAAAACCCTTGGGATTAAACCTGATCTTGCTCCCCACCCACCCACGTGGAGTTCCTCCTTGCTTCCTGGAGCCACCTTGCCTGGCTGTCAGACATCAGTTTGCCTTTGCCTTGTGTACCTACCTACAAGTCAGTTCTTGTGTTCTTCATTCAAAGTCCCTAGTATTTATCTCTATCCTGGAATCTTTTCTATGAGAAAGGAGGCACCCCTGATTTCCCTTGTACCCAAGATTGTAAAGTCAACTGTGAATTCTATAATTTTTTGCTTTAAGGAACTAAACCTATGTGTTGAAATAGGAATGAGAGATATTATTATATTTATTTACATGATAATAAGTTTATACTTAGTATGTACATTATGCACCAGAGAGACCAACTGTGCTACACATTTCATACACCTTCAGTGCTCTTACAGTCTCCCTGCTGGTGAAGAAACAGGGTCACCTGCTCAGGAAGTGAGGGAGCTGGTTTTGAATCCAGATGAATGAACCTTAGAACCCGTGTTCTTAACCCTTCAACCGTATGATCGTCCCTAGACATGACTTTAGTGGGAAAAATCTGCCATGTATTCCACTTTCCACATCTGTCATTTTGTAGCATGTCTAATACATAGAGGGCAGGGACAGAATATTTGTGGAATGCATTCTGGATTGGGGAGGAGCTAGGAGCATTGCTAGTTAATGACTGTAAAGTCAACTGTGAATTCTATAATTTTTTGCTTTAAGAAACTAAACCTATGTGTTGAAATAGGAAGGACATTTCAGGCCTCTAGAATGTTTACCTTGAGGGAGGGGAGAAGGGAGATTATTCACCTTCTAAATCTGAAGGTCATGGCTTCTGAAACTATTTTAATTTGTTTGCCGAAGAAATTCCAAATAGGCCAGGTAAACAAAATGAGTGGTAACGCTGCAGACACAACACCTGGTTTTGTATTGCTGCTGTCTCCGCATCCTCCTCTGCAGGTGGTCTGCCTTGTCCGCTGATCTCTGTTGGGCTTGAGGAGGTGAGCTGGAGGAAGACTGCCCGGCTCTGCACCAAAAGTCAGTCAGACACTGAAAGAATATTTCTCTCCTTTCTTTCTCACATATGAGCAATTAGGAATTGTATGTCCAGATTGGGAGCAGAGAAATTACCTACTTTTTGTTTTATAACACACAGATTAGTGAAACAGGAAAATCCAGTAAAAGAAGAAGTTCCTACAGAGATCCTGCCAGTGACCCTTTCTGTTTCACTAAAAAAATTTGCTAGGTGCACGGATCTTTAAAAAAATATGATCTTGAACATAGTTACGTTCTGAGCTCCAGGAGTTAGAATTGCCCTTTGTTGAAAGATTCTAACTAACTTTGTTTTATCCTCAAGTTCACCAACAGTTCCTGATGTGAAGCTCTCCTGCCACCCCTAACCCAAGTTGTTGACTTTAGACCAGGGGTGTCAAACTCATTTTCACCAGGGGCCACATCAGCCTCATGGTTGTCTTCAAAGGGCCGAATGGAATTTTAATCCTAAAATCTATACAGCCCTAAAGTTATTTAGGCCCTTTGAAGGCAACCAGGAGGCTGATGTGGCCCCCGGTGAAAATGAGTTTGACACCCCTGATTTAAACAAAACTTGGTCTAACGTAAAAGAAATGTATTCAACTTGAAATACCACTTATGGTTATTACACCCATTTCTTAAAACAACAAAATAACAAACAACTCATCACTTGACCCCGGTATCACCTCACACAAGCAACAGCTCGTCAGCTGTTTTTGCCACTTTTCTTGTTGCCGCCGAACAGAACAGGCGTAAAACAATGTTACACTTCATAGTATTAAATTGCACCACCTTTGTAGGGGGGTATTGTGTAGATACTATCTAAAATGTTACATAGCACCTCGAAGATTTTCAGACTGTTTTTCTAAATTTGTAAAACCAATGGCTCTACATGCAAAAAACATCATTTTATTTCTTAAGAGAGTAACCAATTCCCATCCCCTCTTCTAACTCTAGTTTCAGTTTTTTAAATATTATAAAATATACATAACATGAAATGGTAAATTTTAATCATTTTTAATTTGGTGGCATTACATAGATTCACATTATTGTGCACATTATTACTCTTCATCTCTAGAACTTGTTTTCATTTTTCCAAAGTGAAATCCCATTCCCATTAAGCACTAACGCCCCACTGCCCCTCCCCCCAGCCACGGACACCACCCTCCCACCTTCTGTCTAATGACTTTGACGGCCTTAGGCTCTTTAAGTAGAATTGTAGAGTATTTCTCCTTTTTGTCTGGCTGATTTTCATTATCATTTACCTCTTTTCTTTTTAAAGTATATTTTATCGATTATGCTGTTACCGTTGTCCCCATTTTTTCTCCCCTATATTCCCCTCTGCCCTGCACCCCCCACCCTCCAGCATTTCCTGCCCCCCTTAGCTCATGTCCATGGGTCGTACATATACGTTCTGTGGCTTCTACATTTCCTGCACTATTCTTAACCTCCTCCTCTCTATTTTGTGCCTACTTATTACACTTCTCATTCTCTGAACCTTTTCCCTTCATTCTCCCCCTCCCCACTGATAACCCTCTGTGTGATCTCTGTTTCTGTGAGTCTGTTCCTGTTCTATTTGCTTAATTTTTGTTTTTGGTTTTTAGGTTCAGTTGTCAATAGTTATGAGTTTGTTGCCATTTTGCTATTCATAGTTTTTAATCTTTTTTCTTAGATAAGTCCCTTTAACATTTCATGTAATAAGGACTTGGTGATGATGAACTCCTTTAGCTTGACTTTACCTGGGAAGCACTCTATCTGCCCTTCCATTCTAAATGATAGCTTTGCTGGATTGAGTCATCTTGGATGTAGGGCCTTGCCTTTCATGACTTGGAATGTTTCCTTATAGCCTCTTCTTTCCTGTAAGGTCTCTTTTGAGAAATCACTGACAGTCTTATGGGAACTCCTTTGTAGGTAACTGTCTCCTTTCTTCTTGCTGATTTTAAGATTCTCCCCTTATCTTTAATCTTGGGTAATTAATTATGATGTGCCTTGGTGTGTTCCTCCTTGGGTCCAATTTCTTTGGGACTCTCTGAATTTCCTGTACTTCCTGGAAGTCTATTTCCTTCTCCAGATTGGGGAAGTTCTCCTTCATCATGTTTTCAAACAAGCTTTCAATTTCTTGCTCTTCCTCTTCTGCTTCTTGCTCCCCTATGATTTGGATGTTGGAACATTTAAAGTTGTCTGAGAGGTTCCAAAGCCTCTCCTCATTTTTTGAATTCTTGTTTCTGCATTCTGCTCCAGTTGGAAGTTCATTTCTTCCTTTTGTTCCAAATGATTGATTTGAGTCCCAGTTTTCTTCCCTTCATTGCTGGTTCCCTGTATATTTTCCTTTATTTCACTTATGTAGCCTTCATTTCTTCCTTCATTTTGTGACTGAGTTCAATCAATTCTGTGAGCATCCTGATTACCAGTGTTTTGAACTGTGCATCTGATAGGTTGGTTGTCTCCTCATTGTTTAGTTCTATTTTTGGAGTTTTGAACTCTTCTTTCATCTGGGCCCTATTTCTTTGACTCAGTGCACCTGTTACGTGGTGAGGGGTGGAGCCTTAGGTACTCACTAGGGCAGGGCAACCTCCTTGTTGCGTTGTGGCACTCTGTGGGGGAGGATTCTGAGAGGGAACAACACCGCTTGCTTGGCTCTCATCCGACTTTTCATCACCCCCTCCCTTCCTACAAGCAGATTGTGCTGTTTCAGGTGCTGATTCGCAGGTGGGTGGTTTATGTATGTTTTAGGACCCTGTGGGCCTCTCTAACAGACTGTCCTGTGAGACCAGGAGTTTCCCCTGTTGCCGCAACTCCCACAGATTTTTTACAGCCAGTGGTTTTGAGTCTTTAGTTTCCCACCCTGAAACCCTGGGTGGCATGGTCTCTCTTACCCCCTCATTGTTCCTCCTGGCTTATCTGCACAGACGTGGGATTGCCCACGTGGTCTGCCACCTTGCCTTGCTGCAGGTCCGATATGCCCTAGCTGCCCATCTCCGCTCCTCGTACCAGTCTGGATGTTTCCTTAATTCCTTGGTTGTTGGACTTCCAGGCAGTTTGATTTCCTGGCAGTTCTGGTTGTTCTTTGTTTTTAAATTGGTTGTTATCCCTCCTCTGGTTGTGCGAGGAAGAGAAGCATTACTGCCTATGCCTCCATCTTACCCAGAATCCTGATTTCTGACTTATTTTACTTAGCAGAGTATCAAACAGGTTACAGCATGTTTCAGGATTTCCTTCCATTTTAAGGCTGGATAATATTGCATTATGTATGTACATAACACATTTTATTTATCCACTCATATCTGTCAATGGACACTTGGGTTGCTTCTACCTTTTCACTACTGTGGATAATGCTGCTATGAACATGATGGGAAAGATGTCTTCACATCTCTGTTTTCAGTTCTTTTGTGTTTATGTCCAGGGATTGCTGGACTATGCAATAACTCTGTGTTTAATATTTTAGGAGCTGCCATACTGTATTATAGTGGCTGTACCATTTTCCATTCCCATCAACAGTGGGCAAGGGTTCCAATGTCTTTTTACATCCTCACCAACATCCTGTTCTTTTCTATTTTGTCTTGGTTTTGACTGTGGCGATTGTAATGGGTCTGAAGTGGTATCTCATTGTGGTTTTGATTCGAATTTCCCTACTGATGAGTGATGTTGAGCATATTTTCATCCGTTTTTTTTCTGGCCATTAGTATATCTTCATTGGATAAATGTCTTTCCTTTTTCAATTTCTTGATTGGGTTATTTGTATCTTGTTGTTGTTTTTGTTGTTCAGTTACAGGAGATCTCTATATATTCTGAGTATTAACCTCTTATCATATATGTGATTTGCAAATACCTTTTCACATTCTCTGAGTTGCCTGTACAGTCTGTTGATGGTGACACAAGCTTTTCACTTTGAAGTGGTCCAGTGTATCTTTTTGTTGTTGCCTCTGCTTCTGGTGTTGTAAGAAATCATTGCCAAATCCCATGTCATGAAGTTTCTCCCTGTTTTCTTCTAATAGTGGTATAGTTTGGGCTCTTATACTTAGGCTTTTGATTCATTCTGAGTTAATTTTTATGCATAGTGTAGTGTTAAGGACTTCATTCTTTTGCTTGTGGATATCATGCAAAACTTTTCCCAGCACCATTTGTTGAAAGATGTGTTACATCTTAAGCAAGGACTGTTTTAGTGGGTGTTTCCAAAGCAGTCTGTTACCATTTCAAAGGTCAAACAGATAATGATTAAATTGTACATCACTTAAAAGTTGAAGAGTAAGGAAGATCTAAGATCATTTACATCCCTCAGGAAGAAAAAATAACAGCCTGGACAGCCTTCTAGGGCAAAGAAGAAAGGACTGAAAAAGTGCAGGACATTCCCCAGGTCAAAGTACATGTGCCTGGTGCACCTTCCCTGCACTCCCACTCTCAGTTGGTTGGAGAGCCTCTCTCTTACCTGACGACCTGCGAGGGGCAGTGAGGACCATGTCCTCGACTTTTCTCTGGAGCGTGGTTATTTTATGGACAACTGTGGAGTCAAATGGTGGAGATGGAAGACTTGAGTGGCAGAGACAAAAAAGGAACACTGATCTCCAACAGTAAGTAGACACACATGATTATTTCTGCTGGTAGACTAGGGTAGTTCCTCATCAATTTTCACAAAGCAAAGGTGTAATTTATCTTGAGGAAAATAATGGTATTAAAAACAAATATGGAAGAACATTTGGGTTGATGTATGGGATGATCATCTTATCCACAAATAATTTCTTTATCATTTTTCAAAGAAGACAAGTGTGCAATTACTAGGACATATCTTTAGAAAATGTGTAGAAGAAGAAATGACAGAGGAACAGGGAAAATTTGCTTGAGTTGACTACAAAATGGAAGTATATGCAGTTTATAGGTGTGCAATGAGAAACTTCATTTTTTGGATTTGAAAGTATATGCTAATTACTGATGCATTCTCTGGTTTGAATTGTATAGGCCTCGAATGGCTACAGAGAGAGGAAATTTAGTGTTTCTTACTGGGTCTGCTCAAAATATTGAATTTAAAACTGGATCCCTGGGGAAAATTAAATTAAATGATGAAGACCTTGGTGAATGTTTGCATCAGGTAATACACTGGAGATACATTGAAGTAATTTTGTATATTGATTTATGGTGGTGTAATTGAGCAATTCTAGATTAATTTGGAATCTTTAGCACAGAGAACAGCATTGGAGAGAACACAGGCTGTGTAAAAAATAATGCCCTCGGGTTAATGATGGGTAAAGAGAGTAATGGTAGTAATGTGCAGGCTTATGCACTCTTGTCCAGAGAAGGTGCAGAGGGTGGTACTTGGACCCCTCCACAACGGAGCAAGGAAGGAGAGGGACCAGAGAAAGGGGGAGAGGTGACCAGTTCACTTCTACCACAGAGCAGAATTAGCCAATTACTTTCCTGCCTTATGGAGACTTTCGTGTTCACTGTTTGCTACATCATGCTGGTGTATCCATCACAGTGTAGAAGCTGGCATTGTTTTAGGCTTCCTTTGGGCTATCCACTGTGCCCAGGACTTCCGTGCATTATCTCGTATAACCCTCACAGCTGGCCTGTGAGGTTGGCTCAATTAGGACCCCATTCATGGGGGATGCAAAGGAACCCTGTCACAGTTCTGTCACTTGCCCACGGGCACAGAAAGAATAGCTGAGCCAAGATCTGAAACCCCAACTGCCTGCTTCCAAGCCAGGCTTTGAATAAGCACTCTAAACTATATATTATGGGGAAAATATGCAAACGGAAAATAACTTCATGAATTGTTGCTGAAAAAGGTAAATGGAATTATGCCATGGCTATTTTAGCCTGATGTTTATTATACATGGCATTGTTTGGGTTTTTATAATAATGGGCAAGATCTCAGTGCTTAAAATAAAATACTACTCATTTCAGAGTTTTACTCCTATAACAAATACATACATTTTTCACCAGCATTCTCCTCCTCCTCCTCTTTCTTTTTCTTTTCCATCTTCCTTTTAAAATTAGATCCATAAAAACAAAGATGATATTACAGATTTAAAAAGGAGTGCAATGGGTCTGCCTCAGAATATTTCTAGTCAAATCGATCAGCTTAATTCTAAGGTAAGTCTTACGTCTGTACCATTAGAGCAAATGGGTTCTCCTTAGTTCAACCTCGCAAGTAACCATTCTGCAAGATATAGGCAAACATTGTGCCCTCTGCAGAAATGTAACATTGTAATTATGGACTTTTCGGTTACACACGACACAGCTCTAGTAGAGGAGGTGGATGTGGGGAAGGGCAGAATATTGGAAATGCTGTGGCCAGGACTCGTTGTGTGTAAGTAGCCTTGCTCGTGTTCTGATAAGAACTTCATATTGGAGAAGTGGGTGAATCTCTGCCATTTATAAGAATTCCCATAGTTCCTGTGTGCAGAAAAACAATGAATCAACTTATCAGTGGGTGTAGTTCTTTTTAAAAGATGAGTTTAAAGAATCAGTGTGATGAAAGAGAGTAGGAACGAAGGAAAGCTTAGAGGGGAGAGGAATGAGGGGTTATGGCAATAAAAAAAGAAAGAGATAAAGTCAGTCTTTAAAAACAGATAAACCCAAAAGAGGATTTTAGGAAAGTATGTTAAGGGGATAACATTTTATATAAAATGCCTTTGAACCAGTTAATGGATGCTCTTTCCTTCCAATTTCTAGTTTGTAGATCTTCAGAGAAAATTTCAAAGCTTGCAGCAGGTAAGTCCATAACTACTATATATATAATATCTGTTGCTTAAAATGCACTAGAATCATGGATGGATCTAGTGTTATCTTAGGATGGATGAATGATTAACATGGAGGACTTTGATTTTTCCTGAAATTGAATTCTCATCATAGTTCATGCTCTCCAAGATGCAGATGAGGAGCTTGTGTCTCAGAGATGAGGTGGCCAGCCCAAGGTCACTGGGCCTGTGAGATGTGTGAGCCTGTGAGGCCTTCTGACTCTGAGTTCAGCAGTCCACATGCTCTTCCTCTCACAGGGCACCTGTTCATGGTGTGATGGCAGGCTTATGTGCGCTGCGCCCGGTCAGCTCGTGATCAGCTACCCTGCTGATTCTGGGATCCAGGGCCAAGTTTTGAAAGGTCGTGTACCTCTCCAACACTAAATTCAGAAATCCGGGGTATAACACAAAATATTCCAAATGTCCTTAAAGGTGCATTTGCTGTTCATTAAATTTGAGCAGTTTCTAGAGTGTACCTTCCATTACTTTACTACATGTGTATAAACTAGTCCTTGTAATTTTAGTCTTTTTCCCCCCTTTTGTAAGTAGTTGCCATTTTTAAGAGTTTAATAGAAGCCACAACCTTCTACCCAAAGAAATGGACAGAATGTCCCATTTATATTTAAAAATTTAAACAAAAGTCAGGAGACACCAGGTTCATAATTTCTGCCCTAATGTTCTTGATCCGTTTTGATTATACTTCAAATGTTGTCTTCTACTTTGGTGTTTTACATTTAGCAAACAATTCATGTATTCCTTTTGCTGACTTTGATAGTAAACTACACACTTAGCCTTGACCTCTTAAGGGAGTAGCTGAATGAATGAAAATTAGCAAACAACCACTCCTATGGAGAAAGACATGGTGCTAGAGTTTTCAGTCTCCTAGAGTGCTTATTTCTTCCCACCAAAGGTCAAGGACTAGAGGCCATGATCAAAATTAGCTCAGACTGCCCCTCTGGCCACCCCTCAGGAAGAATTTGTGATGATGCTTGAATGTAGGTGCCTCCGTCCCTGGGGACAAGGGCAGGGCTCTCTTGCACTTACATCTCCTCTGTTGCCTATTGTCTTCCTCCTGACCACCTACTTACTGATTGCATTTCCCATCGGGCCCCCATAGGCTTTTGTGTTTCTATTCCCCAGACAGGACTGCTTTTGTACACCAGCAAAACTTTTAATGAGATTGTGGTTAGCATTCTTAGTAATGTCTTTTGATGAATAGGACCAATTGTGGTACTGGCAGAAAGAGACAAATAGAATAATGCAAGAAACATAGGCCAGAAAGAGACCCTCACCTGTATGGTCACCTGACTTGTGACAAAGTCGGAGAGAAATGGGCTTTGCAGTAAATGGTGCTGAGACATGCAGGTGGCTATCCTCTGGCTCCCAGTTTCCTCTGTAAAATGAAAAGAACAGAATTCATTTTCTTTGTGAGCTGCTGAATATTTTTTAAAAATGCCGTAAATAATTTGCTCCTATTTTAATTTTTAAAACATGGAATTATATTATGACTAGGTAGAATTGATATAACACCTATCCTTGCCTAATTACTTGTCTTCTCTAAAGATAGTTCCTTTGCCCCCCAAACCATCAGAAATCTTACAAGATTGGAACCGGCAGCTGACCTGTTCCCCAGGTGTAGACAAAGACAGTCTGTCTGTGAATCTGTCTGAGAGTAGTTACGTGAGCCTGAGAGGGGAGGGTGTGTCTAAGCTGGGCACATTTCAAAAAAAGGGACTTGGATGAAAAGAGTTCAGTCATCTTAGCCCTCGGTGGAGGGTGAAGGATGATCATATTTCAAATGCTTATCTGGAGGTACCAAAGGTAACAGTAATGGCAAAAGAACCGGAATTTCCGTTTTATTTTCTTAGCACAATAGGAATGGCTATTCTCATTCTCACACCTGAAAACTTCACACTTGTCTACCAACACATGTTTCTCTGGGGAACAGTGCTTTTCCAAATAGAATGAGAATCCTCTCTCCTCACGCTTTATCCTGTCCACGGTTAAATGCATGTAAACAGAGAGGGACTATGAGTAGGACCTCTACGAAGCACTTTCTTCTTCACAAGAGGATCCATCTGTAGAAGAACTGCAGTAACAGGCTGCGTACCTGCAGGAGGGCCCTGAGCGGCTGCAGGAAAATGCGTTTCGCACACGTGCCTGCACTGAAATGCCATTCATGCGCCCTGCGCAGGCCCAAGGGCCTCACCGACCGCCCTGTCTTCGTTTCAGACAGTCGACAAGAGGGTTTGCAGCAGCAACCCCTGCCAGAACGGTGGGACCTGCCTCAACCTTCATGATTCCTTCTTTTGTATCTGCCCTTCACAGTGGAAGGTGAGTCACTTGGTGTTTGGTTAAAAATGATGATGAGCCAGCACCTGTGGTTTCCTTGGAATCACTCAGATATGTTTAGTTTTTCCATCCAAAGTTTCTAGGATTCTGTGGTCTTCTGAGTCAGAATGAATTACACTGTGCATGTCAAAATCCAAACAGTGGCAAGCAGGAATATGGAGCCCGCTGAATGCCAAGCCATCTGAAGGAGGGGTTCAGCTGAGCGGATGACCACATGGAGAGCATGCTATTTCGGCTAACATTAATGTAAATTACCTAGTATCAAATGTACTCAACAAATCTGACATAGCCAAGTATGTTTTCTTGCTGTTCTTTATTAATGGTGAAAATGTTCCTGATATGCACATTAAAATAAAATTGAGTATTCCCAGCATAGCAGCATAGTGAAGTGAGAATTAGTTTGTATAGGATTCTCCTTGTGTGACTGGTGGGTTTTTATAAAGAGCTCTTTGGCTCTGTTAGGCAAAGTCTGAATTCCGGAGGAAGGATAACCAGAGATTAATATCTGTGTTAGTATTATTATATTGGGTTTGACTGAGGACTTCTTTGCTGTCCGTATGTAGGTCCTTAAACACTGCACTTGAACGTGGGCCCCAGGTGACCCTGTAACCTGTGGCACTCTCTCTGTTCCTTACATGAACGCAGGGCCCTCTGTGCTCAGTGGATGTTAATGAATGTGAGGTTTACTCAGGAACACCCTTCAGCTGCCAGAACGGAGCCACGTGCGTAAACACAGTAGGGAGTTACAGGTAACTGGGTTTTTCTTCTTTTTTAAGCAACCAGCATTAATTTTTCATATTCCTGGGTCTGAGGATTGGTCACGGGGACTCTGCTCCAGCTTAGGTTTGGTCTGCATGTCTCCTTCTTCCGCTGGGGCCGGAGAAGCAACAGCAGCCTGAGGAGTGACCTCACGGCTGAGGTCAAAAGCCCCCGAGGGTTGAGCAGAGACATTTAAAGGTTCTTAAAGCTTTCGCTGAAAGCTATCACTTTGCATATTTAAAAATATATATTAGGTGTGTGGTTTTGAAGGACTAAAACATCCTGTAGTTAAGAGCATTTGAGACTATCTGTATTAGCAACAAAATTAGGAGCTCCTTGGTGAAATACATGGCTCTGATTTAAAGTACACGGAATGATTTACGTAGAGGAAGAAAAGCTGTGCATCCTCAGCTCCCAGCCCACAAAGGAACCCTCTCTCTGGAGGCCTCCAGAAACTGAAGAAGGCCACTGCGGCTGGCAGAGAGGAAGGACGGCCGGGTGGGAGATGAGCCTGGGTTCGAGGGGACAACCTTTTAAGAGTTGTAAATAGAAGAGGGTGTGGATCAAAATGGGGTTCTAGGGAAAGAACCTGTCAGGGTGGTCTGATTCGAAATTCCTAACTGGGCAGGCAGGTCATGGTGGGTAGTCAGGAAGATAACTTCTTTAGGAAAAGGCTCATCTTTGCCTTAGGCAAGGCCTGTCCATTATTTCTGTGCCTCTAGGTTAGCACACCTTTGACGTGCCCCCTTTCAGATCCCCCCTGAAGCTTGACTACCCTAAAAACAGTACGTAATCTCAACTACTCTTGTGATCCAGTTCTTGTTTTTCTTTCTCCCACTTTCACGTGATCATCCTCCCATTGTCTGCTTAATCTCAAATGAAAGAAACTGCAAACTTATTCTGGTGAGCATTTTTCTTCAGTGTGTTGAGACTTGCTTCCAGGAATATCCAGGTTTGACTTGAATAACTTATTATAAAAATTCCTCACGTGTTTGGACAATGTCAACAAGGGCTAGCCCACCACAGCAGTGAACCACTGCTGTGCTCAGGCAGTAGATTGAGTAGGAATACCCGCATTCAGTATCTCCCTGTGTGCAGAACAAGAGCAGCGGTTGAACTGAGGTCTTTTCAGTTAGTGAACTCTCACTCCTTCTGTCCTCAGTCAAAAGGCCCCGGGACCATGCTCGCCACGTAGCTCCTGCCTTCTCTCCTTACTGACTCTGTCCAAGGGCTCGTCCGCAGCGTCCTGCTGCGCAGCTCAGGCACTGCCCTCTCCAGCAGACTTCCTCTGTGTTCCCATTCAACGCGGGGAAGGCTGGCCAGCACATTCTCTTTTTAAATAATCAAGTCCAGAAATTTACGCACATCAACATCAAACTTACTTTTGAATGGTTTCTTAAAAACCACTTTCTAAAAAAAGATCCCTCAGCATTATCTTTCTCGTGTCTTGGTTGGTCTCTTATACTCTGTGATTATTAAGAGATAAAGAAATTGATTTCATTGTGGCATGAATGGTCTTTTTTGTCATGGCATGAATGGGTGTAATCTCACTGGCGTACAGAGTGATTATTTGCTCTCTTACTAGTACCACTGCTATCCTGTCCTTCAATTCCCTCAAAACAATATTCCTTCTGTTCTTTCCATCAAAAATAGTACAGTAATTTAGTTTTTCTTTCCTGATGATCTGTAAACTCCCTACTTTTTTTTCCAGAAAACAGTCACAAACCTTCTGGTTTTCATTTAATTAATTCTTTTGTTCTTTTTATATGATCTGAAATTTTTTTCCCCTTCTAAGTTATATAAGCTTAACTCATTGAAACTTCTGGTAGATATATCTACAAGTTAATCATTGTGCGAGACCCAAATGAACCACTTTTATCTTAAATTAAGCATTCTATTATTAAAGAGCTTTTTGCTGTCAGGATTTTGTTTCTCATTTAAATGACACCCCCCTCCTCCCCACCCCTCTGCTTTTATAAACATTAAAGCTTGGACAAGATCCAGAATGTGGGTCTAATCTTTCACTCTCTGGAAAGCATTATCTCCTGATTTATGTTTATGGACATTTATCAAGGAGGAGGGCTGTTGGTAGACATTAGTGGCAGATGTCCCAGCTCCTAGCACTAATATTTTATTGCCTTCCTGATATCTAGGAATGTCATGGCTATTAGCTCCCACTTTGGTCTTCCTTCATCCTCACCGTCTCCTGGAGTCTCCCAGCCAACAGGATATCAAAGATGTGTGAGTGGGATGAGATCCATAGAAACAGGGCAAAATCCATCTCCCCTCCTCTTCCCTACCCCTCCCCTCCAACCCAGCACATTACTTCCATGCGCCAACCCCCACCCTCGCCCCTGCAAAAAGAAAAGAAACCCCTGAACACAGCAGTTGGCTGCATGCCAGGGCGAGAATTCACTGTCAGATACAAACGGGAAAGGGGAGGGTGTGAGAGATGGTTCTCTGTTGCGGGCTGCCTAAACGATAAACAGCAGATTCAACTTTCAGGAGCCCTGCGGAGCTCTCTCGCTTGCACCCACCCAGGAAGGAAAGCCCAAAACTCATGCTGACTCTGGAAATGCTCTGGGTTTCTCTTCTCTGCCCTTGGTAGCCTCTTCTTCTTGATCTGGGATAGTTCATGAAGCCTCACGAAGCCCACTTGGTTTTCTACAACATAAACACTGTCATTTAGGCATATGATAGAAACCTTTGAAGGAATAAAGTACAGAAAAAATGGGCATGAGAAATCCTTGCTTTCTGTCTGATAATGAAACAGCAGTCACTTAGATGCTTCCTGTTAATTATTCGAGATTAAATCCTTGTTAATCAGTAGCTTCTCTGACAGCTGGTAATCCCTTAGGGAAACTGCAGGCATTTGCTAACTTAATCTTGAGAGGCTATTGAATAATCTGGAGCTACAGCAATAGGGTCACAGTGGGCAGAGTTTGCTCTGGGTTTGGGGCCTCCTTCAGTCTCTCACTTTGGGAGGCCCAGGAGTTGACTTGGGGAGACAGAGGAGTCTCTGTGTAGGGGATCATAATTCCTACTTTGAAAGACAAAGCACTGTGCAAATGTTAATTAGCTGAAAACCCTATTTCATAGGAACATTTCTGGTTAAAATTATTTTTTTACAGCCCTGGCTGGTGTAGCTCAGTGGATTGAGTGAGGGCCTGCGAACCAGAGTATCGCAGTTCGATTCCCAGTCAGGGCACATGCCTGGGTTGCAGGCCAGTTCCCGGCAGGGGCCAGTTCCCAGCAAGGGATGCATGAGAGGCAACCATACATTGATGTTTCTCTTCCTTTCTCCTTCCCTTCCCCTCTAAAGATAAATAAATAAAATATTTTAAAAAATTATTTTTTACAGTAATGGAAGTAGAGCAAGGAGTACCATTGCCTGTTTCTACCTAGGAGGTTCTGTGACTCTGGGTCTTGCCCTCAACTCCTCAGCTAACAGACAATAATATTGAGCCATTTCATGATGCTGTTATTGCCTCTTTGTTCTGAAAAACTGATTGTTATTGCTCTCTGCTTACTTTGGATTAAGACAGCCTGTGGGCTCCAAATTTGCCACGCGTGGCTGGTGTATATTATATATCCTTCAGGTTCAGATTGAGAAGGCTTTCTAGAAAAAAATAGTTGAATTTGTTGTTTTTTTTTCTCCAGGAGTACAATGATGACTAAAACTAGCATGTTTTATTTTATTTATCTCTGGTGGATTTTTATTTATCACTGGTGGATTCTAAAACGATGGAGAGCTTACACCATGAAGATGGTCTGTTTTTAGCTCGGGTGGTAGTTAGGTATTAAACTTATTACCTCTTTCAGTTAGTGAGTTATATTAATATTGAACCATGGACTCTAAAGCAAGTTAAATTATGACCATGAAAGTATATTTGACCTCTCTCTATTGCCAAGAGCACTTGCAATGTTTTGAAGACTGAAAAGCCTATTTTGTTCTACCAGAGCAAAATCAGCAGTAGAAGGTGTTACAAAAGTGACATGTATTACTCTTTTTCTTGAAAAGCCATATCCAGATACTTGGAGAATACATTTTATATATCAACCCTTTATGTGAAAAAGACATAAAAAGGGAAGGACTTTAACTAACTTTGCCTCGTCTTGGCAGTCATAGCAAGGAAGCTTCTAATGGGGCTTCTTCCTCTCAACCTTTCTTCCTATCAAATAATCTAAACTTCAATGAAAAAGTGTACTTTGTAGCTGTTTAGAGAAGAGTATAGGATTAAAGCCAACTTAAATCCAAGTCACAATAGCAAGGGAGAAGGAAGAGAGAGATAAAGTGAGAGGATTTAACTGCAAGTCCATGAACCAGAATCTCCTCTCAAATCTGAAGTCCTTTTCTAGTAGTAAAGCATTCAGGGATAAGATATACACAATTCTCTAAGCACTTGCTACAGGACAGGGAAATGCCTGTGGGTTCCTAGATGAAAATAGTGTTTACAGATTGGCACTACTAAGTTATAAGAAGCAGACGGTGAGAGAGTGATTGCATTGTCTGAGATGAGTTGTTAACAGGTATGGTCAGGATTTAAACCTGGGCAGCCACGTCCCATGAGGCCAGAATACTCAGATCTCTCACACCTGATAGACTCAGAAAGCTAGTAAATGTCTGTACTAAAGATTTTTTAAAAAATTTGGCAGGTGGAGGTGGTGATAAAACAACTTTCAGCAAGGGGGCCACCTGGATTAAATACTCAAATATGTATATATGATTGTCTGAAGCTCTATAATCTCTAATAATCTGATTAAATTATCTGAAAGAATAGGTCTTTCTAAGGATGGGGGAGAGGAAAGGGACGAGCATATGAGAGGGAGAGTGTGGAAAGAGAGGAAAGGAAGATAAATAACTTTTGGTAGGGAATGAATAATTGAATGTTTTTAAGTTTAATCATCTATTGCTATTAAACTGTGACCTTATCTTAATGAGAAAGGCAACCTTGGAATGCTCAGAAATGTGATTTCTTATTGGAACAACTTTTGCACAATCATATATTGGTGCTGCAAATTGTATGGGATGTATAGATACCAAAAAAGGATTCATTTATCTGGAATTAAAGTTTAACTGGGCATCCTGTAAGTTTATTTGTGAGGTCTGGCAATGCTCCATGTGAATGCCTGAATGGGACTCACCTATTCTTACTCTCCACCTGTGGCCGCATCCACTGATGTCTTCTTCCCATACCGTCCCCCATAGAACCCCCTCAAAGGCTCTGTCCCAGCAACTGTTTCTGGGATTCTCCATGGGGACACCAAGTTCTGTGCCCAGAGTGGGTGCTTGATGCCTCTCAAACAGCCAAGATCTCACCTCCCACACTGCCAGTCACAAATTTTTGTCATCCGTGGACATCAGCTGAACTCCTTCTGCCTCAATGCATGTTGTTAAAAGAGTGTCTTTACCTTGTAGAGTGGCCCCTTTTCCAGAGCCCTCAGACATGAATTCATGGTGCACGTTCATCAGGTCCTTTCCATTCCTTGTCTCTGGTCCTCTAGCCCCAGTAGTCAGTTTCCTCCATGAGGTCAATGCTGTCTAAGTCAGGCAGGCACTGACCCTAGGCCGGCTCTCCTGTCCATCCACCATGCTGAGCTATGTGTAACTAAGATTGGGCTCAGCGACTCCAGCTCCCCCAGGTGCCATGCTCACACCCTCCACATCCCCTCTGAAGGTGCAGGTATAACGCTCATTCAACAATTTTGAGAATTATACAAAGCTTAAATAAAAAACAATTTTGCCTATTTCGTTATCATTAACTGAAATCTTGTAACAAAGCACCCACCACTAGGTTAGGTATTAGGTAACAACTACATTTCATGAGTTACAATGTGGAAGAAATGTTACTATGTTAACTACGTCTCATGGGTAGAAGAAGTGTTGCCCTTTGTAATATAATAATAATTATCATACATGTGGATATTACATTGCTTGTTGGGTTGTACAGTCCTAAAGGACATTCAGGAATGTATCAGTTCAGTCAAGGTCACCTGTGAGTACCAGTGGGTCCAGCTGGACAAACAATGAATGGACTTGCTGATCTCTCCCTTGACCATCTGGGACAAACTATCAGTTTATTGATGTCTGACCTTTGAAAAGTGTGATAACATGATACTAGAGAAATTTATAGTGGCAGTCTCACCCTCTCACACCAGATTTGTCAAATAAAAATTTGACACATTTCTTAAATGCACTGCTTGAAGCAGGGAAATTTCTTTCAAGACTTCAGCTGGTATATTTGGTTTGCTGATTTATGATTCCCTGTGCACATCATTGACTGGCAACTGGAATTGTGTTTTTATTGATGCTAAGGAGAGGCACTGACTCCGACATGAGCCCTGACATTGTGCTCTGGTGTGACCAACAGGTGCCTCTGCTCACCTGAGACACATGGCCCCCAGTGTGCCTCCACATACAACGACTGTGAGGGCGGCTCCCAGGCCCTCTGTGTCCACGGCATCTGCGAGGATCTGGTCCGTGTGAGCCCTGGAGAGGTGGGTTCTTTGCAGGCCATGACTTCATGGAGGGAGTCAGGGTCACTTGCCATCCTTGGTGACTGTACGCAGCATGGTCCTGTGAGGCTGCAGAGAGGAAGTCACTTCCTGCCTTAAGCAGGGCACTGGTGAGGAAGGGGATGAGAGTTATCCATAAATAAGCAGAAAGGTAAACCCAGAAGTAAAGACTTCATTATATAAATTTATGAACATTTGTTATGATGCTTTCACAAGTCTCTCTGCAAGACAGGACTGTCTCTTGGCATTGTGGGTTTTAGCAGTGACAAGACACGGGAACACACAAGGGCCACTCTTGTCAGCAACGTGCACTTTTAAGGAGTCTGGGTATTTTTCTGGCCCCTGCGGCTGCTGCAGACTCTGTGAACCCACTTCCCTGAGTGCCCCGCTCTCTGGGTCCTCACAACCTCGACTCCTGACCCTCAAGGTCGCCCAGGTCCTGTGGCTTGCATAAACCTTCAGGTCTTTGTTTTTAGTTCTTTTTTTCCCCACTTACGTAATGGAAAATGGTTCCCTTCCAATGGTGGTGGATGGAAGAGAAGGAGAGACTTGCAAAAAGGAAACAAACAGAATTGATTTTCCAAAGTCTGTGCCTACATGGGTGTTTTTCCCTCTAAAAATACAGAGGGCTGAGTTGATTGACTTTAATTATATTGACTTACAGTCCTTGATTGTTGTTGCTCTTTCCCTGGCATCTTTGAGGCAAATGATAGGTTTCCCTTACTCTGAAGTAAAGATGTTTCTCTTTTTGCGCAGTCTGGTCTAAATGCTTAATCATAGGGAGGAAGGGAGAAGCCACTCAATTGGCTTTATGGAAATGAACTTGAAGGGTAAACACTCCGGGGCTTGTAGAGATTTTCAAAGGTTTTCTTGCTCATTTCCCTGATTGTCTTTATTCACATTGTGTCAGCCCAAGTACAGTTGCATCTGCGATGCTGGCTGGACATCCCCGCCAAACAGCTTGGCCTGCACGCTGGACAGAGACGAGTGCAGCCTCTGGCCGGAGCCTTGCTCAGCACTGGTGCAGTGTTTCAACACGCCCGGCTCCTTCTACTGCGGGGCCTGTCCCACAGGTACGTGAGCACATCCACGCCCAGCCAGAGTCACCGTGCCCGTTCTGCCCACCAGCCAGGCACGGTGCCAGGACCGATTCCCTTCCAGTGCTGAAGGATAAGAAGATGGTTCTTCAGAGGTGTTCCAATCCAGTCTCATGTCATCTTTCACTAACTCCCACCCCAGAGCATCTTCTAGCTTTAACAATTCAACAACAGAAATGGGAGCTTTGCCTGGGCTGGGCTAGAGTCAGGCACTGAGGGCAGGGTTAGCCGTAGTTTGTGAGGTCAAACGTTTTGTGTTGCCATCAGCCGGCTACACTTGAGATGGAAAGACGTGTACTCTAGTCCACTCTTTGTACTAGCCAGATATCTGTCAACTTGAACAATTATTTGCCTCTGAATGTCTCCAGTGGAGTTCAGTAGTTCTCATCTGGGTGTGTCATGAGAAGATCCCATGGCCTTGCTGTAAATAGGGATGTCCAGCTCCACCACAGACACACAGGGACCGAGTCTGCAGGGGAGGTCCAATGCAGAGTCCTGAAAAACATGGACTCTGGGCTCAGAGACTGCCTGGGTTGGAGTCCAAGTTTCATCCCTTACTATATGGGATCACTTTCACCCATTTAATGCATATTTGTTGTCTACCTACTCTGAGCTGGGTGCACGGATAATAATTAACTGGAACTCAGAGAGCTTATAGGGCTTGTCTGCACTCCTTGGGTGTTCTTAGAAAGTGGAGCATAAAAGGAATATTATAGCAGCTATTCTTTTATGGAAATGTCATTAAGGCACTGTGCTAAGCAATTTTTAATTCTTGTAACTACACCCAAAACAAGAATGGTAGCAATTAGTATTATCCCCATTGTAAAATGTAAGAACCTCTACATTTTACACAGCTTATAAGCAGCCAGCATTCAGCTCAGGTCTGCCTGACTCTGGATCTGAGCCTCGCAGCTTCAGACCCTGCGGTTCTGATTCACCAATGACCCCCCGGCCTCCATTGCTTTATTTAGTGGCTTTTGGTTTAGTGCATTCATGTGAAATATTGGAAACATTCCTATAGTTTGGATTATTTAAATTATGAGTAATAAGACTTGTAACAATTGAGTAAAACAGAAATGTTTGAAGTGATAGGATCTTCCCTGTTTTCACCTCCAGTCTCCTTCTAAACAGACCAGTGTTAGCAATTTGTTCTCGCCCCTTCACTCATACGAAAACACAGACACACATGCAAGTAAAAAAAAATCTTTCCCCAAATTGAGCTCAGTCACAGTCTGCATATTATCCTGAAATTTTGTACTTTCACTCATTATTTCTATGCGTATGTGTATGTTATTAAACACAGTTCATGCATTCAGGGGTATAGATAACTCATAATGTAATCAGCTGTGCCCCTATTGACCACAGGGAGTTTCTTCCCTATGAAACAGTGCAGTGGACCTCTGCTTGCCTATACTTCCATATACCGCAGTTTTATCACTGTAGAGTAAGTTTTACACAGTGGAATTGGTAGTCAAAGGGTATGGATTTTAAGAAATTCAATGAATACTGCTAGATCTCTTTCCACACAAGTTTTATTAATTTAACTTCTGACTAACAGCATATAAAAGTATCCCATCTGTGCACCTCTTTACCAGACAGAATATGATTTAAAAGTTTAAAAGGGTCGAGTCAAGGGGTGCCTGGACAAGGGGACTGTAGGGGACGACCGACTATGGGAGAGGGGTGGTGGGTAGGGCAGGGGAAAATAACAGGGGGGAAACGGGGACAATTGCAACTGAACAATAAAAATTTTTTTTAAATTTTGCCAATCTGATAAGTAGAGTATGTCTCATTTTAACCTATAGTTCCTTTTATTTAATTAAGCCAGTTTTTA